>NC_139637.1:11996653-12070643 GCF_964638095.1 Poromitra crassiceps
GGTGGGGGGGTGGGTGGAGGATTCTTGCGCGGGTCTCACCCATCATTTTATGTCAACCACACCCACACACCCGTAAAGTTTTGTGACTGCATCTTCCATGGTTTGGACGTGATCGCGCAGACAAAATCTGTCCACAGACAGACATAAAGTACACGCACGCACACACACGCACGCACGCACACACACACACACACACACACACACACACACACACACACACAGTCTCACGAGGTGAAAACAATACCAGCTGACGCCGTCGCGGCTGCTAACAAATCCGTAAATTGGGATAATCCTACTTGGATCCAATGCAAATCGGCTTGTTCCGAAAGTTTCATTTTGTCCCTGGAAAGATCTGCCACCTTCTGTCTCATCCCAAAAATATTGGCACATGCTGCATGAAAGTGAGTAAAAGACCATCTTTTCATTTGAGACTGAATTATCTCCTTCAGGAAAACCTAGATTGCCTTTTGTTCTGTTTTTTTGACAGCAATAAAAGATTATGGAAACCAAATTCTCGCCCAAAATGATGATGATCAAAGCACCAATGTCAAAATGATCATCGTCGGTGGAAGAGAAAGGATCGTTGTCTTGTATATGAAGACGCCTTGTGGGGAACTCCCAGTGGTGCTGTTACTGAGATCTACTGTATGTGATTTCATCTCCACTTCAGCTTCTGTGATCACATCCATTTGAGATGAACCCACAGAGATGTTACAGCTCAGCATCTTCACCTACCTCAGTGTCTCCTCCTCTTCATCTAATGTGTATTGACTTTTACAACCTGTTACCCCTCTCGGTCTCTATGTCTCTCTCTCTCTCTCTCTCTCTCTCTCTCTCTCTCTCTCTCTCTCTCTGGGCAGATGATGTTCATTTCAGATGAGTAATACACAGTATACAATATTACATCTCCTTCGTGCCATAATCAGATCACATTGATTTGAGTGGTACTGTACACACCATTGCATTAGCATCTACACAACGTTAATGTCTACCTGGCTTTCCTTCTATCTTGTTGTAGAGGCTTTGTAGCTGCGTCACAAACCCTCCAGCAACTAGTGCTCGCTCTGTCATGGAGGTCCACTGGAGAACTGGCTGTCAGTTAACTCTTTCCCCGTTAACTCTTTCCTCGTTAACACGATCATTCTCAATCAACTATCCACCAATAAATATGATAGAAAATGACCATCATTAACACACAATAATATACACTCCTCTGGCGAACAGTATTCGTTAACAGCTTAACTCTATCATCCTAAATAACCTACATTAGCATGTCCAACACTGAGGTAACTCCGTCTTCAAAGTACTGTAGACTACTTAAAACCGTAGGCTACTTACTGTACTGTAGGCTACTTAAACCTTAAAAAATGTAGCTAGCAAGACTGTCTGCAAGTATGCTAAACAAACAACTAACAGAATGAGGTAGAGTATGTCAGTAAGAAGGTCGCCCCCCATATGTCACTTTAAAAGACTGCACTTTACATTTTGTGATTGTTTTTTCTGTATTGCTTTGTTTTCTATTATTGATGTGACCGCTGCGCTGCATACTTGCACCAAGTCGAATTCCTCATTTGTAATCTGATTACTTATTGTCTGATCCTCATTTGTAATCTGATTACTTACTGTCTGATTATTACTTCCTGTGCCTATTAAAGTGACTCTTGAATCTTGGGTTAGAGACAGTCCATATTATTGTCTCTGGACGGGTTTCTCACCGCTGCCACAGCAGGGGAAAACTCAGCTCGTCAACTAACTTACTGCAGAGTCTGGCTTGGGCGGGCGAGGGAGAGCTGCATGAGGGAGAGAGAGAGAGAGAGAGAGAGAGAGAGTCCACAGCCCTGTTCCAAACCAGTCCTTATTATGGACTATATCATGTGTTGGCCATTTATTGCTATGAATTCTCAACTGTTAATTTGATTCACTATATTGTCCACTATAAAATACCCACAATGCACTGCAATTTCTAGTGAACAGAGAATGTACCCTACATTTTCTCCTATATACCACAATGCAATGCAGTCGTGTTTACCAAAGGAGAAGAAGAGCGAGGTAGTGTCCGAAACGCGTTTGATCGCTTCCCATATAGTTCACCTTATGACCAACACTACATGGGGAATAGTGAGTGAGTGAGTGAATGAGTGAACCTTTCCCAACACGGCTTATGTGTGTGACGTCACCTTTTTAAGAGGTGGAACGGATAGGCTTTCATACAATAGGAAAAAAATCTTATAAGATTGATCTCTGGATTTGATGAATCGATATCGGATCATTCAAATCAAGATAGATTATTTTTTTAACCCTGTCCTATATCCAATTCTGTTGAGATGGACAAGTTGTATATGTCTAGTAACACAACCAGCTGTTCACACCTGTGATTGTCGAGGACCTCCGATATGGCCGCCAGATCGTGTTATGTCAGCTGAAACCCCTCTATCGACTAGCTACTCTCTCTCCCTCTCTCTGTATTTCTCTCTCTTATACAACATTACCCTCACTTCCTCTGTTCACTCTGTCACCTCTCTCCATCTTGCAGTGTGAGGCACCTACACACGCACACACACACACACACACACACGCACACACACACACACGCACACACACACACACACACGCACGCACGCACGCGCACGCACGCACGCACGCACGCGCACGCACGCACGCACGCACGCACACACACACACACGCACGCACACGCACGCACGCACACACACACACACACACACACACACCCCTCTCTCTGATTACCTTCATTTGTGATGAGGCTAAGCGGCAGTCTGTCCTGTGATCTTCATCATTCATCAAAGTCAGCCTTAATAGAGGCAAGGAAAGAACGGAGAGCGAGGGAGCCCTGTTGGTAAACCTCACGCGTGTGTGTGTGTGTGTGTGTGTGTGTGTGTGTGTGTGTGTGTGTGTGTGTGAGTGAGTGAGTGAGAGAAGTATATGCGTGTTTGAGTGAGAGAGAGAGAGCGCAGTGCATCCGAAGAAAGCCAGTTGACTCGTTTATCCTGGCTGTCAGCTCGACCCGCGAGAGCCTCCCACCAGGGAGGAGGAGGAGGAGGAGGAGGAGGAGGAGGAGGAGGAGGAGGAGGAGGAGGAGGAGGAGGAGGAGGAGGAGGAGGAGACAGAGGAGGAGGAGGAGGAGGAGACAGAGGAGGAGGAGGAGGAGGAGGAGACAGAGGAGGTGTGATTTAGATGGAAGTCTATTTCACCAGCGGGTGCCAGACAGGCCGGCTGGGCTGCAGCTGCCCTGTCCTCTGGTCTGGTCTCCCTATCGTCTAGTCTTCCTGTCATCTGGTCTCCCTGTCATCTGGTCTCCTGTCATCTGGTCTCCCTGTCGCCTAGTCTCCCTGTCATCTGGTCTCCCTGTCGCCTGGTCTCCCTGTCATCTGGTCTCCCTGTCGCCTAGTCTCCCCTGTCATCTGGTCTCCCTGTCGCCTAGTCTCCCCTGTCATCTGGTCTCCCGGTCGTCTGATCTCCCTGTCATGGTAAATGGTAAATGGCCTGCATTTATATAGCGCTTTTATCCAAAGCGCTTTACAATCAGTAGGTAGTCTACATTCACCCATTCATACACCAATGGCGGCAGGCTGCCTACACACCATCGGGAGCAAGGAGGGTTAAGTGTCTTGCCCAAGGACACAACGACAGCAGCTGGGAGGGAGCGGGGATCGAACCGCCAACCCTTGCGTCATTGGCCGACCCGCTCTACCTCCTGAGCTAAAGCCACAGCAAACACGTGGAGTTATCCATTGTTTGTAGATTGAAAATGAGGCTAAATGACTTGTTAAGACACATTTTACAGTGTAGTACTTAAACACCCCTGGGCAAAAATGTGATTGATACTTAACACAGTGAGAAAGCCCAGCTGATTCAGCTTGTTTGAGTGTTTTAAATCATCCTGCCTCCACACCCCCAACCTCCTCCTCGACCCCCCATCCTGCTGTCTTTTAGCAGGGGAAGGCTTACCTTCTCCTGCACAGCTCGGATGTTGGACTGTCTCTTCTCTATCTGCCCATGTCGGCACTAGGGATGTAACGATAACCGTGATCAAATTCCTTACGATAACCGTACAGTTTAAATTTTTCATTATCATTACAACCGCGGTACCGTGATTACCGTGGTACCGTGATTACAGTGCTTTGAAAAACATGGTAAATACTAGGGGTGTCACAATATATCGTCCCACGAAATTTCGCGATAGTAAAACGTCACGATATGTATCGTTGAGATGAAATCTCATATCGTGAAAAAAAAAAAAAAAAAAAAAAAAACTTTTTTTTTTTTTTTTTTTTTTTTTTTCAAAAGTAGACAAAGAAACGTCTTTGTTTGTTGAAGTTCAATGTGTGGAAAGTAGTTCAGTTGAACAAGTCTCTGAAGAGACACATGAGAAGTTATACAGGAGAGAAACCATTCAATTGAGTTTCTGGCAAAACTGTTTACTTGACAGGAAAAACTGAAGATGCATAAAAAATAGACTAAGAAAAGTCTTGTTGTTTGAGTTTGAAGAAAAACTGAAGATGCATAATGAGAATTTATACTGCTGAGAAACCTTTTAGTTCAAAGTAAATCTAAGTGACGGTGTAACTCATTCTATTTCAAGATAAGCCTTATCTCCAATCTCATGTTTTTTCTAGTTGTTATTGTAATAACAATTTCCCACAACAGCATGTTTTGTATTTGTGCATTTCAAATAAAATACTACTTTTCCAGTCATATATTGTCATTATTCAAGTTTAAAAAAATATTGTTAAAATCGTATCGTATCGTATCGTTATCGTGAACCCAGTATCGTGATACGTATCGTATCGTGAACTGAGTGTATCGTGACACCCCTAGTAAATACTGTCCATCATCAACCAAAGTTGGCAACCGTCTCCCAGATGCAAACGTGCAGCCTTGGAGAAATGATTTCAGTGAGTGCGTATCAATCCTTTTTGGGTCTGAGTTTTCAATATAAAACATTGTAAAATGTTTTCAGTGAGTCTCTCAGTACTGTTTGAACATTTTCAGCAATTTTTTTTATGAATACCGTGATAACACGATAACCGCGATCATTTTGGTCACGAAAATCGTGATGTGAAATTTTCATACCGTTACATCTCTAGTCGGCACTGGAGACGAGACTTAGAGAGAGAGTCGGTGAAGATGTTGGAATAATACGTGAATACCGAAAACAAGGTCATGCATCTTTTCATGAATAACCACACACACACACACACACACACACACACACACTGACACACACACACACACGCACACACACACACACACACACACACACACAAAGGTTTATTACGAGTTTCTCTCTCTCTGTCTCTCTGTCTCTCTCTGTCTCTCTCTCTCTCTCTCTCTCTCTCTCTCTCTCTCTCTCTCTCTCTCTCTCTCTCTCTCTCTCTCTCTCTCTCTCTCTCTCTCTGTCTCTCTCTCTCTCTCTCTCTCCCTCTCTGTCTCTCTCTCTCTCTCTCTCTCTCTCTCTCTGTGGGGGGGGTTGAACAGTGTATGTTCCCGGTGCCGTGTTGTTGCACTGAGGACACGTTTGGCTCTCCGAGCTATTGTTGAACGTGCGTGTAGCTGCTCCGTGTGTCGTCCGTCGAGAGCTGCTATAGATTCACCTCCGGCGGTGGAGATGGGCGGTATTGATCGCTCTCTCTCTCGGGGTGCAGCACACACCTTGCATTGATTGTTTAGAGAGGGGTTTTAATTGCTCTGCGCTCGTACACGATGAGAGAAGACACGGGGGGGCGGGGGGGGGGGGGACGGTGGCTCAGTGGTAAGCGCTGTCGCCTCACAGCTAGAAGGTCCTGGGTTCGATTCCCACCTGGGACGCTGAAGGAGTAGTGCGTGCCTGTCCGCATGTCCTCGAGTGCCCACCCACTGCCCGGGTGGGGTCATCAAAAAGGGCCTTTCTGTGTGGAGTTTGCATGTTCTCCCCGTGCCCCCTGGGGGTTTCCTTCATATAGGAACCCCCTTCACCAAAACATGCAATATCCTGGTCGCTGATGTGGTTCCTCCTCTGGTCGTTTAGGGGCGCCTGTTCGGAGGGAGGGGAACTCGTTGGAATAGCGTGATCCTCCCACGTGCTATGTCCTACCGGTGAAGCTTCCCCTGTCAGGTGAAAAGAAGCGGCTGGCTAACTGCCCATGTCTCGGAGGAAGCATGGAGCCAGTTTCGGCTCTCCCCAGATCGGCAGAGGGTGGAGCAGCAACCAGGATAAATAAATTAAAATGAGCACTAATGGGGGATAAAAATGGGATAAAAAATCAGGGGGGGAAAAGAGACGCAGAGCTGCTGTGTGCTCGTACACTATGAGAGAAGACGCAGGGGAGCTGCTATGTGGCATTATAGAGACACTGCATGAAATAGGCCACGCCCATCACGGGGGAAAAGCTCCGTTCATTTCCACACACCAGCGTCATTTTCCTTGAATTAAACATAGCTAAAAGCTGTTGTGTGGTGGGGCTGCGCAGACAACAAATGTAAAAAATCGCCAGGTAAAAATTTTTGTACTCCCGAGCAAAACAAGGAAGCCATTGAGAATTGGCGAGAAGAAAAATGTGGATCTAGCTGTCAAGGAAGTAAGTTGGAGTGTTCATCTTCCCGTATATACGATCTTTTTGTGCAACACGCAACCATGCACGTGACATAGGAGAACGCCAGGATTGGAGGGCGGGGTTCTGTTTTCCCCCGTCTTGGGGCGTGGCTTCTGAATGATGACACGTTACGCAGTGTCTCTATGAGAGAAGACACAGGGGAGCTGGAGTGCACTAGCAGCGCATGTTGCCCGTGGATGCGAGGAGGAGAAAATACTGTGGGTCTCATAGCAACAGCGGCAATGTCCGGGTCAAGCCACGCTCGACTCTGCATGAAGGCCATTAGACTTGTATGTGGGTGTATGTGTTTGTTCGTCATGTGACACGCACAGTAGTAGGCGTTACAATCATTCATCATTATGTCATGTGATCTCCCCTTACCAGCTGAGAAGGCTCTCAGTGGCCAGAAGGAGCACTTCATTTAAGGCCCATTTCATTTCACTGTGAATATCGAAACTGTAGTGCAATAATACTGGACTGAATTCTTTCTGAGCTCAGTCTATAACGCTATGGTACTGTAGGGTGGTGGAGAGAGCTCAACACGTCAAACGTAAGAAAACACATGCAGATTGCAGAACAGACCAAAACACAAGAAGCCGATCAAGAAAACATCTTTGTCAATTTGACATTTTAACACATGTGCTGCAAATACACACAACACACGCAAATAGACAAACGTGCTGCAAGCAGCACAGACGACAATATGTACTGTATGTTTCCAGGGGACTTAAACAAGTGATGACCCTATCTGGGTCATGTGATCACAAAGTTAAAAACACACAAATAAATAAATAAATATACTGTATATATCTATATCTCTCTTTCTAGAGATAGATAGGTAGTTAGATAGATAGATAGATAGATAGACAGACAGACAGACAGACAGACAGACAGACAGACAGACAGATAGATAGATAGATAGATAGATAGATAGATAGATAGATAGATAGATAGATATAGATTCACTCATTTTCGAATACCACTGATGAGTAGCTGACTTCTATAACTTCAAAAGTCACAAAGCATTAAACAACACGTGTGTCCCAGCTGGGTTCAACAATTTGTGGTCCCTGGATGAAAAAAGAAAAAAAATCAAATCTTTATTTATACATATCTGTTGAATCTATGTGTATATTTGCAGCATATGTGTTATCAAATTGATGAAGGTGTTTTCTTAATTTGCTTTGTGTTTCGTCTATTTACATGCGTGCTCTTAGGTTGTGCATTGACCTCTCTCAGCCACCGTACTATGGGCTCTGTGCTCGTGACACAGCGGTGCATGGTGTCGATGCACAGGGGGCGTGGCCACGGTGTTCTCAGGGCCAGTGGCGTGATACAACAGTATCAATCGGAGTGGGATTACGACTGGGAATCCTTCATCAGCTGGTGTGGCAGCAGCTGGCATCAGTTGTGACCAATCAGATGGTGTCTTATTAAATGCAGAGGGGGAGAGAACAGTTTGGAGTCACACAAAGCTTCTCCCAGATGGGAACGGATGACCTTGCGCAGGAGGTGGTGCACCATCGCCACGAGCGAATACAGGAGCATAAATTAAATGAGCGTTGGGAGGAGGAGATCGTACATTTGGTTACCGTGGCTCTCTGGTCCAAGGAGAACCGTCGCCTGATGTACTGTTGGAATCGGTCCAGTGATGTTAGGCCAGGACCCGAACAGAAGCTGCTGGTGAACTGCGAGCGGAGCATCCACCAGCCAGTCCCTGATGTCTATGGAGGATGCAGTCACCTTCACAATCCACACTCCATGCATCATATGTTGGATGACAACTGCCAGTTCGAATTAAAAATTATTTTTCTTCCCCCTCCTTGTGGGGTTTAGGTCAGAGCAGCCATACATCAAGTCAAAGCTAAGCTAACATCGACAAAAACGGTGTGTAACTAAGCTAGCTTTTGAATAGGATGTGTTAAATAACACAGAACACAAAACACACACAAAACACACAAAAAAGGTAGCTCCGCAATGCACCCTCATGAAAAGAGAGCCCTACACCACTAAGGCTGTGAATTTCCCCGAAAAATCAAATGTGATGACACATTGATTGAAATGAATCAAATTGAAACCGAAGTCTGAATAGGAAGGGTAACATTGACATGAAAGCAGGGTATGCTGAACAGACGTTCTAGACTTTCTATCAGCAGTTTATTCACAACTGCCATGCGGTCTTTCTGTTATTCGTGAAAGGTTTGAGTTGTGTTCTGCTGATTCTTGCCTTTTTACTGAGGGGGAATCTAAAGAGAAGCTTCCATGGCTTGAAAGAGAAGCTACGAGGACGACAATAAATATCTCCTCACCAAACCTGGTGTTTTCTGCCATCATGTCGCTACTCGCTAGCAAGTATGTATGTGCTAAAACGACAAACTAGTAGCAGGAGAAGAGACTGTGTAAACGACAGAGGCACGTGTTCACTTTAATTAGTGCAAATTTAAAAAAATTAAGCATTCGATGGGTAGGTTGGAATTCCAATTTATGTCGTTTTGACATTCTACTGAAATTCGTTCTGACAGCCATAAACCTCACACGTCCAACAGGCAATTCTACAGAAATCAAGAAGAAAAAACGCTCTTTTCAGCTTGCCAATGCCGACCACCAGACCTTTTTTTGAAGATGCATTGAGTTCTGAACGGGCTTCAAGGACAACTCTCACTCCACCGCCACAAAGTAAAAGACTTTGGAGAACTTTCAGTTCAAGCGGGAATGAATTAAAGAAGATAAATAAGATCATCACTGTTAACTCCGGTATGAAGGCGGCGCTGCGTGACGGCGTTGGGCAAAATGCAAATGTCTTCTCCTCAGTCAGCAGCTCCGTAAAAGCAGAGATGCGGCACATAGAATGGCCTTTTTTTACGATCCCTCGTGAACACCGAGGAACGGCTCATAAACACCACGGCATTTACACCTTAATGCCATCCATCAGTGTTTTATGGCTAGTTAGCTCAGACGGCGCGGCGAGGTGACCGTCCTCAACCCACCGGCCGTGTGTTCATCCAAGCTAGTCAAAATCATTAAACATCATCTCGCTGCCGGTCGCGCGCGCGTGTCCTCGTCATTAAGTTCTGAACGCCACGCGTCGATTGCCGTCGCAGACCTGAGACGCGTTCGATTGTTTTGTTGCCCTTCCTGAAATGTCTTTATTGGGACTGAATCGTGATCGACGGAAGTCACGTCTCAATACAAAGGGTGTGAACACGGTGTGATATGAAGGAATAACCATCAGAGATGGGGACTTGGACTTGAGACTTGGACTTGAGTCACACTTAAGTCACACACACACAGTGACTTGAGACTCGACTTGAGACTCATCCTCAAAGACTTGACTTGGACTTGAAGGTTTGGGACTTGTGAACAATCTTTATTTTTCTTTATTTTATTTTTGATCTTTTTGGGTGCATTAACATGAAGGCAATGTCTACTAATGTCATCTCTAATCATTGCTGCTACTGTATTCTAATAGATAAAGGAGTGAGGATAATACAGTAGATGCTTTGAATTCCTTGGTTTTAGCTCTGCAGTGTTCTAAGCACACCGGATGACATGCAGCAGATGATAGAATGCTCGTTCCATAGAGACTTGAGACTTGACTTGGACTTGCAAAAAATGACTTTTGAGCATCTCTGGTATCCATTCACCAATAGAGACACTGCATGAAATAGGCCACGCCCATCACGGGGGAAAAGCTCCGTTCATTTCCACACACCAGCGTCATTTTCCTTGAATTAAACATAGCTAAAAGCTGTCGTGTGGTGGGGCTGCGCAGACAACAAATGTAAAAAATCGCCAGTTAAAGTTTTTTTGTACTCCCGAGGAAAACAAGGAAGCCATTGAGAACTGGCGAGAAGAAAAATGTGGATGTTGCTGTCAATGAAGTAAGTTGGAGTGTTCATCTTCCGTATGTACGATCTTTTTGTGCAACACCCGGCCATGCACGCGACATAGGAGAACGCCAGGATTGGACGGGAGTTTGTGTTTTCCCCCGTCTTGGGCGTGGTTTAAGAAAGATGACGCGTTACGCAATGTCTCTATACAACTCAAGAGGGTAGAAACAGTAAGTGCACCATAAGTCACAGACACGTGCAAAGAAACATATTCATTCTGGAATCAAAGGGAATGGTAACTTTTCCTCCTTACGCAAAGAAAGCTACCTACCTCTTCTCAAAACTTGTCAGATCAGCCCGTTGACAGATCAGCCCGTGATGGTACGTCGCATTTTGTCAAACTTCACCCAAAACTAAGTCCATGATAATTCACAAGGAGCAGGATTGGTGCCGTGACAGAAGTTATGAAGCTATGAAGCTATGAAGCCGTGGTAGAGGAATGTCAGCTTATTCCGGGAGCAGGACTGCTTTTCATCTTTTCAAAAGCCATCGCTCGATTCCTCCGAACACGCCCAAAACTATTTCTCATTTTCCATTTCTTATGCTTATTATTTCTTATGCTGTGGGCAACACAATATTTCATTTCTTGTGCTGTGGCAACACATTATTTATTATTATTATTATTATTTATTTATTTATTTATTATTTCCCACATTTCATTCCCTTGTTTGGACTGCTGTTGAAAGTTGTGAAAAAGGAGCAGGAGTATTGTTGACTTATGAATAAGCAATAGGCACAACTAATTCCAACTGTGCAGTTCCACAGCGAACTAATTCATGGTTTCTCATTAGTGGGTCTTCAAATAAATAAATAAATAAATACAATAAAGCTACAACCTTGTGTTGAATAGAGAGAGACAGAAGAATCTCTTGGATTGTGGTCGCTGGGGCTGGTTTGTGTTGGGGTGTGCTGAGGCGTTAAGGCTTCACTGCAGGTTCTCTGTGTAACTGATAGCTGCTGTTTAGCGGAGGACTGTGTAGAGGCTCATTAAGGCCGTGAAGCTTGTTATGACGCTGTGCGTGAGACTCGTTAGCAGCTAATTATTTCTGAGGAGCTGCCTGGAAAGTCTGGATGCCGACAAGTAGAGAGAAACAGAGAGAGAGAGAAAGAGAGAGAGAGACATACAGTAGTGTTGCACTGAACGGGGTCAAATTCGCCAGTAAAGCTGTGTTCACACCGAGATATTTATTTTTCTCTCTGTCGCTCGATTCAACCCTTTGGAATCGCTCTGTCGCTCTGTTTAAATTGCTCATCAACAGGCACAATAATTGACGGACATCTGGGGGCTATAACGTTACGCAATGTCATGATAGTTGTCCACTACGAGCCACCGTAGTTGTTTACAAGCTAAGCCTATCGGCCTGCTCCTAACGCGAGCTCTATACCGGTAGTACAGACTTCACTTCATGTCAGCTGTCAGCCTGTCAATCAGCTGTCAATGCGGTTTGTTGCCACACAATAAACCAGCGGTTTGTTCCAAGCCAGTGTGATCCTTGACTCACTCTCACACGGCAGCCAATCAGCGTTGAACAGCGAGCGACTGATGCCAGCGTAATTTCGTTCGAGTTGGGCGACGAGCGGATTTTCTCCCCATCGCTCTGTCTCTGTCGCTCGGACGCCCAGCGACTTTTCTCCCGGGCGAATATACGCTCAATCGCTCGTTTGCGTTGACTTTGTATGTCAACTCGATGCCAGCGAAAAACTTTAATAGGTCGGTGTGAACGCAGCTTAAGGAGGTGCACTCTGATAAAGTGTGGATTGACGCAGCCAGGTCAATATTATATCCACATCAATGAGATAATAGTGAACTTGGAGGTTAATGGTGAGCCACACATTTCCTGGTAGACAATGGTGATACAGTGACTAGGCTACTGCATACACATAACTCGCATTATAACGTTGAGGGTACATAATATGAGGAGCGCCTTAATATTAAATATTAAAACTACACAGACGTTTTGGGAGTTTGGCCCATTGGTCACCTTACTGACATATCTGATAAGAGGATTATGAAAGAGTAAGGCCTCCCACCTAATAGTGAAAAGTATGGTACTGAACTTTTCCCTACTATTGGCTGATCTTTGAGCCGGGTGATCTCTAGCCTGGGTAAACCCATCCCCCACGTGACCTGCTCTCAGACCTGTTCTCAGTCACTATTGACTGGGAACTGAGAGAGCAGGTCACGTGGTGGCTGGGTTTACCTAGGCTAGGTGATCTCACCACCTGTTGTACTCTATAGGTGACATCCCCTGCTCAAAGACCCTGCTTTTTTGGGTTAGGGCTATTATGAGTTTTCCAGACCACTAAAGTTTTTGTGGCGCTGTTGATTCATAAATGGATGGTAAAATGATGAAGATGGAGGTTTTGTTTCAAGTGACAGCCTATGTAAGAGCAGCGTTTATAGGAAGCTAGCCGCCGTTAGCGTGACCTGTATCGTTCCTGTTGTGTTCAGATGGTGACCTGCGTTATACATGGCTGTAGTAATGACGGCAATAAAGTCCCCGTGGTTTGTTTCTATCTCTACCGTCCACAGACGCGAAGGGAGCGAGACTGAGGATACGTCAGCACACAGCAAATATGTGGATAGTTGGGAGAGACAGGTGAAACTTTCTGACAGCTCCTCACAGCAAAGTCTGTTCACCTCGTTTTTTCTTTTGTTTATTATTACAGGCATTAACGGCAGCATACAAACAACAACTCTGATGGGGTTTTTATTGCTGTCATCACCATTGCTATTTTGTAATGGAACATAAACGACAATAAGGCCGTTACTAGTTGTCAGCTGCAGCATCGATGTGTCAACAATGTCAACAATATGGTGCCGTCCAGGCCAGGGTTAGCGAATAAGGTCTATAGGTGACCAATGGTCTAAACTCCCCAAAAGTTGGTGCAGTCCTTTAAGTTGAACCCCCCTACCGCCCCCATCTTTGTCTTGTCCATGTCCCAACTTTTTCATGTTCGAAGTCCAGCCTTTCCCCTGGACTCAGCTGCTGGTTCTATTTTGTACACTTGCTGTATATCATCACATCCTCCTGCAGCCGCGCTACACGATGGCTACGCCGGTTCAAGTGAGTGGGAAGCTGTTTCATTCTCTCCATTTCCACAGGTTGTGGCTGTGTGCTACATGGTGGCCATCATCAAGATGTCTGCTCTCTAAATGTCATCTCCTCTCTGCTATCTATCTCCTCCTCTAGCTCTCTCCTCTATTATCTCCTTGTTCCTTCTGCTCTTTCTCCTCTTTTTCACATGACACTTTTTTCTTTCCCTTATCTTCTGCGATGTTTTTCCGATATGTCCCCCCTCCCCTCTCTCTCTCCCTCTCTCTCTCTCTCTCCCTCTCTCTCTCTCTCTCCCCCTCTCTCTCTCTCTCTCTCTCTCTCTCCCTCTCTCTCTCTCTATCTCTCTCTCTCTCTCTCTCTCTCTCTCACCCACCACCGGCTGTCTTCTGTTATTTTTTCAGCCTTCACACCATCTTTCACTCCGAGTGGCCTCCTAACGTGCCCGGCTGTATGTGTGTGTCTCTCTAAGTAGGCTCCTGCATCTGTCTCTATGTATTACGCCCCGTGGACGTCTGACCATGTGTGTGTGTGTGTGTGTGTGTGTGTGTGTGTGTGCATAAGCACCTGCAGCAGCAAGTGGGTGTGCTGCCGTTCCCGCTACTTTCTTCTCCTCTCACTGTGCATGTGCAGTTTGAGCATAGCTGACAATAGCCAGTGGTTCTGCAAACAATTAGGCTATGTTCAGACTAGGAGGCTCCCTGGTGATTTATGTCTGCCTTTATATGTTTTGCTGCAAATCAAATCGCCCTTCTGGGACAAACAAATAAATGAACTTGAACTTGAACTTGAACTTGAATCTGATTTGTGAACTTAAGTGACCTATTAAATTATGACTTTATCCAGATTGGTTTTATGAGTCTGGACGCTCCAAGTGTGATTTGTGTCACTTGTCCCAAACCACATATGGAGGTAGTTTCCAATCTGCTTAATACTGATGTGACTTCAGCGCGGACGCGCAGATCCACCAAATCTGATTTGAACGTCACTCGCAACTCGTCATCAAATGCTTCTGCGCAGGAAAACCGCGTCACCGACGTACGTATTTACTGACGCCCACGTCGTTACCATAGCAACCCATGCATTTATCAGCAAATCAGATTTGCCTGTAATGTGAACATGGCCTTAGATTAAATGCATGATCCCTTTGGACATTTTGTGTTGTTGCATCAGCAGAGAATAGGATGAAGGTTATTTATTTTCTGACTCCCCCCCCCCCCCCATTTTCTCCCCAATTGTACTTGGCCAATAAACCCCCCTCCCCCCTGCTGCCCCACTCCACCCTCTGCAACACCCTCTGGGCAGAGCCGTAGACTAGCTCCATGCTTCCTCCCACACATGCACAGTTGCCAGCCGCTTCTTTTCACCTGACAGCGGGGAGCTTCACCGGCAGGACGTGGGAGGATCACGCTATTCCCACCAGTTACCTTCCGCCCCGAACAGACCGACCAGAGGGAGGCGCTAGTGCAGCGACCAGGACACATACCCTTAATCCGGCTTCCCACCCGCAGACACAGCCAATCGTGCCTGCCTATATGGACGCCCGACCAGTAGGATAAAGGTAACAGTGCAAATACAGAGTATTAGAGAGGATAATGTGATGGGTAATCACAACAAAAGAGCATTATTTACAGCAAATAACGACAGGCACAAATGCCGCATCTTTGTTGACAGATTGACAGGTTAGAGGTGGATGTGTGCATTGCTTGCCAACAGCATTGGACAGACCGCTATCAATATTTATGCCTGTTTTTCCCCCAATTTGCATTTCGACTCAAGACATTGCTCTCCTCCGCTGGCTGGGAATGTTGATCATGTATCAGTGACTTGAAGGTGGCTTACAGGCGCCTGAAGAGAAGTCTCACAGCACAGTGACTTGAAGGTGGCTTACAGGCGCCTGAAGAGAAGTCTCACAGCACAGTGACTTGAAGGTGGCTTACAGGCGCCTGAAGAGAAGTCTCACAGCACAGTGACTTGAAGGTGGCTTACAGGCGCCTGAAGAGAAGTCTCACAGCACAGTGACTTGAAGGTGGCTTACAGGCGCCTGAAGAGAAGTCTCACAGCACAGTGACTTGAAGGTGGCTTACAGGCGCCTGAAGAGAAGTCTCACAGCACAGTGACTTGAAGGTGGCTTACAGGCGCCTGAAGAGAAGTCTCACAGCACAGTGACTTGAAGGTGGCTTACAGGCGCCTGAAGAGAAGTCTCACAGCACAGTGACTTGAAGGTGGCTTACAGGCGCCTGAAGAGAAGTCTCACAGCACAGTGACTTGAAGGTGGCTTACAGGCGCCTGAAGAGAAGTCTCACAGCACAGTGACTTGAAGGTGGCTTACAGGTGCCTGAAGAGAAGTCTCACAGCACAATGACTTGAAGGTGGCTTACAGGCGCCTGAAGAGAAGTCTCACAGCACAGTGACTTGAAGGTGGCTTACAGGCGCCTGAAGAGAAGTCTCAGTGACTTGAAGGTGGCTTACAGGCGCCTGAAGAGAAGTCTCACAGCACCTTGTGACTTGAAGGTGGCTTACAGGCGCCTGAAGAGAAGTCTCACAGCACAGTGACTTGAAGGTGGCTTACAGGCGCCTGAAGAGAAGTCTCAGTGACTTGAAGGTGGCTTACAGGCGCCTGAAGAGAAGTCTCACAGCACCTTGTGACTTGAAGGTGGCTTACAGGCGCCTGAAGAGAAGTCTCACAGCACAGTGACTTGAAGGTGGCTTACAGGCGCCTGAAGAGAAGTCTCACAGCACAGTGACTTGAAGGTGGCTTACAGGCGCCTGAAGAGAAGTCTCACAGCACCTTGTGACTTGAAGGTGGCTTACAGGCGCCTGAAGAGAAGTCTCACAGCACAGTGACTTGAAGGTGGCTTACAGGCGCCTGAAGAGAAGTCTCACAGCACAGTGACTTGAAGGTGGCTTACAGGCGCCTGAAGAGAAGTCTCACAGCACAGTGACTTGAAGGTGGCTTACAGGCGCCTGAAGAGAAGTCTCACAGCACAGTGACTTGAAGGTGGCTTACAGGCGCCTGAAGAGAAGTCTCACAGCACAGTGACTTGAAGGTGGCCTACAGGCGCCTGAAGAGAAGTCTCACAGCACAGTGACTTGAAGGTGGCTTACAGGTGCCTGAAGAGAAGTCTCACAGCACAGTGACTTGAAGGTGGCTTACAGGCGCCTGAAGAGAAGTCTCACAGCACAGTGACTTGAAGGTGGCTTACAGGCGCCTGAAGAGAAGTCTCAGTGACTTGAAGGTGGCTTACAGGCGCCTGAAGAGAAGTCTCAGTGACTTGAAGGTGGCTTACAGGCGCCTGAAGAGAAGTCTCAGTGACTTGAAGGTGGCTTACAGGTGCCTGAAGAGAAGTCTCACAGCACAGTGACTTGAAGGTGGCTTACAGGCGCCTGAAGAGAAGTCTCACAGCACAGTGACTTGAAGGTGGCTTACAGGCGCCTGAAGAGAAGTCTCACAGCACAGTGACTTGAAGGTGGCTTACAGGCGCCTGAAGAGAAGTCTCACAGCACAGTGACTTGAAGGTGGCTTACAGGCGCCTGAAGAGAAGTCTCACAGCACAGTGACTTGAAGGTGGCTTACAGGCGCCTGAAGAGAAGTCTCACAGCACAGTGACTTGAAGGTGGCTTACAGGCGCCTGAAGAGAAGTCTCACAGCACAGTGACTTGAAGGTGGCTTACAGGCGCCTGAAGAGAAGTCTCACAGCACAGTGACTTGAAGGTGGCTTACAGGCGCCTGAAGAGAAGTCTCACAGCACAGTGACTTGAAGGTGGCTTACAGGCGCCTGAAGAGAAGTCTCACAGCACAGTGACTTGAAGGTGGCTTACAGGCGCCTGAAGAGAAGTCTCACAGCACAGTGACTTGAAGGTGGCTTACAGGCGCCTGAAGAGAAGTCTCACAGCACAGTGACTTGAAGGTGGCTTACAGGTGCCTGAAGAGAAGTCTCACAGCACAATGACTTGAAGGTGGCTTACAGGCGCCTGAAGAGAAGTCTCACAGCACAGTGACTTGAAGGTGGCTTACAGGCGCCTGAAGAGAAGTCTCAGTGACTTGAAGGTGGCTTACAGGCGCCTGAAGAGAAGTCTCACAGCACCTTGTGACTTGAAGGTGGCTTACAGGCGCCTGAAGAGAAGTCTCACAGCACAGTGACTTGAAGGTGGCTTACAGGCGCCTGAAGAGAAGTCTCAGTGACTTGAAGGTGGCTTACAGGCGCCTGAAGAGAAGTCTCACAGCACCTTGTGACTTGAAGGTGGCTTACAGGCGCCTGAAGAGAAGTCTCACAGCACAGTGACTTGAAGGTGGCTTACAGGCGCCTGAAGAGAAGTCTCACAGCACAGTGACTTGAAGGTGGCTTACAGGCGCCTGAAGAGAAGTCTCACAGCACCTTGTGACTTGAAGGTGGCTTACAGGCGCCTGAAGAGAAGTCTCACAGCACAGTGACTTGAAGGTGGCTTACAGGCGCCTGAAGAGAAGTCTCACAGCACAGTGACTTGAAGGTGGCTTACAGGCGCCTGAAGAGAAGTCTCACAGCACAGTGACTTGAAGGTGGCTTACAGGCGCCTGAAGAGAAGTCTCACAGCACAGTGACTTGAAGGTGGCTTACAGGCGCCTGAAGAGAAGTCTCACAGCACAGTGACTTGAAGGTGGCCTACAGGCGCCTGAAGAGAAGTCTCACAGCACAGTGACTTGAAGGTGGCTTACAGGTGCCTGAAGAGAAGTCTCACAGCACAGTGACTTGAAGGTGGCTTACAGGCGCCTGAAGAGAAGTCTCACAGCACAGTGACTTGAAGGTGGCTTACAGGCGCCTGAAGAGAAGTCTCAGTGACTTGAAGGTGGCTTACAGGCGCCTGAAGAGAAGTCTCAGTGACTTGAAGGTGGCTTACAGGCGCCTGAAGAGAAGTCTCAGTGACTTGAAGGTGGCTTACAGGTGCCTGAAGAGAAGTCTCACAGCACAGTGACTTGAAGGTGGCTTACAGGCGCCTGAAGAGAAGTCTCACAGCACAGTGACTTGAAGGTGGCTTACAGGCGCCTGAAGAGAAGTCTCAGTGACTTGAAGGTGGCTTACAGGTGCCTGAAGAGAAGTCTCACAGCACAGTGACTTGAAGGTGGCTTACAGGCGCCTGAAGAGAAGTCTCACAGCACAGTGACTTGAAGGTGGCTTACAGGCGCCTGAAGAGAAGTCTCAGTGACTTGAAGGTGGCTTACAGGTGCCTGAAGAGAAGTCTCAGTGACTTGAAGGTGGCTTACAGGCGCCTGAAGAGAAGTCTCACAGCACAGTGACTTGAAGGTGGCTTACAGGCGCCTGAAGAGAAGTCTCACAGCACAGTGACTTGAAGGTGGCTTACAGGCGCCTGAAGAGAAGTCTCACAGCACCTTGCCTGCTGCGTGTTATTTTTATGCACAGCAGCACAGAGGACAGAAATAGCCCATCTCTCTCTAACTCCTGAATTTTGTTATAGTCCTGCCTGAGCGAGACAACTGACGCGGTCCTACAGAGCAAAAGCAAAACAGAAGCCAAATTCATAATAGTACTGATGATGACGGAGGGGATGCATTTTCCACAAATTAGTGCACACACTTATTGTGCGAGATATGATCCCTGAGCGATGTTTCATCACTTTCTCACAAGCCGCTGTATAAATGTTGCCCTTAGATATATAACAGTAGAGAGCCAAAGTGAACGTCACTTCCTGCCTTTCTCTGGGTACCAGTGTGTGAAAAAAATATGAATGGGGGTGAACGGCGAGAGACGATCCTTTTCTTTTTATCCCGTTTGAATTGTGCCACGGGGTGCAAAGGTACATTTGGTCAATTTAAAAGATAACCTTGCATGTCAAGAAAGTTGCAGGGGCTCCAAGCCCGTCCCGGAGCGGGCCCCCCTGGGCGGTGGTCCCGCTCGCTGCTTGGCGTGGCGTGAGGGACCTCACGGCCGCTGAGTCCTGTTACTGCCTCTCGAGCCGGTGGGCCATGTTCGAAGAGGCCAGCAGGGGGAGACTGGTGTATTCAGCAGTCCCTTCTTCTCCCAGCAGGGGGAGACTGGTGTATTCAGCAGTCCCTTCTTCTCCCAGCAGGGGGAGACTGGTGTATTCAGCAGTCCCTTCTTCTTCTCCTGCTCCGTCAGCTGTGTCAAGTTAAGCCACAAGTGGCGATGGGTGACAACGGAGAAGGCCATGACCTTTCCCGGCGTCCTGAGCCACACAGTCCACCATGCAGAGGGTCACCAGCCTTACCCATCACTGCCATAGACTGTTGATAAAATACAGAAGATTCACCAATTTATTATTATTTTATTCTAAATTGTGGTTCTTATATTTTTATGTTGTACTCCATTGATTTTATCCATTGTAAATATTCTCGTATTTCAGCTACATAAACTGCCAAGAGAATATTCAATAAAGAAAACTTGAAACTTGAAACCATCCAGAGCTCAGTGTATGCTTCCTGGAGGCCGTCTGGAGGTTGGCTAAATTGTTAGCCATCGCAGAAATCTGGCCCACCGCCTTATAGGACTTATCGGCCAGTTTGGCCGCAGTCTGGCAGGCCTTGGAGGGGAGCTCCCCCTGCTGGAGGAGAGGTGGGCTGCCACAACATCCTCCATAGCCGCATAACCCAGCTCGGGCTCACCATCCACCTCAGACCAACAGGCGAACGCCTGGGAGGGGGACCTAGCCTGGTGGGGGGGGCCTCCCACGAGCCCCGCACGGAGATCCGCACGTCGCGGCAAAAGGGCATGCGGTGTTGCGGGGGCCGGGTAAAAGCACCCCCGAAACACGGAGCTAGGGGGGGAGGGGGGGTCGTCCCACTCAATGCCGAGCTTAGCTACGGCCCTGGCCAACACTTCCCTCAACTGCTTTTGGTACGGTTCACCCCCGAGGGCGGGTGGGGGAAGCCTCTGCCAATTCCATAACCCCGCAACACATCTAAGTGGGTTGCGAAGCAGCCCGACCTAGTGTAACAGACGGGAAGACTAGCTAACGAGCGCAATGACAAGACACACTAAAACGGCCAGCTAACTAGCAGTCCTAGGATGGGGAAGGATTAGCTTTCCTTCCTAAAGCTAGTCGCGCTCAAGTAAACCCCACGTGCAGAGCGGCTAAGTGACTAGCAGCACTATGACGGGAAGCTAGCAGGAGCTAGCGGAGCAATACAACTCGACAACACCCCAGCCCAGTGTAACAGCCAAGAAAAACCCTACATGTAGAACGGCTAGCGGACGCTAGCGAAGTAACCGGTGTCCGCTCTGAGCTATGCTAAGTAACATTAGTAGCTAGTGTATATAAACCGAGGCCGGCCGAGCTAACACAAGTGGTACTCCTTACAGTTCTCTTCTCACGAGTAGCCTAATAGAAAACACTTCGCTTTGTCCTGGAGCCCGTTTCCACCGCCCCAGTGGCCCGTCCACTGTTCTTTGATAGAGGGGCAGTTAAGCTAACTCGAAGCTAACAGCTAGCGCAAAGCTAAGTAAGGTAGGGTCTCAGAGAGAAGGCAATACAAGCATACGATGGGTATGGCTGAATGCAAGCAGAGTGACGCACCCTGGCCAGTGCGCACAGGTCGTGGCTATGACACGTGGGTGGCTGCGCCAATCACCAGCCAGGGTGGGCCAGGATGCCTTCAAGGGCACCTGGGTGGTTCTATAAAGGTCTTTTTTAAAGAAAAGACAGGCATTCAGGTTCAGCATATGTGAGAATCCGAAGTAAAACAAACTGTGACTGCTGAAACCTTGATCGGCGGATCTTTAACTGTTAGTAGTGCATGTGAAATAAGAGATGCTTAAAGCTCTCTTGGTGAATTTCAAATCGCTTCATACTACAAAGGTGTAGTTGTTATTCTGAACTCTGTCTGCACCTGTGTTTTTGTTAGGAAATAATAACCGGTGAGTGACGACATGGTAATCATTTCTCTATTGCAGAGGTGCAGCCTTTGTTGTTTACACTACAGGGGAAAAAAAGACTTGTCCTTGGTGTTGTGGTTGACCCCTCTGGCCCGGGAAGCCGTGTTCTCCTCTGATCCTTCTTCATTTGATTAAGAAGGAACGCAGTGTTTTGACCCGTGCTGTGGGGAGGCAGGCTGGGAGCTGGGCCAAAACAGCACGGAGCTCAGTTCAAGTGGAGGAGCTGGAAAAGGGTGGTGACGGTGCACCGTGCGCACACACACACACACACACACATGCACACACACTGACACACACACACACACACACACACACACACACACACACACACACACTGACACACACACACACACTGACACACATTTGCAGGGACATGTATGAGGGTCCAGCCCGTTTTACTTACTTTTACTAATACGAATACGGTAAACTGTCAAACTTCATGCAGTGCTGCATACGCCAAAGAGTCAGGAGCTGTAACCAGGAAGCAGTGTACCAAGAAGTAGCGTGACATTGAAATAGGCCGGAGCAACTCTTAGGGTGCAGTGTTCGAGGTGGTGGAGGCGTAAAACACTTTCCCTTCATGCCGGGGATCCGTGTTCATGTCCCACTGTGTCCAAAATCTACATTTGAACCATAAGTCACTTTTAACATTTGTATGCCTCCACCGGCGATAGCCAGGCCAGACGCATTATGGTTGGCGGTCAAAGTTCAAGGTCACTGTGACCTCACAAATGCCATTCCCAAGTTCATTAACGCGATAGCTCAGGAATGCCTTGACGGAATTTCTTCCAATTTGGCTCAAACGTCGACTTGGACGCGAGGATGAACTGATTATATTTTGGTGCTCAAAGGTGAAAAGGTCAAGGTCACTGTGACCTCTCAAACGCCATTTTCAAGTTTGTCAACGCGATATCTCTGGAACGCCTTGATGGAATTTTTTTGAATTTGCCTCAAACGTCCACTTGGACTCAAAGATGGACTCCGGCTCCGCCCATCTTCGTCATCAAAATCCGGGTTGGAATGTGACTGTGGACATGTGGAGAGCGGAGTTTTGAAATGATGCAGGTAACCTACTTGTACAGCAGGTGGCGGTAAGCACCTTGAAGGTGTCAGCGACCCGCCTATAAACCGAGAGAAGAAAGTGTGTCGCGATGGTGATGCGCCTTTGGTGCGAGTTGAGCGAAGAGCCATTTTGACTAACGTTACGCCGTTTCAACATGGATAAGCAAATTCTGACTTTATTTGTTATTCAAAGCATTATGGTGGCACAGCATTGTCTTCTTCTTTGCCCTGGCCGTAGTCGTAGTTGTTGCCCTCTCCATGTGGACTCCGGTACTACACATTGAGGCATGTGCATGCCCCAGTGTACGTGATGCGTCATGTAGCATTCACCTCGCAGGAGCTGTTGCTCTATGTGTAGACTGGGAAGGCTTTAACTGCAGCATTCTTGCAAACGTGCTAATAAAGATGCACCCTTACAGGCAATGTACACCAGATGCGTTACGGCTGCGTTGCGGATCAGGTAAAACTGCCGGATGAACTCTTGCCCGTGTTAATTGATGGGCGATACATGCGGTACGGAAAAATGATGCACCTGTTCTATTTTTGTCAGATCCCGCATACGTCTGACAGATTACATGAGTGTGGGTCTGTTTGCAGCCGCACCGGAGGCGGTGTACATTAGCCCTTAGGCTGTCCTGGACTGTATGGGGCAGTGGCAGGACAATACCCACAGCAGTAGGAGGGGTGTGTGGGTGATGTTGTCCTCAGAGATGGTCTCCTTGCTAGGGCGTTTAGCCTCCAGGGCTACTGTTGTTCCTACCCACGGCGTCTCTCTGGAGGACTTTCAGTTCCTGGGCGGAATTCAGACAGAAAAGATGGTTTCCTACCACCTTCCAGATCGTGCATGTGACTCCATCCGTGGCGGTTATCGGTTCCGCTCGCTGCTGAAGCTCCCCTGTAGCACAAGCTACTGGACATCCTGGCTCAGGGGAAGCGGCTACTGCTGCTTCATGGATCAGGGATTCAGCTGGACCATGATTGGAGACGCTAACCACCTGTTTTCTTGCTCTTCGTTTTCCATAGTTGTGCCTCACCAGGGTCTTGTAGTTCTGGTTCTTCTTGGTCAAGTAGTAGTACAGGACACAGTCAGACACACACTTTCTCTCTAGATAGGAAGCAATGAGATCAAAGTTCTTGGGGTGTTGAATGAACTTGTCCTTGAAGATTTCCTTTTCATGTTCGGTCCAAACATTCGTGAACTGCCGGGATTTGTACACCTTCATCGGGTCATCCATCAAGCCGTTCATGTTGATAAACTTAATTCGCCGCTGCTCTGAGTCATACATAATGGGAGGGATGACTGACAGCTGTCTCATCTGTTTCTCATTGTTCTCTTGTTCAGAAAGGCCATTGTCTTGCTTATTGCTTCTTCCTCTTTGGCCAAGCCTCTGGAAGCGCTCCTGCTGCTCTCTCTGCTTGCGGATCTCGGGGAACTGCTTCTCGTAGTACTCCCGCGTCTGGCTCTCCTTGGCTTTGCGTCTGGGGTTGCTCTCCATTTGCTCCACCTTCTTCTCCCAGGCCTCCATCAGCTGGTCGTAGCGCTGGCAGATCTTCTGTTCCCTTTGTTTACGAGCATGGTTCCTCCTCTTGAACAACAGAATCAGCTTCTTCCTCATGACTTGGTTGGTCTTGATGTTTTCATGGTACACCTTTGTGTCCGATGGCTGATTGTACAAGGGCAGCTCA
Organism: Poromitra crassiceps; assembly: GCF_964638095.1. NCBI lineage: Eukaryota > Metazoa > Chordata > Actinopteri > Beryciformes > Melamphaidae > Poromitra > Poromitra crassiceps. The sequence continues at coordinate 12,020,827 of NC_139637.1, forward strand.
ACCTTGGGAACTAGACCTTCCAGTATGTTATGGGCCTCTTCAGCTTTTTTCCTGTTCTCGTCGTAGATGATCTGGGCGATGCTGCGCTCCTTGTGCTCGACCATTGGGGGAGGGATCACTGGCTTTTCAGCAACCATTGCAAGAAGTGAGCAGCTCCCTCCATGTGAGACTCTCATACCTCTTCTTGCCCATGCCTGTAGTGTGCCATGCCTATGGGCGGTACGGCGCAGCAGCTGGCCGATGGAGTCCACCTCGTAGTCCTCCAAATGGCATGGTGGATGTGTCCGACGCTTCGGACGAACTCCTTCTCCGTCGTACTTCATGTCGGGGGTAAGTGCTGCTATCTGGCGTGAAGGACCAAAATGCCCTGAAGGGACTGTAAAGGACTGTAGAGGTTGATTCTTAGTACTTGGCTGGCACCCACACCAGATGTCGTTCGAAGAGGAGGTCTCCAGCTCACTGTGGGCTGGTAGGATGGTGGCTGTCATTGTTTAATTCTGAGGTTCTGAGGGAGTAACCAGCCTCCCACCACTTATATAGACTCAGCCAGGAGGTTTATGACATCACTGATGATGTCACGATGTCCATGTTGTATAAGGAACCAATCTGAGGTGGGAGACGGAGTCCGAGCCGTCGAGTAGCGAGGGATGTCGGCGTGCTGGCACGAAGGCCGAGAGGTCCGGAAACACGGAGGTTGAATAGAACGAGGCGGCCGTAGGGAGGAACATTGAGGAGGGGGACAATATGGACAAAGCTATCCCATTCATTTTGGTCTCCTGTTTGGAGTTGATTCGTTGACCGTCGCCATCTTGATTTTTCATCAGCAGAGTGGGAGGGAATGAGTGCAACAGCTCATGTGAGATGGGGGTTTCCCAGAGCCGCAGCTCCACCTGCTATTGGTCCGTGATCGGCAAGCTGCGCGATCACTGGACAGGCGATCTCTCAATCACCCCCTTTTCTATCATCTATTTTACTCCAAACGGGCGAGTTATATATATCTTTTTTTTACCCCCCTAGTTGTTATAAAAAGGTGAAATTAGCTATATACAGTAGACCAAAACTGTGTTTTGCCCCTGACTCGAAAGATGTTTAATCCTGTTACAAAGTCGTGGCATTTTAACATGGGGGAATGCCTACTGCCTCCGACGCCTAGTGGCCATTGGAGTAACTACAGCTTTTCAATTCACTTCCGCATCGTCAGAGGGAAGCCGGGGGGGTTGGCCACTGGCCCAAACCTGTACTTGTGCTTTAAGTCCACTAGAGTTCATCTCACAGGCACCCCAGAAACCACAAGTACAAAGAAGCAAACATGAGTCAGTGGGGCGGGAGGTGGGCAGGGCAGGCGGATCGATCGGTTGGTTGGTGTCTGGTTGAGGCGCGGGGACTGGAACAAAGGAGTCAGGCGCTCAAATTCAAATTTATTAGAAGGATAAAACCCCTTGAGATGAACCATCTCGTTTTCAAAGGGAGCATTGTGCCACCTGGCCGCATGGCGTTTGGTTGCTGCTGGAGCTGTTGTCGTCGCAGGGAGCTGTCGTGATCGCTGCTGAGGCTGAAACCGTTGCGGGAGCTCTCGTCGTTGCAGGGTCAAAACCAGTCAAAACCGGTGTGAATCCCATCATGGTGGCCAGTAGAGCTGCCGCACTGGTCGCCAAAGTCGTGGTCATCGAGGTGGAAGCCGAAACCGTCGAGTCGAGCAATGCTCTGGTGGCTTCCAAGGGTGAGGCTGGGTCTGACACCGCATGCAGGCAGCTCCGTTGCGCTCCCTTTGTCTCAAAGGAAGCGTCGTCATCTAGACCTGGTGTTCATTCAAGCTGCAACTCACCCGGTCAGCTGGGCGCTGGACCACTACGGAGCTCCTGCTTCGGTGTGTCTCGCTGTGTCGAAGGTGCAGAGCTCACGTTGGCAGGCAAAACGGCACCTGCAGGCCGTCCCGGGGGAACACGCATGTGGCCGAGGCACAGCGTCGGCACGGAGGCCCCCTCCGGGGGCAGTGTGGAGAGGGGGACGAGGTGGTAGCCAGGGTCTGGCTGTCGAGAGCTAGCAGCGTGTCCCTGCCCTCATCATGTTGTCTCAGTTACTACAAGTGGCAGCAACTAACGGGTGAAGAGAAGACAGGAAACAGAGCTTCATGGTGACCCAGCAAGACGCTAGCGACATTTATTTTCTTGCCTCTAACATGATACAGCATGTGCACTCGGGCTAGCTAACAAGGTGTGCTAATTAGCAAGTCAACAGTGCTGCGTTTGGTTGCTCTCAGTGGGGAGATAGACTGGATGGCTCAGCCAGGAACGTGGTCACATAGCCATGTGACTGTGGCTCTGTTGACCCAAAACCTGTACCTGTTCCACTAGAGTTCACCACAATAGCCAATTACACTGCGCAATCTACATTTACTTCATAATGATGATAAGTTAAAGCAAAACGGTTGTCTGTAGTCGCATTAAAGAACATAAACTAGAGACGGAGTCTAAGTGTGGCTACGCCGTTATTGGACTCGGTGGCTTGGACTTGGTCGATGCTGAATGTTGTTGCTGCAGGTGTAAACACGATTAAACACGATTTCAGACGGACAAGCCCGTCTTTTATTTTCACACGAACACTTCAACACATGCATGCGGCCACAACACACTCATGCTGACGGTGGCCGGTGAAGTCCTCTGCATTTGACCCATCCAGGCTTGTCCTTTCCTCCAGGGGGCAGGCCAGGAGCAGTGGTCGCTTTTTCTTTCCAGCGCCCGGGGACCAACTTCAGATGTTGTCGTCACTGGTCGGATGACGATCTTCTGCATGTTTTTAGTGGGGGTTTATGTACGGAGGAACCCCCTGGGGGGTACGGGGAGAACATGCAAACTCCACACAGAAATGCCCTTTCGACGAGATAGCCCACCTGGGCAGTAGGCACTGAAGATATGGGGTGTCACAACTCCAGCGCCCACAGCATCCCAGGGGAGAATCGAACTCAGGACCTTCTAGCTGTGAGGCGACAGCGCCACCGACTGCGCCACCGTACCCCTTGTACCACCGTGTAGTAGGCTGTAGTGGCTGGGCAATGAGAAAAAGTCGTCCATGGTATGACATAATCATTGATTTACGACATCACTGATGAATGATTTATGACATCATCAGTGATACAAATGACATCACTAAAGTAGTGACCGAGCCGTCTAGAACTGTATGACTTGGTCACTTTCTTTTCTTCGTGGGGACAGAACTTTATGACATCGGTGACCTGGCCACTTTCCTTCTTTCAGAGGGACATACTGTACTGTACTGGACGGATGGACGGACAGCCAGACATACAAACCCTCCTCTTATAGGTCGATGCCTCAGCATCACTTATGCATTAGTTTCACATTGTCAGATCCAACGTCTTACGTCGGCACGCTTCCAGCGACGGAGGCTCTGAATCACAAGTCAGCATTTCCGGGTTTTGCCGTAGGAATTCCTGCTGTCAAATCTGATTGGCTGGGCGGTCACGGAAGTCCATGCATTGTTGCATCGTTCATAATGTACCGCCCCACGAGTTGCGTCATGCCGTCCGTGGTTCGTCGATTCATAATGTCGCTTAGGCATTTTGTTTTGGTCTTAGGGGGCGGTCCTTAATCACATTTCAAGAGTTGTCCACCAGATGTAGTAGTAGGCTGGCTACTGCAAGACTTATGCATAGACATTGTGACATCATCAGTGGCAAACATTTATGACATCACTCACTGATGATATCGACATAGAACTGTATGACATCATCGGCAACCTGGCCATATTGATGGCATCACAATTGCTCTGTGTCATCGGTGTGACATCATCGGCAACATGGCCACTTTCTGACTTTTTTTTATTAGAATTGTCGGACATCATCGGTGACCAGGCCACTATCTTTCTTTCAGGGACATACATACGGACAGACCCTCTTATAGATGCCTAGGCCCCTAGTGGCCACACCGTAAAAAGCAATTAAGTCGGTCTTCCTCTATTAAAGAACAAGGGAAAGGGTAGTTGTCGTTTGTGCTTACTCGGCAAACTATGCTGTAGTTGGTTGTCTCTTTCTCCTCCTCTGTGTCCTTAGTCTTTGTTTTGTTTGTTATTTGTGATTCAAAGCATTATGGTGGCACAGCCTTGTCATCTTCTTCTTCTTCTACTTTGCCCTGGCCGTAGGCATAGTTGCTGCCCTCTCCATGTTGACTCCAGCACTACACATTGAGGCACGCGCATGCCCAGTGTACGTGACGCGTCATGTAGCATGCGTCTCGCAGGAGCTGTTGCTCTTCTATGTGTAGACTGGGAAGGCTTTAACTGCTGCATTCTTGCAAACGTGGTAATGAAGATGCACCCGTAGGCTGTCCTGGACTGTATGAGGCAGGGGCAGGACAATGCCCACAGCAGTGGGAGGGGTGTGTGGGTGACGTGGGCTTCAGAGACGGTCTCCTTGCAAGGGCGTTTAGCCTCCATGGCTACTGTTGTTCCTAGCCATGGCGTCTCTCTGGAGGACTTTCAGTTCCTGTGTGGAATTCAGATAGCAAAGATGGTTTCCTACCACCTCCTGCATGTGACTCCATCCGTGGTGGGTATCGGTTCTCCTGGCTGCTGAAGCTCCCCTCTAGCACAAGCTACTGGACATCCTGGCTCAGGGGAAGCGGTTACTGCTGCTTCATGGATCAGGGATTCAGCTGGACCATGGTTGGAGACGCTAACCACCTGTTTCCTTTCTCTTCGTTTTCCATAGTTGCGCCTCACCAGGGTCTTGTAGTTCTGGTTCTTCTTGGTCAAGTAGTAGTACAGGACACAGTCAGACACACACTTTCTCTCTAGATGGGAAGCAATGAGACCAAAGTTCTTGGGGTGTTGAATGAACTTGTCCTTGAAGATTTCCTTTTCATGTTCGGTCCAAACATTCGTGAACTGCCGGGATTTGTACACCTTCATCGGGTCATCCATCAAGCCGTTCATGTTGATGAACTTTACTCGCCGCTGCTCTGAGTCATACGTAATGGGAGGGATGACTGACAGCTGTCTCATCTGTTTCTCATTGTTCTCTTGTTCAGAAAGGCCATCTTCTTGCTTCTTGCTTCTTCCTCTTTGGCCAACCCTCTGGAAGCGCTCCTGCTGCTCTCTCTGCTTGCGGATCTCGGGGAACTTCTTCTCGTAGTACTCCCGCGTCTGGCTCTCCTTGGCTTTGCGTCTGGGGTTGCTCTCCATTTGCTCCACCTTCTTCTACCAGGCCTCCAGATCAGCTGGTCGGAGCGCTGGCAGATCTTCTGTTCCCTTTGTTTACGAGCATGGTTCGTGCTTGGACTTGGTCGATGCTCAATGTCGTTGCCGCAGGTGTAGTAGGCTTTAGTGGCTGGGCAATGAGAAAGTCATCCATGGTATGACATACTCATTGATTTACGACATCACTGATGATGATTTATGACATCAGTGATACAAATGACATCACTAAAGTAGCCGTCTAGAACTGTATGACATCATCGGTGACCTGGCCACTTTGCTTCTTTCAGAGGGACATACTGTACGGATGGACGGACAGCCAGACATACGAACCCTCCTCTTATAGGTCGATGCCTCAGCATCACTTATGCATTAGTTTCACATTGTCAGATCCAACGTCTTACGTCGGCACGCTTCCAGCGACGGAGGCTTTGAATCACAAGTCAGCATTTCCGGGTTTTGCCGTAGGAATTCCTGCTGTCAAATCTGATTGGCTGGGCCGTTACGGAAGTCCTGCTCTCGGCATGCATTGTTGCATCGTTCATAATGTACCGCCCCACGAGTTGCATCATGCCGTCCGTGGTTGGTCAATTCATATGTCTCTTATGCATTTTGTTTTGGTCTTAGGCCTTGCCCACACTGATCCGTCATAAAATGGACAGAACGGATAGACGGATAGATTCATGTCCGTTGCATGTACAAGTAACCTACTTGTACAAGTAACCTACTTGTACAGCAGGTGGCGGTAAGCACCTTGAAGGTGTCAGCGACCCGCGAAGAAAGCTGGCATCAGCTAGCTGTTAGCTCTGTGCGCTACGTTACTTATGTGGCAATAAAATGCCACTGAATGACCAGATTAGATGGTGAAATCAGACGGTGACACTGACTATCACGTTGTACAACAGCGGGATGGTGTACACAGCATTAATTATAGCCGCCTTCACCGCCTCGGCCGCCATCTTCTTTGAAAAGTTGAAACAAATCTCAGAACGCCTCCTCTCGAGACCTCGACTCTTGATTGGCTAAACGGACAGTGACTATCCGACCATCCGATACGTCCATCCAGAAAAAGTTCATCCCTCTTCAACTTTCTGTCCATCAAAACGTATGCAAATTTTCTGGATACGTACGCTTCTGAGTGCTCCACGGACAGTCGGACAGCTGTCATTGAAAATGAATGGAAGTGAACAGAGAAATGAACGCACACGGACAGACACCATGGATCAGTGTGGCCAAGGCCTTAGGGGGCGGTCCTTAATCACTTTTCAAGAGTTGTGCACCAGACGTAGTAGGCTGGCTACTGCGAGACTTATGCATAGACATTGTGACATCATCAGTGGCATCATCAGTGATAAACATTTATGACATCACTCACAGATGATATCAACATAGAACTGTATGACATCATCAGCGACCTGACCACACTGATGGCATCACAATTGATCTGTGGCATCGGTGTGACATCATCGGCGACCTGGCCACTGTCATTCTTTTAGGGGACATACATAAGGACCGACGGACCCTCTTATAGATGCCTCGGCCCCTAGTGGCCACACCGTAAAAAGCAATTAATTAAGTCAGTCTTCCTCTATTACAGAACAAGGGAAAGCATAGTTGTTTGTAAGCAAACGTTTGTGCTTACTCTGCTAACTATGCTGTAGTTGGTTGTCTCTTTCTCCTCTCAGTGTCCTTACTCTTTGTTTTGGTGGTTCTGTCTTCTCTTGTCTCCATGCTGTACTCTGTTTCGTCCTTTTCATCTCTTTCCACTTAACTTTGTTTAGAAAAATCAAACCGCTCACATGACATCACAGCTTTTACTGAATCTCCCTCACATTTTCTTTTCAAGGCTGCTGTATGAGAAACGCTCTCTGAGTGTCGACTTAAAGTTGGTTTTGGAACATCGGCTGGTAAAAGGCGCAGCACCGTACATACAAACTAGAAATGTAACGTGCTTCTCGCGCTCATTTCTAGGGTGGAGACTCTGGAGACGATGTGCCATGGGTGCACTTTTTTTTGGGGGTGTTTTTGATTTTGATTTGATTTGATTTATTTGACACATTTTCATCAAAAACTTTACAAAAGTAAGGTGTAATAAAAAAAAACAGTCAAGGATTACATAAAAAAGCTTCCGCTTATTTCCATTATGGTCCTTGTTGGTAAAGGGGAGGAGGGAGGCACAGATGTACTCAGACAACATAAGTTCAACATAATTCACTGGCAACACATAACATACATTAATCAATACAACTACCTTACATGACATAGCTACAAAACTCATGTTAGCAGCACTCCTATGAAAAGCTCAAACTGACCCAGTCTTTAAAACACCATAGTAGACTATTATTCCATCGTGAAAATGCAGTGATTTAACACATTTAATTTGCATTTAAATAATATGGTCAAATGTGAATCATTCAAGAACATTCAGGAAGGTGTCCTGACCACAGATTTATTTGTAGTAGCCCATGTCCTCACTGGCTGTGGGACATAATTTTAAGATAAGCATATGAGCATACATATCACACAAGGTAATGTAAGCATCACACTTCAAATCTGATGACATAGAAAAAAGTCTCCATGTTTTAATTCATCTGAATTCCAGGGGGGAACGGTTGTGCAGTCGTAAGCGCTGTCGCCTCACAGCTCGAAGGTCCTGGGTTCGATTCCCACCTGGGACGCTGTGAACACTGAAGGAATGCGTGCCCGTCCGCATGTCCTCGAGTGCCCACCGCCCTGGTGGGGTCGTCAAAAGGGCCCTTCTGTGTGGAGTTTGCATGTTCTCCCCGTGCCTCCCGGGGGTTTCCTTCATATAGGAACCCCCTTCACCAAAACATGCAATATCCTGGTTGCTAATGTGGTTCCTCCTCTTGTCGTTAAGGGCGCCTGTTCAGAGGGAGGGGAACTGGTTGGCATAGCGTGAACCTCCCACGTGCTATGTCCTACCGGTGAAGCTTCCCCTGTCAGGTGAAAAGAAGCGGCTGGCTAACTGCCCATGTCTCGGAGGAAGCATGGAGCCAGTTTCGGCTCTCCCCAGAGCGGCAGAGGGTGGAGCAGCAACCAGGATAAATAAATTAAATTAGCACTAATGGGGGATAAAAATGGGATAAAGAATAGGGGGGGGGGGGAAATCATCTGAATTCCAGTCTTTCACTCTGCCAACAAAAAAGCTCAAAATGCATGAAGCGATATTGTAGTTTTTGCAGAAGCAAACTTCACCAGCATTTGACTGTAATCCCACAGAGATGTAAAACATATATTACAGAGCAATTTGTGAACATGTATGACAGCAAAACGCACACTGAAAACCAGTCACTGCAACTCAACGTGTCCACCGACATGTTGGTCAAGCCTGTCATTACATTTGCCAGCATGAAAAATAACAACTGATTCCTGCCGACCGCTTGAATGAGGCAAAGGCCGTCCGCCTCGCTTCTCTTTTTCTCAGAAAGGGAGTCTGCTTCTTTTTGATACGAATTCCACGACGACGGCACAACGTGACAGCCTGTCGTTCTTTTGAAATAAAGCAAAATCACATCGGCTACGCCAAGGCAGGACATGAAGAGCAAGGAGTGAGCGACAACCCAGATGCAGAAAGGTAGATTGGCCAAGCGGCGCGACACCGGCTCCACGAGTGCCTGACATGCGAACAAAGCGGCATACAGCGCGCCACTCCCCATCAGGAGGCTGCCCATCATCGCTTTCAGCCACTCTCTCACTCGGCTCCTTGGCCGCATCACATACTGTCCGATCTGAGCTCCCGCCATGTAGATGGCGATATAGCCCGCGACGGAGAAGATGCCTTCCTTGTTGGCGTGCAGAAAGTCCTTCTCTCTGTCGTCATTGTGGGTGAGGAAAGACTTGAGACCCGTCGTCTCCAGAGCATACTGGTAAAGACCGCCGATCAGTAGGGCAAAGACCCACCACTGACGGACTGGGAGTACGGCCAAGAGGATAGAGGCCGCAACTCTGACCATAGCCAGTGTGAAGAAGAAGTTCCAGTGAACGCCGTATTCTGTCACATGCTCATGGTAGCTAGTCATCTTGACACTCGCCAGCCTTCCCAGACCCAGGACGACCAGGGGCCAGACAGACAGTAGCTGCTCGGTGATACGTTTCATCTTGGACCCAGAGACGTTCTTCCCCCGTGCCTCTGGACAGACTAGGGCATTCGCAAAGACATAAGCTCCGACGCCAATGTCCATGAGCCCCGTCCCGTAGGTTTCAGTTTTAGCGTACCGCCTTGGGAAGACACTGAAGTCCACCGCCAGAATGCAGATGGCCGTTTTCACGTTCACCAGCACTCGAAAGATGGTCACGAAGGGGATCTGGTCGCTCTGGACGTGGGTCTGGAGGAAGCTCCCGGCGGCGCTCTGCGGGTGGCTGTTGTTGGTGTGGTAGAGGAAGCACAACGCACACCCTAACGCCACGGCCAGGCCTGTGATGAACTGGAGAAAGACGTCACTCAGGACGGTGTAGGAGAGGACCAGGGGGACGATGACCGTGGAGAAGTCCAGGAGGAGGTGAGACATCCATGGGAACGGCAGCGGGAGACTCCCTGTGACCTGGTGATAGAGAATCAGGAACGCCGCTCTGTTGAGGAGGCACACCGGGACCAGAAAGGAGCCCAGGGCCACTTCCTGCAGGCTGGTCCCATTCAGGTTTCTGACGAACGCCTCCTTCAGGTCCCGCTGAGACATCGCCACGGGCTTGTCGGAAAGACGTGGTGGGATACAGGCTCACTCAAACATACGGTTTATTTTCGTTTTTCTTTTTCTTTCTTACAACAGCATCGCTGTTTCATGCTTTGTGACCAAACTCATGCCAACTCATGTGCGATTTGCAGGCCTCTGTCCTTTCTGCTGTCTTCTGCATGTGCAGCAGGACCAAACAGTGACCCAACAGTGGCCCAGGTCTTCTGTCCTCTTCTGGTGTGAAAGTGGGTGAAGCTGATCGATGTCACAGTATCAGGTTTGATTGGGTGGGGCTGTGAACAGGAGTCAATTTATAACGTCAACACGGAAGAATTTATGACATCATCACTGATGACATCACAATTCAGTCTATGACATCACTGATGATGTCACAATGTCTCAGTCTATGAAATCACTGAAGATGTCACAATTAGAGATGTCACCGTGTACACGACTACACGGATATTATCAAACAAAAAATCCGCCCAGATTTTTTGTCTCCCTCACATACTATAATATAACTACTATACTAAATGGACTGCATTTATATACATATACTACTGTGCTGTGATTATGTAATAATACAAAACTGGTTGAAAATCTAGTGTTCCTTTAAGGTCAAATGTGTCACAACATACCATTAAATGAAGCATTGTGGTGCTCAGAGATCTAACGGCCTAGAAATCATATTCCTCCAGACGTAAGGAAACAGACCCCAGTAAAAATCACATCATTTTTATTTATACACCTATCGCAATATCTGCCAATATACTCATATATATATGATATAAAACAATATGTTTTGTTTAATGTTTTTTTGTTGTTGTTTTGTTGTTATTTTTGCATATTCGGTGCGCGGCCCTACTACAGTGATGTCAGGAGCCTGAAAAGCTGTCTGGACAGACAGAGTGTTGTTGTTACTGCACTGTATGCAGCCCCATGCACCAGCGGCCATCTCTCCGTCACGCCGAACAGCATTGACATTCTGAGCTGGACGCCTCGCGCTGCACGAGCGTGATGGATTCAGAACGAGAGCGGAGACGGCAGAGAGCGGCTCGCTGCTGCCAGAGCCCCTTATGTGTACCAAAAAAAAAGATGGGGGGTGGCGGGGGAGAGAGTGTTGCAGCTGCGTGTCGCGCGCGGCACTGAGAGGAGAATGTTGAGCGACTCTCCCATATCACCAGCCTGGAGGCGAAATGCACAGAAGCAAAATGCATCACGGCCTCTCAATATCCTTGTTAGGCAGCTGTGAAATAATGTATGAGCAGCGGCGCTGGAGTGAGGAGACATTTGGAGTTTGTGTGGTGGAGGTGCGGTGGAGCAGAGGGGTAGAAGAGAGCTTCTGAGGAGTCGGGAGCTCACTGACTCTGCGTATTATGTTGTTAGAAAATGTACCGGGGGCCAAATTCACGGTTGCTACAGTTGGAGGTTGTCCGTGTTGCATGATCTATATTGCAATTGCATCTATCTTGCACCACATGTGGTTAAGTAGAAGTGAATAGAAGACATTATGATGCTAAACTTGTCTCCAATCAACTGGTTTGGTTGCCAACCACGTGCATCATCTAGCACCAGGGGGACCATTCGAGGAAACAACAGCCCAAGTTTGGCACTGATGACATCACTGATGACATCATCAATATTTCAACAGCCCAAGTTTGGCCCTGATGCTCCAGTACTGCTGATTTTCAAGTTTTCATTTGAAATGGTGTGGGTGTGTCAGTCTACATCAAAATCTACACCCCCCCCCCCCCCTCCCGCGGACCTTAATTCCTGAAAAGTTCTCATTTTGAAGACAAGAGGCTTCCACCTCTGAGTAGATCTAAGTAGTGAGATTGGAGGCATGAGGTGTGACTGGATTAAGACGCCGCCGCGAATAAACACCTCCAGCTCCCTTTGATCACAACTGTAATTAGCACACTGTATTTAGAGAGGAAAGCTAGATGACAGATCTGCCACGCTGCTTCCCCACCCAGAGCTATCTGCTGCCTCACACACACACACACTGTTCTCTGTCTTCCTCCACCTCTCTTTTATTATATACATCTTTATTAAAGGGATACGCCAACATTTTTTTGAGTTTAGGCCATTTGCCATATTTCCAATATAAAAAACTAGAATGTAGATAGATGCCTTTATCTTCATTCTGCGTGTGTGCAGTACAAACAGCGGTAGAGCCCTCACTGCTCCTTAGCTTAGCGCTGCGCTACAATGGCAGTCTATGGTACTTTTGCCTACTCCCGTTCAGTCGCCCAAAATACACATTCCAAACAGCGCCAGAAACACACATGTACATGTTGTGTACTCACCACGCCATGAAATAAGGAAATAATGAAATCCAAAGTTACGTGAAACGGTAATTTCCGTAGTAAATGCACACACAGAGAACTAACAAAGAGTAACCATTACCGAACTCACAGAGTATCACCGAAGTTACTTCCTCGTTTGCCATGAGGCACATGCGCTGTACTGATGATCACACCAGCACATGGAGTCTCACTCACTCTCTCTCTCTCTCTCTCTCTGACTCTCCCTCTCTCTCTCTCTCTGTCTCTCTCCCTCTCGGTCTCTCTCTCTCTCTCCCTCTCTGTCTCTCTCTCTCACTCTATCTCCCTCCCTCTCTATCTCCCACCCTCCCTCTCTCTGTGTGTGTCTCTCTCTCTCTCTGACTCTCCCTCTCTCTGACTCTCTCTCTCCCTCTCTCTCTCACTCTATCGCCCTCCCTCTCTCAATCTCCCACCCTCCCTCTCTCGGTCTCTCTCTCTGACTCTCTGTCTCTCTCTCTCTATCTCCCACCCTCCCTCTCTCTGTCTCCCACCCTCCCTCTCTCTGTCTCTCTCTCTCCCTCTCTGTCTCTCTCTCTCACTCTATCTCCCTCCCTCTCTCTATCTCCCACCCTCCCTCTCTCGCTGTCTCTCTCTCTCTCTCTCTCTCTCTGGCTCCCTCTCTCTCGCTCTGGCTCTCTCTCTCTGACTCTCCCTCCCTCTCTCGCTGTCTCTCTCTCTCTCTCTCTGGCTATCTCTCTCTCTCTCTCTCTCTGGCTCCCTCTCTCTCGCTCTGGCTCTCTCTCTCTGACTCTCCCTCCCTCTCTCGCTGTCTCTCTCTCTCTCTGGCTCCCTCTCTCTCTCTCTGGCTCTCTCTCTCTCTCCCTCCCTCTCTCCCTCTGTCTCGTGAAACACCGTTCCTCCCGTATTCATCTCTCTGTCCGTTGGCGAGCGTCTGGCCGTCTGGTGGTGCTCCTCTAGCCCTGATTCTCAGCAGCAGCAGTAGCTGGAGAGAGAGCCTGGCACTATTTATCTTGGAGATAATGATTATGCTTCGGGGGGCCGCGCAGATCCAGCTCATCGCAGTCTTTTATGCTTCCAACAATGACAATGTGGAGATTAGGGCCGACTTATTACACAGAGATACACCATTAGATAGCCCCGCGTTTGAAACGGGGTCGCGCCGGAGCAGCAGAAGCTAATCATTTCACTTAAAGTGCTAATCTGTGAGATGATATCTCGTTTTGTTCTTTCTCGTCATCGCTGTGGCGTCTCCGTCTTCTCAGAGATCATCTGTTCATCAAACACTGTATCCAGTTGAGGTTTCCACAGACTTAAGTCGACTATCAATGAGTTTCCCCTATTGGGGATTAATAAAGCTTTCTAATCTAATCATTTTAATATAATATAATATAATATAATATAATCTATTAGTGGAGAGACTGTACTAATCGTTCATCTGTGGCGTTAGCACAGTGCAGTAACAAAGAGACAGGAGCAAGAGGCAAAGAGAAACGTGGCTGTAGCTACCAGAGACTTTTCAATAGAGAGACAGCTCAACTTCCAGTCGCTTCCTGTATCTGTTTCGCCACCGCCACGCCCCCTGAGGAGACTGGTCAGCCAATGAGGTTTCATGCAATTGACAGACAGCCAATCACAAGCTGATGACCACACCCATTTAGGAGACCGGAAGAGTAATTTTTTTTTACTATTGGCGGAGCCTGGAGTGCAGTGTCTCTGTATTGAATTGTCTCTGGCTGTACGTCCCGTCCTGTCCAAATACCACAACTGTACCAGCGCTGCATAACTATTTAAAGCTACAGGACACCTGGTAGCGTCAATGTTGGCAAGGAGAAATGCCAACAGAGTCCGGCGTCAACATAGCCATTTTAAATCATCAGAATTTAAGGTATTTAGAGAAGAAAAGACTCTCGTCCGGGTAGTGTAGTGGTAGATTCCCTGCCAACACGAAGGTCGCAGGTTCGCTCCAGGTTGGTCAGGCGTCCATACAGGCACGATTGGCTGTGCCTGCGGGTGGGAAGCCGGATTGAGGGGATTTGTCCTGGTCGCTGCACTAGCGCCTCCTCTGGCAGCAACTTCACAGGCTCTATCTGTTAAGCTGTGTTCACACCGAGATATTTATTTTTCGCTCTGTCGCTTGATTCAACCCTTTGGAATCGCTCTGTCGCTCTGTTTAAATCGCTCATCAACAGGCACACGAACATGTGGGGGATATAACGTTACGCAATGTCATGATGTTTGTCCACTACGAGCCACCGTAGATGTTTACAAGCTAAGCCTATCAGCGTGCTCCTAATGCGAGCTCCATACCGGTAGTACAGACTTCATGTCAGCTGTCAGCCTGTCAATGCGGTTTGTTGCCACACAATAAACCAGCGGTTTGTTCCAAGCCAGTGTGATCCTTGACTCGCTCTCACATGGCAGCCAATCAGCGTTGAACAGCGAGCGACTGATGCCAGCGTATTTTCGCTCGAGTTGGGATATTTAAACTTCGGCGACGAGCGTATTTTCTCCCTATCGCTCTGTCTCTGTCGCTCGGACGCCCAGCGATTCTTCTCCCGGGCGAATATATGCTCAATCGCTCGTTTGCATTGACTTTGTACGTAAACTCGATGCCAGCTAAAAACTTTAATAGGTCGGTGTGAACGCAGTTTTACACAGCAACTTCACAGACTCTATCTGTTACACAGCAGCTTCACAGGCTCTCTCTGTTACACAGCAGTTTTTACGTCCCGGCTTTGAATATGATCTGCAAGAGGAGGGCTGTGGCTGTGGGCGCTGACTGTGTGTAATGTCAAATCGATAGCGAGCGCGTTTCCTGTTTCACAGATGGAAAATACAAGCAGATTTGATCAATGAACAAGAGGGATGTCTGACTGCAGGCTCTATGATATAAGCCAAATCCATGCCTGTGCAGCCCAGGTCAATGTATGAAAACAGAGCAGATTTGGCACTTAGTTGGGACATCCTCTGCACATTCTTATGGCCTGAACCAAGATAAACCTATTGTATGAATATATATATATTTTTTTTAAAGAGTTGAGGTATTTCTACTGGCTGAATGGTGTTTTTTCTTTCTGACCCTGGACACCCTAAATGGTGATTTTTGGTGATAAAAGTGAGTTATTGATGGTCAATGCTCAGTGTGAAAAACACAGATGATGACATCCTCTGAAGTGTCGTACAGTCAGTGAAGAGCCCAGGAGACCATGGAAACTTCAATGACATGTAATTAGTGGGTGGGCTGTCATGTCATCAGGCCATCACTTCGTCTGACTAGAGGTGACTTTCATCAGATGGTGAAGATCTCGATGTGAGTAAAACTCTTATGTGGCTGCAGGATTTCCCACGAGGGAGACCCAGCTCTTAAGGGCTAAGGTGCTTTGTGAATGGCTTTTATCTTTACTAGGATTTGAAACCAGGCTTAGGGTTACGACTGTGTTACTTTTAAGGGGAAATTCTTAGATGTCATCAGTCCTCTTAGAATTTCACCAGTAGGCCCGACACTTGTCTAGGTAGGTGGAGAAATAAATTCAACGAATGGTGCTTATTCCTATTAAAAGGCTTAGCTGATGGAGACTGACGCACAGTTGGTTTCACTACTGTTGACAAAATGCACTGATTGTAACTTAAGTCACTCTGGATGAAAGCATCTGCTAAATCACATCATGTCATGTTTTGTCATGTCATGTCAGATCTTGGCCTTTTGTTAAAGATATGTACCGTCCACTACTGATATGATGGGGCTTCCTCTGGACCACAGGCACTGCAATAACATTTTCTTTTCTTTGCCAATCTTAATGATTCATTTAATTGTTCAGTAATGTTTTTCTAAATGTTATTCTTCAGTCAACAGCATAATGTAGTCTCCCCTACTGTTGAATAGAACGGCATCCGCTGGTTGTCATTCGTTTTGCCAGAGAGGGAACTTTTGACTATTGATTATACTTTATTATTTGATATTATACGATTACTTTATTGTAAGTTAGGAACAGCGTGGACTTTATTGTAAGTTAGGAACAGCGTGGACTTTATTATAAGTTAGGAACAGCGTGGACTTTATTATAAGTTAGAAACAGCGTGGACTTTATTATAAGTTAGAAACAGCGTGGACTTTACTATAAGTTAGAAACAGCGTGGACTTTACTATAAGTTAGAAACAGCGTGGACTTTATTATAAGTTAGGAACAGCGTGGACTTTATTATAAGTTAGAAACAGCGTGGACTTTATTATAAGTTAGAAACAGCGTGGACTTTATTATAAGTTAGAAACAGCGTGGACTTTATTATAAGTTAGAAACAGTGTGGACTTTATTATAAGTTAGGAACAGTGTGGACTTTATTATAAGTTAGAAACTGTGGACTTTATTATAAGTTAGAAACAGCGTGGACTTTATTATAAGTTAGGAACAGCGTGGACTTTATTATAAGTTAGGAACAGCGTGGACTTTATTATAAGTTAGAAACAGCGTGGACTTTATTATAAGTTAGGAACAGCGTGGACTTTATTATAAGTTAGAAACAGCGTGGACTTTATAATAAGTTAGAAACAGCGTGGACTTTACTATAAGTTAGAAACAGCGTGGACTTTATTATAAGTTAGGAACAGCGTGGACTTTATTATAAGTTAGAAACAGCGTGGACTTTATTATAAGTTAGAAACAGCGTGGACTTTATTATAAGTTAGAAACAGCGTGGACTTTATTATAAGTTAGAAACAGCGTGGACTTTATTATAAGTTAGAAACAGCTTGGCCTTTATTATAAGTTAGGAACAGCGTGGACTTTATTATAAGTTAGAAACAGCGTGGACTTTATAATAAGTTAGAAACAGCGTGGACTTTACTATAAGTTAGAAACAGCGTGGACTTTATTATAAGTTAGGAACAGCGTGGACTTTATTATAAGTTAGAAACAGCGTGGACTTTATTATAAGTTAGAAACAGCGTGGACTTTATTATAAGTTAGAAACAGCGTGGACTGTATTATAAGTTAGAAACAGCGTGGACTTTATTATAAGTTAGGAACAGCGTGGACTTTATTATAAGTTAGAAACAGCGTGGACTTTATTATAAGTTAGAAACAGCGTGGACTTTATTATAAGTTAGAAACAGCGTGGACTGTATTATAAGTTAGAAACAGCGTGGACTTTATTATAAGTTAGAAACAGCGTGGACTTTATTATAAGTTAGAAACAGCGTGGACTTTATTATAAGTTAGAAACAGCGTGGACTTTATTATAAGTTAGAAACAGCGTGGACTTTACTATAAGTTAGAAACAGCGTGGACTTTATTATAAGTTAGAAACAGCGTGGACTTTATAATAAGTTAGAAACAGCGTGGACTTTACTATAAGTTAGAAACAGCGTGGACTTTATTATAAGTTAGGAACAGCGTGGACTTTATTATAAGTTAGAAACAGCGTGGACTTTATTATAAGTTAGAAACAGCGTGGACTTTATTATAAGTTAGAAACAGCGTGGACTGTATTATAAGTTAGAAACAGCGTGGACTTTATTATAAGTTAGGAACAGCGTGGACTTTATTATAAGTTAGAAACAGCGTGGACTTTATTATAAGTTAGAAACAGCGTGGACTTTATTATAAGTTAGAAACAGCGTGGACTGTATTATAAGTTAGAAACAGCGTGGACTTTATTATAAGTTAGAAACAGCGTGGACTTTATTATAAGTTAGAAACAGCGTGGACTTTATTATAAGTTAGAAACAGCGTGGACTTTATTATAAGTTAGAAACAGCGTGGACTTTATTATAAGTTAGAAACAGCGTGGACTTTATTATAAGTTAGAAACAGCGTGGACTTTATTATAAGTTAGAAACAGCGTGGACTTTATAATAAGTTAGAAACAGCGTGGACTTTATTATAAGTTAGAAACAGCGTGGACTTTATTATAAGTTAGAAACAGCGTGGACTGTATTATAAGTTAGAAACAGCGTGGACTTTATTATAAGTTAGAAACAGCGTGGACTTTATAATAAGTTAGAAACAGCGTGGACTTTATTATAAGTTAGAAACAGCGTGGACTTTATTATAAGTTAGAAACAGCTTGGCCTTTATTATAAGTTAGGAACAGCGTGGACTTTATTATAAGTTAGGAACAGCGTGGACTTTATAATAAGTTAGGAACAGCGTGGACTTTATTATAAGTTAGAAACAGCGTGGACTTTATTATAAGTTAGAAACAGCGTGGACTTTACTATAAGTTAGAAACAGCGTGGACTTTATTATAAGTTAGAAACAGCGTGGACTTTATAATAAGTTAGAAACAGCGTGGACTTTACTATAAGTTAGAAACAGCGTGGACTTTATTATAAGTTAGGAACAGCGTGGACTTTATTATAAGTTAGAAACAGCGTGGACTTTATTATAAGTTAGAAACAGCGTGGACTTTATTATAAGTTAGAAACAGCGTGGACTGTATTATAAGTTAGAAACAGCGTGGACTTTATTATAAGTTAGGAACAGCGTGGACTTTATTATAAGTTAGAAACAGCGTGGACTTTATTATAAGTTAGAAACAGCGTGGACTTTATTATAAGTTAGAAACAGCGTGGACTGTATTATAAGTTAGAAACAGCGTGGACTTTATTATAAGTTAGAAACAGCGTGGACTTTATTATAAGTTAGAAACAGCGTGGACTTTATTATAAGTTAGAAACAGCGTGGACTTTATTATAAGTTAGAAACAGCGTGGACTTTATTATAAGTTAGAAACAGCGTGGACTTTATTATAAGTTAGAAACAGCGTGGACTTTATTATAAGTTAGAAACAGCGTGGACTTTATAATAAGTTAGAAACAGCGTGGACTTTATTATAAGTTAGAAACAGCGTGGACTTTATTATAAGTTAGAAACAGCGTGGACTGTATTATAAGTTAGAAACAGCGTGGACTTTATTATAAGTTAGAAACAGCGTGGACTTTATAATAAGTTAGAAACAGCGTGGACTTTATTATAAGTTAGAAACAGCGTGGACTTTATTATAAGTTAGAAACAGCGTGGACTTTATAATAAGTTAGAAACAGCTTGGCCTTTATTATAAGTTAGGAACAGCGTGGACTTTATTATAAGTTAGGAACAGTGTGGACCTTATTATAAGTTAGGAACAGCGTGGACTTTATTATAAGTTAGAAACAGCGTGGACTTTATAATAAGTTAGGAACAGCGTGGACTTTAGTGGGCCAGACAGTGCAGCAGTAAAGCACATTAGCTATGCAAAAGATGAAACAGCAGAGCTTTTTTGCAAAGCCCTAAGACTGTACAGATGGCTTCACAATACCCATAGAGTTATATGGGCTTTGACAAACCATCTTTACAATCTCAGGGAGTTGCAGTGTGTTCCGCTGTTTTATCTTTTATCTTAGCATGCTGACAAAATGAAACCAAATCTTCAGCTTACATCAATTCTGTGAGGATCAAACTCCTTTTGAATTGGGAGTTGCAGAGTTTGACACACTGCAAGTTGCCAAACACAGCTGACAGTTCATATTGTCTCTGATATGTACGATTTATGAACCGGGAACCAAGCCAAAATCATCGATGGTGCATGTTCTTAGCATTAAATGTCTCTATGAAAAGAAGGAGGCTCACTTTCATATCGAGCGTTATACTTGAGTCGGTGGATTGACTCTGTGGAAACCGTTCAAGGAAGATGTACAATGGAGAAGTGTATCGGTATAGAGATGCACGATATTGGGATGTTGGATTTTTTCCCGAATATTTTCCAACTGTTTTGGCCGATTGAAGGTGAAGTTTGGGAACCCTTGGTCTAATGGATTACCCCCCCCCCCTCTCTCCTGCTAGACCTGCTACACTGCAGTCACATTTAGGATTAGCAGCAAATGAGGAGCCCGTTAAAAGAAGCGTTTAAAAGGATTTCACTGGTACTAATGGCCCCCTGTGTGTGTGTGTGTGTGTGTGTGTGTGTGTGTGTGTGTGTGTGTGTGTGTGTGTGTGTGTGTGTGTGTGTGTGTGTGCTAGGGGTGTCAAAAATAATCGATTATAAGATGCATCGCGATGCGGATGTGCACGATTCTGCATCGATTCACAAATGTCAAAAATGTCAAAATTTAAAAAAAAAAAATATTTTTTTATAATCAAATAAAATATAATGGAAGTACATGCAGTTGTTTCTTTTAATTATGGATCATAATACAATGCAATTCCAAATGCACTTTTATTTTAAAAGTAGCCACACAGTGAGAAAAAAGAAAGTGAGAAAAAATAAATCAAAAAAGTGATGCATCGATTTAAGATGCATCGAGATGCATCGATAATCGTAATCGAATCAAATCGTAGCCCTCTGAATCGTAATCTAATCTAATCGTGAGGCCATTGAAGATTCACAGCCCTAGTGCGTGCGTGCGTGCGGTACCAGTACAGTGTATAGGGAATCCTGTCGAGTGGAGCCTCTATTCCAGTGAGGATTGTAGAGCAGCGCTGTGCTGGAATCTGACTCCCTTTCAGCATCACACAGTGTAGAGAGACTAATTGCTCCCTCCTCTCTCCCTCCACACTATAGAGGCGTCACAGCTGCATCACTAAGCTGCTGTCTGCCAACCAGGTGTGCCTCCATCATGCTGGAACAACCAGGCTAAATATAGAACAACCAGGTTAAATATAGAACAACCAGGCTAAATATAGAACAACCAGGATGGGGAAAAACTTGTGGCTGTTGCCTGTGCGTCCGTTCAGAAATGTCCTAAGTGAATAGTCTGATTTGTTTACAAGTTTAGATGACTGTGTCACTGTCTTGATCCACCTTATTTCTAGCTGAATGGGCGCTTCTTCCGGCGTAATCCTCCCAGGCCCCTCCCCCCGTTACCATAGATACCATTATCACATTATTAAATTCCCTCAAATAAGTCGTCCAACGAGTGTTATTTCTTCGTGACAAGCAACTTTTTTTTTACCAGCCAACAAGTAACGTTAACCAGCTCCAACAATCAGTCAACGTTCTAGACCGGACCTTGCAGCCATAATCGTTTTACAGCGGGGCATTCAAAAATATGGTTGGTTCTAGTTCACTAGTTATGACTACTAACGTGGCCAGTAAGGGTCTACTCGATCCAATCTGTGTTTCACAATCAATTGTCGTCTTACAAAGGACAAAATAACAATTACACAATAGGTACAGTATAAAGTAAACACGACAACTTAGGCCAATCATTTAAGTCAATTCTGACACTTGCTTAAGCACATTTTGGGAGACAAGTGTCCACACCTGCTGCAGGCAATGACCCCGTTATCAATCACAGTCAAACTGGGACATTCCGCATGTGGATCCGCCCCCAATCTAACCATAACTGGTCAATGCCAATTACCGCATGATGCCTATTAATAGCCTGATTATTAATTGAACACACTCACTGATAGGTTAGTCGTCCTTTTACTAAATCCTTACTTAGTAGGGATCCTACGCACAGTTTGATAAACGAGACCCCTGATGTGTTAACAACAGAATAGTACGCTTAACCTCAACGTGGCCGATCATTAGTTTGAGCACGTCTAAATAAGCCGACGAATGAGATGGAAGATGTCTCTGGCTGAAGCTCCCAGAGATACGTAGCTGCTTGCCATGCAGAAGCTTGCTGCTTCTGACCCTCTCACTCGTGTTCTCGTTGTCAGCGTGAAGCCTTGCAGAAATAAGATGATGAAGGTGAGCTCAGGTCAACTCAGAAGTAGCTCAGCAGAATAAGCTGCTGGTTTATCTTCACTACCTGACGGTCTTGAGTGTTGCTTCAATCCCTGATTGTGGAGACGTGTTCTTGTACCCTTGCAATGTGCCCTGAAGGTGAAGGCAGCGTGCAATGCTACATATTATATAAACTCTCTCGTAACGGACAAGCCCGTCTTTTATTGTCACACGAACACCACAATACATGCATGCGGCCACAACACACTCATGCTGACGGTGGCCGGTGAAAAGTGTCCTCTGCATTTAACCCATCCAGGCATGTCCTTTCCTCCGGGGGGCAGGCCAGGAGCAGTGGTCGCTTTCTCGTACAGCGCCCGCCCGGGGACCAACTTCGGATGTTGTCGTCACTGGTCGGATGACGATGACGATCTGATCTTCTGCATGTTTTTAGTGGGGGGGTTATATACGGAGGAACCCCCTGGGGGAGCACGGGGAGAACATGCAAACTCCACACAGAGAGAAAGGCCCTTACGACGAGATAACCCACCTGGGCAGTAGGCACTGAAGATATGGGGGGGAACACAACCACAGCGCCCACAGTGTCCCAGGCGAGAATCGAACTCAGGACCTTCTGACTGTGAGGCGACAGCGCTACCGACAAGGTCAACGTCATGTGTTGGTCAACTTTCAGCTGGGCGGGGCTAGAGATGTAACGGTATGAAAATTTCACATCACGATTATCGTGACCAAAATGATCACGGTTATCGTATTATCACGGTATTCATAAAAAAATTATGAAAATGTTCAAAAAGTACCGAGAGACTCACCGAAATAATTTTTATATTTATAGTTTTATATTGAAAACTCAGACCCAAATAGTATTGATACACTCACTGAAATCATTTCTCCAAGGCTGCACGTTTTCATCTTGGGAGACTGTTGCCAACTTTGGTTGATGATGGACAGTATTTACCATGTTTTTCAAAGCACTGTAATCACGGTACCACGGTTTTAATGATAATGAAAATTTGAACGGTTATCGTAAGGACTTTCACGGTTATCATTCAAACCGGTTATCGTTGCATCCCTAGGCGGGGCTTCCTCCATCATAACCGCCTCCTTACAGCTCTCTGGAAAGCCCATCTCAGTCAAACACTGTTGTGCAGCACAGACTTAGGGCCCTATCTTTACGCAAGGTGTTGTCATTGTTAGTTTCTAGCACTCACAAGTTTGAGTTTGAGATTTTGAGTGCGAGAAACTAGCAATGATGACACCTTGCACCCTGTGCGTAAGATAGGGCCCTTAATGTTTATCTGCTACATCATGTACTGGAGCAAAATATGGACCAGAAGTCAAAATGTCTGTCTCTGTCTGTGTATCTCTAGCCGTATTTACAGAGGTGCCTCATGTCCAAACTGTCTGTCTCTGTCTGTGTCTCTCCAGCAGTGTTTACAGAGGTGCCTCGTGTCCAAACTGTCTCTGTCTCTGTCTGTGTCTCTCCAGCAGTGTTTACAGAGGTGCCTCATGTCCAAACTGTCTCTGTCTCTGTCTGTGTCTCTCCAGCAGTGTTTACAGAGGTGCCTCATGTCCAAACTGTCTGTCTCTCCAGCAGTGTTTACAGAGGTGCCTCATGTCCAAACTGTCTGTCTCTCCAGCAGTGTTTACAGAGGTGCCTCATGTCCAAACTGTCTGTCTCTCCAGCAGTGTTTACAGAGGTGCCTCATGTCCAAACTGTCTCTGTCTGTGTGTCTCCAGCCGTGTTTACAGAGGTGCCTCATGTCCAAACTGTCTCTGTCTCTGTGTCTCCAGCCGTGTTTACAGAGGTGCCTCATGACATGACCGCCCAGAGAGGTCAGGATGTGGAGATGGCCTGTTCCTTCAGGGGGGCGGGGACACCCTCCTATTCGCTGGAGATCCAGTGGTGGTACATCAGGAACCATGGCGACTGGACGGACAGACAGCCCTGGACAACCAATGAGGTCAGCTGTGTGTGAATCAAGCTTCACTTCAAAATAAGAATGCATGGGTGCGGAGTGGGGATGGCAGTTGGGTATGTCTTAGCCAGCCTATGCGAGTCCAAATGTGATTTTGTGATATTGCTTTAATGGCGAGCAAAGGTCAAGAAACCATCTTTAACCATCGACTTTAACCCCAGAAATGTGGTCAATATAAGTGGGTTTGCACGGTGGCTCAGTGGTTAGCGCTATTGCCTCACAGCAAGACAACCTATAGAGCTGCAGCAAAGTTTCCACTCTAATTTGGACCAAAAACAATTCTAACTTTTCATAGACACATTTATCTCATATAATTTAATATCTGTTATTATTGTTTTTATAACTGTTTTATCATTTGTTTCATTGTTTTTTCATCCCCCCCCAGGTGTCACCTGAGGAAGAGATTCCAAAAGATGCTACTAAGATAAGTGTGAGTTAACCACTGTCTGTCCGTCATTCTCTGTGGAAAACGTAGTCCTTGTCTGTTTGTCACACTCATTTGATATAATGTGTTATGGCACAAAACCTTTATGATCACATTTCTTGTTTTCGGGGGTTCCAAATAATATTCTAGTTCTGCCCGAGTGCACACAAAGATATGATTATCAGTGTGTTGCAGCGTTTACGGCAATGAACGCTCTGGTGACAGATGAACAATTGCCATTCACCCTTGATGGGTTAGCGGAAGAGCACAGCGATCAGCCGAAGAGCGGGCCGCCCGCGCTGCCTGGAGCCGGCGGACGGTTAAGTGCCTTGCTCAAGGGGACGCGGCCGCACGGCGCCAGATTCTCATCAATCCTCCCTGCATCTTTATGACTGCGGCGCCGCGTCCCGATGATAAACCGGGCCGAGACAGTGGAGAGGTCGAGATGCCGGTAGAACTTTTTATATCTCCTCTGGTATCCAGAGACTCCTCTGCTCAAACTTCTAGGCTCCTGCTTTGCTGACACACTTTTATGAAATGTGTCCTACTAATGAACTGAAGCAGTAAGGCCAGATGTAGGCAGCGCTACACATCACCAGCCGATCCCTCTAGCTAACGTCTCCTTCACCACCAATTAATCAATTAATTAATTAATTAATGAACTGAAGCAGTAAAGCCAAATGTAGACAGCGCTACACATCACCAGCCTATCCCTCTAGCTAACGTCTCTTTCACCACCAATTAATTAATTAATTAATTAATTAATTAATTAATTAATGAACTGAAGCAGTAAAGCCAAATGTAGGCAGCGCTACACATCACCAGCCTATCCCTCTAGCGCACGTCTCTTTCACCACCAATTAATTAATTAATTAATTAATGAACTGAAGCAGTAAGGCCAAATGTAGGCAGCGCTACACATCACCAGCCTATACCTCTAGCTAACGTCTCTTTCACCACCAATTAATCAATTAATTAATTAATGAACTGAAGCAGTAAAGCCAAATGTAGGCAGCGCTACACATCACCAGCCTATCCCTCTAGCTAATGTCTCTTTCACCACAAATTAATTAATTAATTAATTAATGAACTGAAGCAGTAAGGCCAAATGTAGGCAGCGCTACACATCACCAGCCTATACCTCTAGCTAACGTCTCTTTCACCACCAATTAGAAACATATTATCCAACCAAATTGACCAGCTAATTAATTGGTTTATAACATTGATAGTATAAGCAGTGATGTAGCAGTGACAATGATCCTGATAGGGCAATGCAGTTGTCAGCATTGTGGCTGGTTACCAGGCTACAAATAACCACCAATAGAAACACAATTAAATGACAATGTCAGGAAACATGAAAGACCCCTCAGGCCTCCAGTCGGTTTTTCCTACCGTTGATGTTCTATTCAAACGTACGTGCGCAACGCGCTGCATCAACGCACGTCACCATTTGTGCCAAAGAGCTTACACTGATAAGAACTGAAGCCTAATAGTTTGTTCCACTGCAACATAATAGAGCTGCTGAACAGTCACGTGACATCTCTTGCCCCGGAAGTGAGTTTCCCATTCATTTTCTCCATAGACATTTTGAAAAATCCTTATATAACGAGTTTTAAAGCTGGAACCAAGCCAACCCAAAAAATAAAGACAGGGATTGTTATTTTCACGATTCAGTAGGTCACGGGTTGGCTTGGTTCCAGCCTCAAAACTCGTTATAATGAGGATTTTTTGAAATGTCTATGGGGAAAATGAATGGGAAATGGGTGATTTGCCTAAATCTAAATGTCTAAATGTCTATGGGGAAAATGAATGGGAAATGGGTGATTTGCCTAAATCTAAATGTCTAAATGTCTATGGGGAAAATGAATGGGAAATGGGTGATTTGCCAAAATGCAGGATGGCAGCCCACCATAGAGACACTGCGGAGCGCGTCATCATTCAGAAACCACGCCCAAAACGGGGGAAAACACAAACTCCCGTCCAATCCTGGCGTTCTCCTATGTCGCGTGCATGGTCGGGTTTTGCACAAAAAGATTGTATATACGGAAGATGAACACTCCAACTTACTTCATTGACAGCATTCATTTTCTATGGGGAAAATGAAGGGGGGAAACTCACTTCCGGGGCAAGAGATCTCACGTGACTGTTCAGCTCTATGTGGAAACAACATGGATGCTACACAGATGTGTGTTGTATTTGATTGCTCACAGCGTTTTAAACGACACATTCAAAGCTGTTTGCAGGTTTTGCATGAGAACAAAGAGCAAAGGAAATGGGAAACTCGTTTTCCGCGACACCACGTAAATGCAGCGCACGTATACTGCAGAAGTGGGGCGGTACAGCTTTTAATCACTGCTTACTATTTGTACCGTTAATTTCTGCTATAGATCTTGTATCTTCGTCAGCTATCAGTGTTGGGCAGTAACTGAGATACTGTAATTGTATTACTTTCCCCAGTAACTAGTAATGTAAGGGATTACATTTTCCAAAAAGTAATTATATTACAGTTACTAATCCAAGTAACTTCAAGTTACTGCATTACTTTCTCAGCACTGGAACAGTGCCAAAAGAAAACCTGTGTGGAGATAGATAGGTCTGGCTATACCAGACTACTGTGTTGTCAGAACATGATCAGCTTTTTGTCCTATAGGCAAATAAAAAATATGTATTTTGGCTGATTGTTAACTCCTCCTGTAAGGTTAATTATTGTTCCTGTAAAGTGGATTCAGTTCTAAAAGGAGTTGGCTAAACAGGTTGTATGTTACTTTTACGGAAGGGGGGTGGGGGTAGCGAAAGTAATATAGTAAAGTAAGGAGTAACGTAACTAATTACTTTTGATACCAAGTAATAAGTAATTTTATTACTTTTTAAAGGAGTAATCAGTCATATGTAACTAATTACACTTCCTGAGTAACTTGCCCAACACTGTCAGCTATTCACCTTATTCACCACACCCACTTTTTCTCTCTTCCGTGTTCGACGCAACGTATTTGTTCTTCCGGTTCTGCGCTAGTTGGCGGCCATTTTCAAAATAAAATGTCAGTATGAATTAAGTTTGGCAACATTCAGAATTAAGCTACACTGCAGCCAACTTCAGTGACATGTCATAACGTTACTGCTGCGAGGAGCCGATGGCTGTACCCGGTCGGCATTTAACGTTAGTTACAAAAGCACGTCGACAGTGTTTTCTCACTGCCAGTAGCCTAACTACAGTAGGGTTTGACAGATAGCTAGTCCGACCGGTGTCAGCACAGCCAGCGCTCCCGGTCCTCGCTGCTCGTTAAAGATTTCCAATAGGCGTTATTCTGATAAACTGGTGTTACGTTCTCACCCGACAAATATTAAAACTTTAAAACAGGTTTGGGGTTTTTTTTTAGCTTGAAAACAGCTTTTTGGCAAGTCTAAATGACTGCGGCAGGCGTACTCTACTTCCGCGTTTAAAACCGGAAAGACGATTATGAAATGACGTCACGCAGAAGCGTCCTTGTATGGGCAAAGAATAAGGTGAATAGCTATGGGAAGACTGTGGGGAATCTTGCGTTCCACTTTGAAATGCATGTACAGTACATTGGGCGCCCACATGCAGCCCTATCTTCCCTATGGAGGCTCTCCCCATAGGCTATCTCCTGCTGACTCACTGTAATGAGAGCACCAGCTGTGTGTGTGTGTGTGTGTGTGTGTGTGTGTGTGTGTGTGTGTGTGTGTGTGTGTGTGTGTGTGTGTGTGTGTGCGTGTGTGTGTGTGTGTGTGTGCGGCGCTCGCTGTGCACTGCAGGCGCTACAGCTGATAGAAATCATTAGGAGCTCTCTCCGTACTGAGTGATGGTACAGTAAAGACGCAACAAATGCAATGCTAGCTGGACACTCACACACACACACAGACACGCCACAGATAGCGACAGACATGCTATACAACACTGTGTTAGGGCTAACACACTGAAGCATGGAGACATCCGAGCCCCGCTGCAGGGGACTGAGGGAGGGAGGAAGGTGGGCGATAAAGGAAGCAGTATTTATATCTCGGCGCGTCACGTGGAATGACGTCCCCAGACTCCCGTTATCTTCACACCGCTTTGTGAACTCACCGAAAGCTCTTTTTCCTCCCGGTCTCTTTGTACTTTAAATAGAATGTGTTAAGCAGCATCGTCTTTCAGTGGAATCATATCATGATGATAGTAAGATATTTTAATAGAGAGGCAAAGTGACCGCCTACTTCCTGCTTCAGCACTGTACCAGAGATTTTCATCCACCATTTATTTTCCCATACACATTTCGTAAAATGCGTATAAAAATAGTTTTACTGGTTCAAACCAAACGGTACAGATATATTTAGAAACAGGAGAGATCGCATAACATTTCACTGGGACCAAAACGTAAATAAAAAAAATGCGGGTTTAAAGAAAATATTTTTTCGATGTTTTTTGTTTTTGTTTTGGTCCGAGTGAAATGTTCTATGGTCTCTCCCGATTATAGCGTTAGCTGAACCGTTTGGTTCGACAAAGTAAAACTAATTTATAAGCATTTTACGAAATGTCTATGGGGAAATAAATGGCGGATGAAAATCTCTATAGCATGACACATTTCTGCTGACGACAAGCAATTTTTGACTGAAAAACTAAGGTAGAAATAAGGTATGGTAGTCATAGGACTATTATTTGAAGATTTCTATTTTGTTTGACATAACACTTACTAACACGGTTCAATGAGATGAACATTGATTTGATTATTTAACATGATTTTGCATGCATGAACCATCTCGTGATATTGATGTCGAGAAAAATCCTTGTGATTGATATCATTGATTGTCATGATATTGATTTCAACCATATCGCCCAAGACAGAGAGAAACACGAGAAAGAGGCCGTGAAGCAGAGGGAGAAGGAAAGACGAGGAAACGGGAAGATGTCGCGATTGATTTTTCTGCCTGGACTTTTCCTGGACCATATATCAATATCCACATGGTCCCATTAGCTGCTGTCATACCCCCACGTGAGTCCTGTATTTCTTTATGTCAGAAGAAAAATAACTTCTCTCCATCTCCGTCTGCCAGGTTGTGAAGGTCGCCGGCAGCAACATCTCCCACAAGCTCCGCCTCTCGGCCGTCAAGCCGTCCGACGAGGGAACCTACGAGTGCCGCGTCTTCGACTTCAGCGCCGGAGCCGGCGCACGCCGCCACCGCGTCCGTGCCTACTTGCAGGTAGGGATACAGCAATTCACCGATTTCACGATTAAAGGAGAATTTCGTTTTTTTTTTACGTGCAAGCCCTCTCCTCACATTAATTATGATCTGACGACTCACCCAGTGTTCTCCGCAGCGTTTTTGTCCGTCCTAGGCGTTGTTTTGAGATCAATAGCGTCCAAGCCAGTCCTAGAATGGAGCTCCTTCGACGCATATCGTCATAAACTGTTCCCTAAGGAACGATCAGACTGCAATTCTCCCCCGGGCTCTTTTCACCGGTAGTTACAGGCATCCCATTTTCGCCTGTCGGGTCAGTGAGACACAACTCTCGTCAGGAAAGTCTCGCGGGACTTGACGAGAGTTGTGTCTCGCCTGACCCGACAGGCGAAAGCACGCTGCCACTTGGCCCCCACGGAGCTCCATTCTAGGACTGGCTTGGACGCTATTGATCTCAAAACAACGCCTAGGACGGACAAAAACGCTGCGGAGAACACTGGGTGAGTCGTCAGATCATAATTAATGTGAGGAGAGGGCTGCAGGTAAAAAAAAACGAAATTCTCCTTTAACAGCTCACCCTAAAATGCAAAATGCATCGTTTTTCTCTCACCTGTACTGCTATTTATCCATTCTAGATCATTTTGTGTGAGTTCTGGAGATATCAGAGCTAGATGTTTGCCTTCTCTCCAATACAATGGAACTCTATGGCACTCAGCTTTGTGGTGCTCAAAGCACCACAAATACTTTTGAAAAACTCAACAACAATGTCTCTTTCCAGAAATCATGACCCGGTTACTCAAAATAATCCACAGACCTTGTTATGAGCAGTTTCATGTTGGAGCTATTTTCTTTGGCGCGAACTACACCCGCTAGCTGCTAGCTAGTTCCTACATGTAACTGCAGCTAGCAGCAGCTAGCCTACTGTAGAGCTGAAACTGCTCACAAGGTCTGTGGATTATCTTGAGTAACCGGGTGTTTCTCCGTAGTGTTGTCAAATAAACGAATG
The DNA here is from genome assembly GCF_964638095.1 of Poromitra crassiceps. Lineage (NCBI taxonomy): Eukaryota > Metazoa > Chordata > Actinopteri > Beryciformes > Melamphaidae > Poromitra > Poromitra crassiceps. Next base: position 12,051,267 of record NC_139637.1, read on the forward strand.
CATAATAATCGGGAAATTGTGAAACCGTGATTTTTTTCCTCCGACTATAACAATCATACCGTCGAAATCTATAATCGTTGCACCCCCCCCCACCCGCCTGCAGGTGGTGCCGCTGCGGAACAACGGCGAAGGCAACCCCAACGGCAACTTCGAAGCCCTGGACGACACCACCAAGAGGGGGTTCAGCGACGGGGACGAGCGCGGGCCGCACGGTGGCGGCGGCGCCAGGGAGCACGGCCACGCCCACCACCAGAGCGGGCACGGGGGGCGCCACCAGGAGCACGGCAGGCAGCAGGCGTCCTCGCCGGCGCAGCACAGCGCGCAGCACAAGGCCCCGGGCAGGGAGCTGAGGAAGAGGGACGCGGACAGCGGCCACGGCCCCAGTGACTGCACCAACGAGCCCAGCTGTGCGCTCTAGACGCTATAGGGGGCGTCATCGCAGATTAACGCTCTAGACGCCGGGGTCATCGCAGATTAGCGCAAAGGATCGCATAACTCATAACGCCTATGTATCGCAGCATGAAGAACCTGTTCTCCCCCAGCACAGCGCAGGGCCGACCGCGCGCAAATCCAGAAACGTATATTACTCGCTCCCCTCGACGTTTCTGGCTTTGTCGTGTACACGGTGCTGGAAAGGTATTTTTTGTTCTCGCTGCGCGTGGGGTCTGGGGTTTGTTACACTGCTCATTGTCAATCAAGCCCGGCGTCGCGATATTCGACCAGGGGGTGACGCTGCGGGTCCAGGCAGCTCCACCGTTTCTGGTCACGGCACCAACAAAGAAGTGTTCCTCTCTCGTATTTTAGATCGTGTAAATGACGCAGGTCCGCTTTCACTCTCATACCTCCTCCACTGCCTTATACTCTCATTTCATACACACTCAGACAAATAAGTATGATGTTGTACCTTTCTGCTCTGTTCCCCTTAATCCAGCTTCATCCGGCCCTATAATATCATATCAATATCATCATATTATTTTGGTCAATTCATAATCATAAGAATAATGGACTGAAACATGGTGCAGAATATGTGTATGCCCCAAAGTTCAGCAAGTCGATCCGTCCATTTTTTCCCACCCCTCGTCCGACAGGTTTGATCCGTTCGCGGCGGAGAAGAGATCATCAAATTTGTGCCACAAAGAGTTAAAAGTCAGATTTTGTGGTGTGCCTCTAAATCTAGTCTTTATCTGACCGCACGGTCAGAAGAAGAAACGTGATCTTAGTGCATGTCGCTTTTCGGGAAAAGAGTGGTCCTGAAGTCCTATCCCGACTCCAGTCCCTGTAAACTCGCTCCGTCCCAGTCCCCCCCCCCCTCATCAGTCACTGAAAAGGCCTCAACCCTCTCCGCAACAAGCTGATCCACACTGTATATAAGACTGTATAAACTGAAATCAAGTGAGTGCATGTTCAAGAAGCTTTTCTTAAAAACTTTTTCAACCATACACAAAGATAAGTGTGTCGCTTAAGGATCTATTTTCTGCCGTTTCTTTGTTGGGTTCGTTCAGGCGTTTGCCCCTCTCTGTCCTCTAGATCTTTTTTTATAGACAACTTTCTCATTCTCATTCTCTTCACAGCTGCTGCTCACAATGGGGTTTCCCCGAAACTATCTTAGTACTTGAGCGGTGTTTCTTTTCAACACTAGGCCCGGTCGCAAAGCGCCACCTTAACCTAGAAACCCAGAATGAGACTTTTGGGTTTGGCACCTCGTCCGAAGAGGTTTCGGAGGCTGCAGGTGCCAAATTACTCACCCTGCTCTATTGTAAGTCGATGACTATCTGGAAGAAATTCACCTGTAAGATGCATCATTTGGAATGTTCTACACATTGTCATCCAAGAAACAAACCTGGGAAAGGAAAAGTCAGTTGATGAATATCTCATCTCTAGTGTAAAGCTGATGATAGATGATATCTGAGGCAATGCATTATGGGAGATATCACAGTCAGTGGAGATAAAAAAAAAAAAGGTCAGATGGGACAAAATCAATGTGTATTTATAAAATCATGGACTTGAAGGTCTAGAACAGTGATACTTAACCCGAGGCTCTAGAGCCACATGCTCCTTTATAGATAGTTGTGGCTCTTTTAAGTCCTTCTTAAGATAAATAAATAAATAAACATCTAAGAATAAATAATGGGAGGAAAGGGACTTTTTTGGATTGTGGCTAAAAAATATTTAATTTTTTTAGGTCAATGTGGCTCCTGAGTAGGGAAAAGGTTGAGTACCACTGGTCTAGAAGTTTGAAGGGAAAGTAGTCAGTCATCATTGGCAACAATAGGCCCTTTTCACAGTGGCCATTTTGTGTCAAAAAGGCAGGGTAAACAACAGGTGCAAGCAATACCTTCATGAGGGTTTCCAACTTCCAATCAGGGAAATTGGAAACCCTCATTAAGGTTTAATTTGGTTGCACCTGTGTTTACCCTGCCTTTTCCACACAAAATGGCCACTGTGAAAAGGGCCCATTGGCCATCAACACTGCCTCTAAACACTGTATATGTCTATATATTATATTATTATTTTATTATATTATCCATCAAGAAAACATCACATGGCTCCTCGTTGGGGCGCTGCCGGTGTGGAAGAAAAGGACTGGACAATAGTGATTATTCTGTAACTTTGCTTTGACGTTTTGTAAAGAACAGATCACAGTACAAAAGGGAAAAAAGGGGGGGGCATTGTACATCTCTTCTAGAATGTTTGGTCTCACACTAAGTGTATGCCTTTATCAAATCAAATAATAAATTGTATATGAAACAACAGCATGTCTGTCTAGTCAGTTTCTCATTGGTTTTAGTGGGGTGAGGAGGTTTAATGACCTCCATATTCTGTTTATAATGGTTATTCTATGTCAAGAAGAAATAGCCACTGACTTCTGGACGTGTGTGTGTGTGTGTGTGTGTGTATATAGTGTTGGGCAAGTTACTTTCAAAATGTAATATACTATTACTAGTTACTTTCATTTGAAATGAATATGTTACTTTAGTGACATCGCCGCACCGGAACATCCCGGAAAAATAATTTCAACCGTCTTGAAGTCAGTGTAAACTGTCCAAAATTCTAAATCTCATCCTTTTCTACGTTATTGTCGTCTATTACTGGTTATTTGCATAAAAACACACAATTTGATTAGGAAACGATTGTATCTTTCTTTGAATATTGGCTTTGATCAAAATAAAAAGTAACTATTTGTAACTCGTGCTACTTGACAAAGTAACTGGTATAATATTACTGAAATCCTATTGGTAATAAGTTATATTACTGAGTTACTGCTAAAAGTAATATATATTACATGTAATATGTTACTCTTGTAATGAGTTGCCCCCAACACTGCTGGCTGACCAGTGTTCTGGACGTGTGTGTGTGTGTGTGCGTGTGCGTGTGCGCGTGCATGTGTGTGTGCGTGTGTGTGTGTGTGTGTGTGTGTGCGTGCGTGCGTACAACAGGGCTGTCCAGCTGCATGTGTGTTGAAGAGAAATGATATTAGGCTCTTGCCTGTGTGTAATAGGTGCTGCCAGAGGCGTCCATTGGTGCTGCTGAGTAATGGCGCTCATGTGAGCAGTGGCAGCAGGATAAATAGCAGCAGCACTGGATGAGATAAAGAGGTGCTGCTTCGCCAGGCCGGCTAAACACACAACAACACGTGGCCATCTTGTTCCCCCCGAGCTGGAAGCCTGGCACATTCATTATGATTACGGTGTCGGGATGGGGGGGCGGGGTGCGGTTTTCTCCCGACGGTCAAGGGGACGGTGATCACTGAGGGGGTTTTCCCACATCCCTACTCCAAACATCTATCTCTCTTCATTAGGATTTGAGCTACTGTATTTCGGGCTTTTTAAAGTGTCCACTTTTTTCCCGCCATGCGGTCGCTTCCCATAGGTTTTCATGTAAAAGACAAAAAAAACAAGGCTAGGTCGGAACCTAGCATATGGCCAGCACGCTAAAGCATCGGCACTCAAATCGGCATGCAAATTGGACTGGACAAAGCCAGATATAGGGCCCGCTTGCACTGGCCAAAAAGGCGGACAGTGTGTAGGCTACATATCACACTCATTTCACTCTAATGTTCCCAAACGCCCAGCAATGATGCATGAATTGTGTTCCAGGGTGAATCAGTATGTTATAGGTTCCATCATCGACATATGCAAATTAGTGGGTAATTAATATGTTGTTTTTATGAAGTCAAACAGAATTTTTCAAAATAAAAGCCAATACAATACACAAATTGAAATAACATAATATACATAGGGGCTGTATTTTTTGCACTTTTCACATTTCATATCTGACTCCAATTGACTGAAATCCGTCATAGCGACTGAGGAATTGAATCCCTGTTTTGAGGTGTCCGTATCGTACGTATGAATCGCTTAACTGGCTATCTCCAAACTCCAAACATTTATGGCTGCAACTTATTTTTTAAATGTTTAGCCTAGCTGTAATTCTCTTTTGTTGTACTAGGGATCTCGCGCACTCGATTCCTGAGCTCGTGGCCCGCTGCGTGGCCTCGCCCATCCTGCAGCTCGCATTCGCAGCTCGGCGAGCTGCGCGGCCTTGCCCGGCTGCTGTGTGGCCAATGAGACCAGCATCACTGATGATGTCAGATTTATGACATCACTGATGATGTCACAGTGGGATTTATGACATCACTGATGATGTCACAGTGGGATTTATGACATCGCTGATGATGTCAGTGCATCCAGTGCATCCAGGTGTGGCCATGGGAAGTCTCACCTGTTAGTCCTTGACCTGAACTGACCTCTTCATGCCTACAGGGCGGTGACACAAAGTGGACTGACACAGAGATGGTATTTTGAGACTCGTGCCTGAATGATTCAAACTGGCAAAGTAGTTTATAAAAAGGGCTTATTTGAAGGAAACAGTTTGCACACAGTGCCTTCTTCACATGGCATGACAGCACTTCCACTGCATAATAATGTCTCCTAATGTAGAAGAGCTGTCACATTTGTTCCTGTGCAGCCGGAGAGCGAACAGCAGCAGAGATGACATGGAGACATATTTAGTGCTCCTCATACTGTGTGTCGGTTATCAGACGTGCATCCGATTGGCCTCATAGAGCCCAATGTTCACATTTCCTTGCTTTCTCGGTGTCAGAAGTTCAACGTGAGCGATTCGTTCAGCTGCTCGTCGTTTGACTGCCGAACTCCTCCTGCAGCAGTCTCAGAACTCTCAGAACTCCTCCCGCAGCAGTCTCAGAACTCCTCCTGCAGCAGTCTCAGAACTCCTCCTCCCGCAGCAGTCTCAGAACTCCTCCAGCAGCAGTCTCAGAACTCCTCCTCCCGCAGCAGTCTCAGAACTCCTCCAGCAGCAGTCTCAGAACTCCTCCTCCAGCAGCAGTCTCAGAACTCCTCCAGCAGCAGTCTCAGAACTCCTCCAGCAGCAGTCTCAGGACGTTGTCGGAGCACTCGTCCCTCGGCCGGCCCATCCCGCTCAGCTGGACGGGCCGGAGGTCGGGGTGGGGCGGCGCGTAGGTCGACGGGCAGTGCAGCTCGTTCAGCGTGAACCAGAAGGCGTCCGGGTCCGCTTGGATCAAGTGTTGGAAAACGCTGTGGAGAGGATGAGAGAGGAAGAACACGGGATGAGCGTCCGGTCCAACGCGACGCACTTTATTCCTAAAGTGCCAAACGGGCAGGACGACTTTCTGTCGTCCAAAATGACGGAGTTGTGCACAGGGGCCGCTCCTATATAGATCCTGTCCAACTCAGGGCCCGCTTGAAAATCTCAAAACGCCAAATAATGGGTTCTTTCTTAGAGCACTTTTTATTTTCCACCGTCACTAACAGCATCTGAAACATGTTGCATTTTTCAGTGTTACAGTTTTCATGGAGCTGTCCATCAACAATTTTTTTTTTCTTTTGTTTAATGTGAAAAATGTCCGGCCACAGCTATGCCGTTTTACATGTGATCGGGCTGTAACTTTCAGGGGGTGTAAAGAGCACCGGTGCAGGTGACCTGACGGAGACAGATTTTTAATTAGGGCAGATATAAGGCTGATTGCCCTAAGGCTGAGGCTATAGTTCACTGATGATGTCATCAGTGATGCCCTATTGGTGTGATGTGTGTGTTGCTCACTAAATGTTATTGCCTTGCGGGGTGTGTGTGTGTGTGTGTGTGTGTGTGTGTGTGTGTGTGTGCCCCCTTATGACATCACTAATGACATCATCAGTCTTATGACATCACTGATGACATCATCAGTCATGTCATCAGTGAGGTCACAATGCCTCCTTTGTGTGTGTAAGTGGGACAACAATTTAAACAGAGAACAGAGCCCACATTGCCAAATTTATAGAGATTAACATTTATTTATTTACTGTGAGCTATGAGCTTAAGACTAATTAAAAGTAATTTACTATACATCTTTGTATTTATTAATTAATTAATGCGACACAAGCTTTACCTTAGACAGGCCTCTTGCAGCTTGATGGGTTGTCTGCAGCTCAGGTAGGGCAGGCAGGCCTCACACACAACATCCAGCTCCGCCTCCCCTGAAACACAACACAGGACCTCCGTTACACACACACAACATCCAGCTCCGCCTCCCCTGAAACAACACAGGACCTCCGTTACACACACACACACAACATCCAGCTCCGCCTCCCCTGAAACACAACACAGGACCTCCGTTACACATACACACAACATCCAGCTCCGCCTCCCCTGAAACACAACACAGGACCTCCGTTACACACACACACACAACATCCAGCTCCGCCTCCCCTGAAACACAACACAGGACCTCCGTTACACACACACAACATCCAGCTCCGCCTCCCCTGAAACAACACAGGACCTCCGTTACACACACACACACAACATCCAGCTCCGCCTCCCCTGAAACACAACACAGGACCTCCGTTACACACACACACAACATCCAGCTCCGCCTCCCCTGAAACACAACACAGGACCTCCGTTACACACACACACACAACATCCAGCTCCGCCTCCCCTGAAACACAACACAGGACCTCCGTTACACACACACACAACATCCAGCTCCGCCTCCCCTGAAACACAACACAGGACCTCCGTTACACACACACACAACATCCAGCTCCGCCTCCCCTGAAACACAACACAGGACCTCCGTTACACACACACACAACATCCAGCTCCGCCTCCCCTGAAACAACACAGGACCTCCGTTACACACACACACACACACAACATCCAGCTCCGCCTCCCCTGAAACACAACACACTCCCACATTTCCCATTCCCCCCCACCTCCTCTCTTTCCATGCTCTTTCCTCCCCCACATCCCACCGCTCTCCCCCCTCCCTTCTCCTGCTCTCTCCTCTTTCTCCCCTCCTCTGCTCCTTCTCCCCAATCTTTCCCCATTCCCTGCCACTTCCTGCTCTCTCCTCTCTCACATTCCCCCTGCTCTCCTTCCCCTGCACCCTCCCACCTCTCCTTCTCTGTTCTCTCCTCCCCCACATTTCCCATTTTCTCCCCACCTCCTCCCTCTCCCTGCCCTCTCCTCCCCCACATCCCCCCGCTCTCCCTCCCTCCTCCACTCTCCTGCTCTCTCCTCTTCCCCCCTTCCCCCACTACTCTAAAGCATAGTACACATTCTACTCCATTCTATCCCCTCCAATATTCCGCCACTATTTAAAGCATGGCACCCATTCTTCCCTAAAGCGAGGCACCCATAAGCTCTATATGTGAACATGTGTTTATTTGGCAAAGGGACTCACTACTAAAGGCTTGCAGCCAATTAAATTAGGCATATAGTTAGATAATTTTAGCAAAATGCTTGGACCATCTGTGAAAAAATTTACTACCAATAGCTTTCTTCACCAATGTGTTCTTATAGGTGTCTAGAATCACCTCTCAATTAGTGCAAACCCAAATCCTTGTGGAAAATCCTGGAGAGCCAATCAAAGTTAAGGTGCCCCGAGGGCTTGGGTGAAAAATATGATAAAAATTAAAAGTCTAAAATGAACTTGTGGGGTGTCTAACTAGGGGTTTTCAGGGGTGCTGAATCCATTCCAAACATTATTTTTGAGTAAAAATGTCTCCCTGACCATATGATATTGGTATATTGGTTATTGTTATGTAAAGCACAGTGTATAATCAATCAGGATTTTCCACGAGGATTTGGGTTTGCACTAATTGAGAGGTGATTCTAGACACCTATAAGAACACATTGGTGAAGAAAGCTATTGGTAGTAAATTTTTTCACAGATGGTCCAAGCATTTTGCTAAAATTCTCTAACTAATAGTTTGGTTGCTAAGAAATCGACATATGTCCGTTTGCAAGATGTGTGTCTATATTTCTCTATCATATAATTGTTCGATGTGTTATTATTACTACTGTAATTTGTTAATGTTGTGTCAGCTAGCCCTCCTCTCCCTGTTCTCTCCATATAGTCTCCCATACTCCCCTATACTCCCCTACTCTTCCATACGCTCTCTCCTCTCCCACATTTCCCATTCTCTCCCCACCTCCTCCCTCCCCCTGCTCTCTTCTCCCCCACACCCCCCCCCCTTTCCCCTCTCCTGCTCTCTCCTCTTGCTCCTTCCCCACCTCCTATACCCTCCAACATTTCCCATTCCCTCCCCACCCCATCACTCTCTCACATTCCCCCTGCTCTCCTCCCTTCTCCTGCTCTCTCCTCTGCTCTATCCTTCATTTCTATATTTTCTATATTTCTCTATCAATTGTTCAAATGTTATCTTTATTCTGTATATTCTTGCTACTGTTGTGTCAGCTAGAATTAGCTAGATATATTTGCTGTGAAGCCCTCTGAGACATGCTTGTGAATTAGGGCTATACGTCAGTGGTGTAGTCTACCTTTTTTCAGAGGGTATACTGTGACTCTGACCCCCCCCCCCCCCCCCCTCCGGGGGGGGCGTGGTTTCGGCCGGAAGTGGGCAGAGATTCGACCCATTTCTTGTTGTTGTTCCTCCCCAAATTTACAGAATAGCTTCAGCCATCAGCTTCATCTTGCTTCTTCGGTCGCTATTCTGTCTCCTGAAGATTTGTTTGCCGACGGGGAGAAAGCCCCACGTGATAGCCACCCGTCAATCTCTCTCTCTCTCTCTCTCTCTCTGCTCAACGCTGTAACACCATTTTATTTTGAAATTCAGTTGACTTTGCCATTTCCCACAGATATTGTCACGTTTTTCTTTCCTGGCTTGACAGAAAAAGTCTGCCTTCACGCGCCTTGTCGGCTTGAAAATAGAACTCATGTAAAAATCGGCGCAGCTCAGGCGAGGCGTGGGTACACAGAAGGTTCACGTTGAGGCGCCCTGTGTACACAGCCTCATTGACTAAAAAGGACGCCTTTAAAAGCGTGGGTAAAGGCAAGGCTTGGGTGCTGTGTGTGGACGTAGGGTAACACACAGAGCGCACAGGGTGAATTTTATGAATGGAAATTGAAAACGATACGTATCATAGCGCATTTCTGTACGTATAAATAAACTTGACTTGACTTGACAACATCCAGCTCCGCCTTCCCTGAAACACAACACAGGCCCTCCGTTACACACACACACACAACATCCAGCTCCGCCTCCCCTGAAACACAACACAGGACCTCCGTTACACACACACACACACAACATCCAGCTCCGCCTCCCCGAAACACAATGCACGTAGCACATGGGAGGATCACGCTATTCCCCACCAGTTCCCTACCACCCCGAACAGGCGCCCCGACCGACCAGAGGAGGCGCTAGTGCAGCGACCAGGACACATACCCCCAATCCGGCTTCCCACCCACAGACACCAGCCAATCGTGCCTGTATGGACGCCCGACCAAGCCGGAGGTAACACGGGGGCGCGAACCTGCGACCCTCGTGTTGGTAGGCAGGGAATCTACCACTACACTACCCGGACGCCCCAATACTGGATTACTTTTAAATTGAAATGTAATTGAACTGGGGGGAAAAAGTAAATCCCCACATGGGTCATTGAGATTAAAATTAGATTAATTGCACAGTCCTAGTAAGCAGCAGCAGCAGACAACAGCTGGTAAGAGAGTATTTGGAGGAAGGGGAGGGGTATATCAGAGGAAGGGGAGGGGTATATTGGAGGAAGGGGAGGGGTATATTGGAGGAAGGGGAGGGGTATATTGGAGGAAGGGGAGGGGTCAAAGAAAAAGGTAATGTCCAGACATGAGCTGAGGAGAAACTGCTGAGACGAGGGCTGGGGAAATTTCACAGCGGGCTATTTCCACACACACACACACACACACACACACACACCCACACACACACACACACACACACACACACCCACACACACACACACCTACACACACCTACACACACCTACACACACACACACACACACACACACACACACACACTCCCCTTTCATAACCTTGCCAGCTCCTGCACTTTATAGCTACTTCTTTCATCTCTTCTCCCCATCTCTCTCTCTCTCTCTCTCCATCCGCACGCTCCCACGAGACATTCACCCATTCCCTAAGCTGCTAACTGGGCTGCCTTTCAAGCCTCATCTCAAAACGTAAGACTGTCTGTCTGTCTGTCTCTGTCTCTGTCTCTGTCTCTGTCTCTCTCTCTCTCTCTCTCTGTGAAGTGAGAAAGGGGTCCAGTCATTTTCCGCGACACCGGTCCTTCTCTCATCATGGGCGAGGTGTACACACGTTGCCGCACATCAAAGCAAACTACTTCCACATTTCGCTTGCATTTCGTCGCTGTGCAATGAAAGCCACTTATCTCCAAATCGCCAACTTTTCAGGAAATGAAAAAAAACCCGTGCTCTTAAAATACTGAACACCACGTTGTCATATTTGACACATGTCTTCATTGTAGACAGTTTATCGCTGAATGTGTCATTACATTATTAATATCTTACCTGAATAAGCTCAAATGCTGTTACAGGATTATCACACCGAGTCTGGAGCACTTTCTGCTGGCCAGACAGCAGCGTGTGGGAGCCTGCCTTTTAGAGCGCGAGCACGAGCCGCTGTGCTCCAGGCAGCGGGGACGCGCGGGCGGAGCTCTTCACTCTGCCAAGCCGGGGAGAGTGGCTCTGTCATGGGTTGAGCAGTCCCGGAGTAACGTGACATTATTCTTGTCAGAAACAACTTCGATTTGCATACTTTAAATGAGTTTGCAGCCCAAGGACAACCCGAAAACACCTTATTGATCTAAACCCGACCCCCCAAATAAGCTCCCCCCTCCCCCCGCCCCCCAACATACAGGCAATTTAGCTCCTAGATTCCCACATGCCCGCGCTGAGGTGTGAGGGGAAATTCCGGGAAATGTCCGATATTGACTTACAGGTAATTTTCAGGTACGCATGTGGGAAAACGGCTTATGTCTCTCTCTCTCTTCCAGTTCACTCCACACTGTAACAGAGGGGCCTGCTCTTCTGTGGTGTGTCGGCGACAGAAAGCGTCGGTGCACATTTCAGACTTAAAGGGGATTATTGAGCGATGGCTTTTATCCTCGTCTTCCTTCCCCTCGTCTTTCTGCTGCCTGTCGTCTTCCTTCCCCTCGTCTTTCTGCTGCCTGTGGTCTCTCTGTGGGATGAAGAAGAGGAGGAAGACTAGAGAGCAGGAGGAAGAGAGAGGCCAGGTGCTTTATTTCATGCTGCTAAATGAAGAAAAGCTGCTGCTGGAGACCTGGAGAGTATTATTCGCTTCAGTTCTCTCTCTCTCTGTGTGTCTCTCTCTCTCTCTCTGTGTGTGACTGAGGCTGGGTAATTGGCTTGCTGCGGGCGTCCCAGAGGTAAGCTGTAGCCAAGTCAGTATTCACATGAGTACCGCTGCAGCCTCTCTGACTCTTCCCAACTCTCTACCTCTGTCTCCTTCTCTCTCTCTCTACCTCCATCTCCTTCTCTCTCTCTTTACCTGTCTCCCTCTCTCTCTCTCTCTCTCTCTCTTTACCTGTCTCCTTCTCTCTCTCTCTCTCTCTTTACCTGTCTCTCTCTCTCTCTCTCTCTTTACCTGTCTCCTTCTCTCTCTCTCTACCTGTCTCCTCTCTCTCTCTCTCTCTCTCTCTCTCTTTACCTGTCTCCTTCTCTCTCTCTCTCTCTACCTGTCTCCTTCTCTCTCTCTCTCTCTACCTGTCTCCTCTCTCTCTCTCTCTCTCTCTCTCTCTCTACCCATCTCCTTCTCTCTCTCTCTTTACCTGTCTCCTCCTCTCTCTCTCTCTCTATCTCTTTACCTGTCTCCTCCTCTCTCTCTCTCTCTCTTTACCTGTCTCCTCCTCTCTCTCTCTCTCTCTCTCTCTCTCTTTACCTGTCTCCTTCTCTCTCTCTCTCTCTCTCTCTCTCTTTACCTGTCTCCTCCTCTCTCTCTCTCTCTTTACCTGTCTCCTCCTCTCTCTCTCTCTCTCTCTCTCTACCTGTCTCCTTCTCCTGTCTCCTTCTCTCTCTCTCTTTACCTGTCTCCTTCTCTCTCTCTACCTCCATCTCCTTCTCTCTCTCTTTCTCTACCTCCGTCTCCTTCTCTCTCTTTACCTGTCTCCTTCTCTCTCTCTCTTTACCTGTCTCCTTCTCTCTCTCTCTCTCTCTCTCTCTCTTTACCTGTCTCCTTCTCTCTCTCTCTCTCTCTTTACCTGTCTCCTTCTCTCTCTCTCTCTCTCTTTACCTGTCTCCATCTTTCTTTCTTTCTCTACCTCTGTCTCCTTCTCTCTCTCTCTCTTTACCTGTCTCCATCTCTCTTTCTTTCTCTACCTCAGTCTCCTTCTCTCTCTCTCTCTTTACCCGTCTCCTCTCTCTCTCTTTACCTGTCTCCTTCTCTCTCTCTCTTTACCTGTCTCCTTCTCTCTCTCTTTACCGGTCTCCTTCTCTCTCTCTCTCTCTTTACCTGTCTCCATCTCTCTTTCTTTCTCTTCCTCCGTCTCCTTCTCTCTCTCTCTACCTCCGTCTCCTCTCTCTCTCTCTCTCTCTCTACCTCCGTCTCCTTCTCTTTCCCTACATTTGTCTCCTTTTCTCTCTCTCTCTCTACCTCCGTCTCCTTCTCTATCCCCCTCTTTCTCTACCTCCGTCTCCTTCTCTCTACCTCCATCTCCTCTCTCTCTCTCTCTCTCTCTACCTGTCTCCTTCGCTCTCTCTCTCTCAGTCTTTCTGATGGGGAGGCGGAGGGGGAGGATAGTGTCAAAGCAGGAAGGCACCAGTAAGGAGAATCAGGCACAGGGAGCCTGAGTATAAAGTAGCATCATCCTTCCTTGTAGAGAAGGTAAGGTTTCTTATTGTGCTGCTACATCATGAGAAGGTTGAGTGTGAAGTTGCGACTGGAGCGAGGATGCAACTTCTGGAGATCTAGTTATGTGGCTGAGGTGTAGCCTTTTGTGGTCTGAAGTCAATTATTTCAAAGTTGCACGAGGTACCCTCACAGAAAAACCACATGAACTTCACATGTGAAAAATCACGTGATCACATGTGCAAAATCATATATGGTTTTTTTGCGCATGTGAAATTTTTACATGTGAAAACATGTTAAATTTCACATGTGAAAACATGTGGAACACATGTGAAACATGCTTTGCCCATGGGAAGTGTGTGGTTTTGGAACATTTTCATGTGTGAAGCCCATATAAATTCCCATGGGATTACATGAAAATGTGAAAATGTTCCAAAACCACACGCTTTCCATGGGTTTCACATGTTTCACCACATGTGAACCTCATGTGTTTCTTATGTAAGGGTAATATCTGTGTGTAAAAATGCACCTAACTTGGCCTAAATCTAGCCTGGGTACCTGATGAATCTGCCAGCTAGCCCATGTTTCATTTGCTGTGGCAGCTTTGCAAATGCAATGCAGTGCAATGTGAACTGGTCTGGTGATGTCAGACTAGCCGAAATCATCAAGTACAACAAAACAAAAGTATTCAGAATGAGAATTTGTTTTCTTCAATGCTTGAACGGTTAAGATTGAATCTCACCAGATATTAAAATATCTTGTGACTGGTGCACGTGATGCATTTTCACACCTTTAATCACTGGTTTTAAATTAAATTAAAGACTGGGTACAGACAGAAAGCAATCAGGAAAATAAGTAAGCAAGAAAGACTCTCTCTAAAGACTAATTTATAGAGATGTCATGAAAGTCCGTGATATGAAATCTAAAAAAAAAAAAATTGCATCTTGGGAGTTGGACATTTTGTGTGTGATTTCAGAGAAGAAATGACATTTCTTTTGCACACTAGAGAGTTTCAGCTCTGAGCCCAGCTGAACTAAAAGTGTGTGGACTGTGTCTCCTACTGTGAGACCAGATGGACTCAGGCCAAACTGAGGTGAGGACGATCTGTCACGTTCTTCTCAGTCTGCTGCGTGACGGCATGGTGGCTTTCCAAAGAAGGAAGATCACGGCAATAATAAGATCAAGACGGTTTGCAAGTATTGTATATTTGTAAGTAGGGATGTTCATCAGTTATCAAAAATCGATAATTGATCGTTAAGGAATGGAATCGATCATGTGGAATTCTTATCGATTTTGTTATTATTAAAAAAAAAAAAAAAAAAAAAAAATTGCAGACTAGGTTTGGGTGGAATTCGTTCCTCCTCACCCCACTCCATTGCACAGCCGACTAACGTGAGGTGGAGCTTCATATAGTCATATAGTTCATATAGTTTTCTGGCTGGGCACGGGCCTTTGTGCCAACAAAACTGTTTTAAACATGCGCCGGGGACAGCAGTGTTGGAGAGGAGACACATTGAAATAAAGAGTTAATTGAGGAGAACACGTTGTCTTTCGTATTTTCTACCATAGGCATTCATTTTGTAAAAAAAAAAAAAAAAGATATAAAAAAATATTATTATTAATATGATCGATAATCGATAATTGATCGTTAATTTTCCCTGATTTTCGATTATGGAAATTTTTCAAAATGAACATCCCTATTTGTAAGAGAGCCTTCCAGGTGTCACCAGCAACACAATGCACCATCTCCAACTCACTTCAGTTCCTCTTCCCATCTATAGAGAGCCGCAGGGATGACGTATTTTTGTAGGCTGAATGCGGAAGTCCCGAACTTCCTGGTTCCACACTGTTTTTGTCTATGGGATTTTTGAATGGGTTTTTGGCGATATGCTTCAAATAATGTCTGTGGGCAACGCAAGTTTAATCAAACGCGAACCAAGGTTCAGCGGGATAATCTTCACACATGAGGACCACTTTCATGAGTTTTGTAGCGTAAATGCGAGCCCTAGAAGTAAAATGCTCGAGCTAAGCTAATCCTGAACTACACACTGTCGCATAGGCTTCACGTCACGTCAGCACTCAACCTGGACTGTTGTTGATGTGTGCACTGATTACCTCGGGCTGAACGGGGCTGAACCAGGTGAGGGAAAGAAAATTTCCGTGTTCGCCCTTTGAAGTGGTGACGTTATTGACGTATATATCCACATCGACTCAGCAGTGTAGTCTCATTTAGCCGTTTGCTAGCTAGCCGCCCGTTTAACGGCATGTAAAAGCTTCAAAACTCATAAAAGTGGTCTTCATGTGTGAAGATGATGTTACTAAACACTGGTTCGCGTTTGATTAAGCCAGCGTTGCCCAGAGAGATTATTAGAAGCATCGCGCCAAAAACCCATTCAAAACTCCCATAGGCGAAAACTGTATGGAACCAGGGGCGTTAGCATCGATGATTTCCGGACTCGTTACTGCGGCTCTCTATTCAAGGCTCAAATAAAGAAGTATTTCTTCTGTACTAATATCATTATAACTCATTACTACGGTTAGCATATTGTAGAGGTTCCACATATTTTATTAAAGGCAATACGCTAACAGTAGGACACTATGCTGTCTTTAACTGCATAATTAACTGATTATTATAATAGTATTACGGTACATATATTTTACATGCCCCTATGATACAGTCGAGCCTGCAGCGGCCCTGGGTCAAATAATGGTAGATGGCCTTCATTTATATAGCGCTTTTATCCAAAGCGCTTTACAGTCAGTAGGTACATTCACCCATTCACACATCGATGGCGGCAGGTTACCACGCAGGGTGCTGGCACACCATCAGGAGCAATTTGGGGTTCAGTGTCTTGCCCAAGGACACTTCGACATGCAGACTGGAGGAGGCGGGAATCGAACCACCAACCTCTTTCATCCAAAGCGATTAGTGGACGACCCGCTCTACCTCCTGAGCTACAGCCGCCCCACATGTAATCCATCCATATCATTTTCATGGTTTGTTTAATACTACTAATTCACTGAGTTCCTGCCTATCAACACGAGGGTTGCAGGTTCGAGCCACCGTGTTGCCTCCGGCTTGGTCGGGCGTCTGCACATGTATCGGAGGAAGCATGTGCTAGCCTACAACTCTCCCCAGATCGGCAGAGAGGGTGGAGCAACGACCGGGACAGCAGGGGGAATTGGCCAAGTACAATTGGGATTTGATGCACCCAGCAGGTGCATCAGCAGGTGCATCAGCAGGTGCATCAGCAGGTGCATCAGTAAGCACATTGGAAAATACAAGTGCCAGAATGTTGGGACAATTTGATAGTAAATTGGGTATATATATATTTATTTGAGTGACTTATCTAACTGATTGGTATTGTCCACATGCATAATTCTTTTTGCAAATATTGTTTGGATTCAGGCCTTATTTCTTTGTCCTGTCAGCATGATTCATCCTGCTTAGAGAAGCTAGTACCCACCCCATCATTAAAGTCCCTGGAAACCCAAGAATAAATATGTGTTTTTGAGTTTTGTGACACACACACACACACACACACACACACACACACACACACACACACACACACACACACAGAGAAAAATTTGATATTAAGCACCCAGCCAAATTTGAACGATTAAAAGTGTCGGTATATAAAATGAGGTTTGAAAATGATGAAAAACTAAGCAGCATTCTCTGCTCTACTCTGCTCTGAGACTGTGTGGGCGCGTTGAAGGTGCTGAAGAAGCTGCACCTCTCCTTGCTCTAGCACATGGCTAACAACAGACAACTGCCAGCTTCTTTATGATTGGTTCACCATGCGGAATTTATTACGTGATACATTTTGAGTAGGGATGCACCGATCCACATTTTTTCACTTCCGATCCGATTCCGATACCTGAATTTGGATATCTGCCGATACCGATATTATGCCGATACCAATATTTTTCTTGAATATACAGCATAGGCAAAGATTTGGCCAATTAAAGATTTTTTTTTAAATATACCTTGCAAAAAGCAGACAAAATTAAGAAAATATACAAGGTAAAGAAGGATACAATTATACATGGGCAAATTACAGCCAGCGCTGGAATTGCATTTTTTTTCTTTTTTTCTATCCCGATCCGATCCGATCCGTGAATTAGCGCCAATATCGGCACCCGATACCGATATCGGATCGGATCGGCCCCATCCCTAATTTTGAGCATAATGAGCCCTAAGCACCGCCCACTTCAACCCCAACCTCAGAATGAAGTAAAAACTGCAAAATGGCAATAGTTAGGATTTGGATTGAAACGAACATCTACAAATGTTTTATGCTTACTATTATGCACATAAGTACAAGTTTTTGTGGATTTAGGTTGCCAAGGTCTTTAAAAGTTTAACTTGCATCATTGCATGCGAGTGCAACTTCTAAAGATCTAGTCGGTTGTGGTGCCCCTCTGTGCCTCTCCTCCTTCATCAGTAGTGAATTAACGGAGACAATAGACTGAGGCTGTTCATTTCAAACACAGCATCGGTACCAAGGAGGAACAAAAGTGTACCAGTTCATCTGAGTACATCTAATCAAAAGGTGGGTGTCAGAACAATTTTCTTCACCTCTGCCAACCAACACCAACCACCTCAACACCTCGGCCAACCAACACCACCTCAACAGCCCTAAACTCACCCACCCTGCACCTAAACCCCAGACTCTCATCCTGGATACGGACGTTTATATCATCTTCACAGGACCTCAATGCATTTCCGGTGTCACAGATTTGAATCTTTATCACAGCCAGGAATCAGATCTATATCCATGATTGCAACCACCCCATCCTATGTGATCCACGTGTTATTTAGCATTGGGAGATGGTGGCACGTGTGTCTCTGGCCCCAGCATTCGCTCTCAGGGCACTGTGTACCCAAAACAATCACAATTATATATTTGTATATATAAATATATAATATTTATATTTATATAAATATATAATATTTGATTGTTTTGGGTAAACCATAAGACCAGATGACGATTTTTCACTGTTTTTATACATTTCCAGCAGTCAGGTGGAAGCTGCTGCTGCTGGATGGATGTCAGAGAAACAATTGTAATGTAATCATAGATATATGAAGGCACCTCATAATTATATCATTTGTGACACACTGGCGCTGATCCCTCATGCTGCTTTAGATGAATATAAGTTATGATACTGACCACTGTGTTATGCAAAACACAAACTACAGACTGTCCAATACGTAAGATCTCTGTACTAGTCACATTTAACAGACTCGTTTCTTCTAGTGTCTCGCTGCGCACTAGGGATGTTCATCAATAATCGATAATCGATAATTGATCGTAGAGGAATGAATATGATCACGTGGAATTTTTATCGATTATTATTATTTTTTATTTTTTTATTTTTTATTTTTTTTGCTGACTAGGTT
This sequence comes from Poromitra crassiceps, assembly GCF_964638095.1. Lineage (NCBI taxonomy): Eukaryota > Metazoa > Chordata > Actinopteri > Beryciformes > Melamphaidae > Poromitra > Poromitra crassiceps. Next base: position 12,069,809 of record NC_139637.1, read on the forward strand.
TGGGTGGAATTCGTTCCTCCTCGCCCCACTCCATTGCACAGTCGACTAACGTGAGGTGGAGCTTCATACAGTATACTCTCTAGTTTTCTGGCTGGGCGCGGGCCTTTGTGCCAACAAAACTGTTTTAAACATGGGGAATTCACACCGGCATGCGCCGGGGACACAAACAAACGCACCCAGCCGATTGCCTTACATCATGTAACCTGACATGTAACATGTTTGTTTACCTGGCCACAGCGTTAGTGTCTGATATTCTTACTACACAGCGGCATCGCCATTATAGCTGGCTGAGAACGCGCAACGTTATTACCAGACCAGAGTAAAAAAGAAATATATATATATATATATATACTGTATATATATATAATTATTATTATTATTACTACGCTATCGATAATCGATAATTGATCATTAATTTTCCCGAATTTCGATTATGGAAATTGTTCAAAATGAACATCCCTACTCCGCACACTAAACAAGACACGCGTTCATCACTGGGATCTGGTGGTGAGGGAGCTCGATGTCCCACCGTCACACCAAAGCAAATGTGAGATATGGTGTTTTTTTCTACCTGGTTACGCTAAACTGGAGCATTGAGAAGGAATAGCAGCTTGTGTCTCTGAAGAAGAAAGCTATTGTTTGATATTCATACGGAGCATGTGAGAGAGGGAATCCAATTCCATAACCAATCATTTCTATAGGTCAATTTTCCGCCTCTTCGCCTGGTTTCCATGGATGCACCGATTGCAAAATGCTGGGCCGATACCTACATGACATGTATAGCAATGTTTAAAATAAACATTTGTCCAATAGCCGACGTCGTTATGTTGTTTTG
>NC_139637.1:12070843-12165466 GCF_964638095.1 Poromitra crassiceps
ACACACACACACACACACACACACCCACCCACCCACCCACCCACCCACTCACACACATATTCACAGTCAGCCACAAACACACGCACCCACAAATTCACAGGTAAACATGGACACACTGAAACATTCCAGTCAACTTCATCATTCATGTGTGATATTATGTATTTTCCCATGTTTTTCCCACTCCGGATCCAATTGTGACATCACCATGATGATTTTTGATAGGCTATAAGCCTATTAAGCTTTGAACTAAATATGATCAATACAGATTGAGGTTTCAATTTCAGGTTTGAATTGAAAACGATTGAATACAGACTATGGTGTATGACTATGCCGTTTGCCCTGTCTCCCTTATCGCCGTAATGCATTATGGGTAGTCAGATACTACCGGTACTTTGGCTAATGTATCAGCTAACGCTACTTACTTTGCATTACAGTAAAACGCCACTGAATGACCAAATTGATGCATTGATAAAAGTTAGTTTGTTGTTTATGCGTATGCAATAACGGATGCGTTATTATATTTACTGGAATACATACACACGCCACCCTATGTGTCCTATCAGAGTTTGTTACGTTATTGTACAGCATTTGGTTCAAACACAGCTGCATCACTATACGTGTGAGCGTAAGTATTAATGGTTTACAACTTGTTTGTGTTGTACAGCATTTGGTTCAAACATATGGCGACATTGAATCAGTGTTAGCTTAGCGCTAGCTAGCTAGCATACACTACGATCTGTAGAATTGGCCTGGTCTTGGTCGATATGACCAAAAATTGATATAACGTTTCAGTAGCATGGACCCCTCTCGTTTTTTATTACAGTTGAAGATTTCACAAATCTCAACCACTCTCAATCTTGGTACAACCCAGGCCCCAGATATCCGTGACCTACGGGTATTATTTCAAAATATAGAATATGGAACGTGAACAAACATCTTAGTTTTATTTTTCGTATTTTTATATGATTATTTTAATAGTTACTAACTATATTATTATATAACTAACTAGTCCTCCTCACAGAATTGGTTAATTTACTGTGAGACTTTATGTTTTGTAGACAAGCACCAAGTATATATAATAATGGTATATAATAATAATAATCGTTGTAATACAATTGTTATAAAATTAAAACGTATATCACACTTACAATATGTTTGTTGTATGTATTACAACTTAATTCAACTTGGTCTCTCCCCACATCTCCTCTTCTCTCCTCTCCACACCTCACCCCCTCCTCCCCCCTCCTCTCCTCTCCTCTTCTCTCCTCTCCCCACCTCTCCTCTTCTCTTCTCTCCTCTCCACACCTCACCCCCTCCCCTCTTCTCTTCTCTCCTCTCATCAACTCACCTCTACTCCTCCCCCTCCCCCTCTTCTCCTCTCCTCTCTTCTCTTCTCTCCTCCCCTCTCGTCTCCTCTCATCTCCTCCCCTCTTCCCTCTCTTCTCCTCTCCTTACAAGCCTATAGATGAGGGATTTCAGACAATGTGTCCATTGTTACAATATGTTTGTTGTATGTATTACAACTTAATTCAACTCTTTCTTACTACACTTTCCAAATGTTAACTGCATACATAATGTTATGTCTCGAAAGACAAGAGCTATGTAGCCTACTTTAAATCAGATCACTCCGGTGTACAAACATACATTGGTTGTCTAATAAAGTTTTACAAATCAATTAATTTGGTTGTCAACCATCGTTAAACGAAACTTAGTAGTTGTAAACTAAGTAGTTGTATCGATAAAGACTCTAATCGTTAAGCAGTCTCGAAAGTGGGGTCAATATCAATCTACAATCTAGATTGATTTGATTCACTAATTTGGCGTTCTCTCATGCAAAATATCCAACATCCAATATCCAGAAGTAGTGATTACTACACAGAAGTAACTTTAGTTCCACCATTTGCTCTTTGCTTCAAACATAATTTGGATCAGTTGTAACTTTGACCATTTCTAACAATTTCTAGACAGTGAATTTACACAAGCACTTGAGTGAAATTCATAGTACCTATAGGGACTGTGATTGAATGAACGCAGATTGTCAGATTTGTTTACCAAACCCTTATCCTGGTGCCTGCAAGGTTCGTCTGTACCACTAATGTCAGCCACTATGTGTTACAATATTGGGCTGGTTTCATAGACCTGGCCCAAAAGTACATGCATACATGTTAGTTAGTCATAATAGTCAAACATGGTTTTTCATGTTCTGACTTGCTGAAATGTATGCTGCATATATCCATATATGCCTCTACCGTATGGGTTAGTCATAATAGTCAAACATGGTTTTTCATGTTCTGACTTGCTGAAATGTGTGCTGCATATATACATGTTAGTTAGTCATAATAGTCAAACAGGGGTTTTCATGTTCTGATGTGCTGAAATGTTTTACACGTCACGTAAAACAGTTTTTAAAACAGTTAATTAGCCTACACAATGTGTAATTTCAGGTTATTGTAAGTTATTGCATAGTCGCAATCTTTCATACCTGCATACTTACAAGTGGGTTGTTTTTAATGGCATGTGATTTGCGGTTCTAATTACCCAATGTGTAAGGTGATTGTCAATTGTCAATTGTCAATTGTCAATTGTGTAAGGTGATTGTGATGTCAGGTGATTGTAAGTGTGTCATACATACCTACAAGCCACCATATCAGTTGGCTGTGCCAATGATTTTCTGTACCTCTTGATGCGTCAGCATTGTCTTTGTCAGGCTTAGAAGCAATGTCTAAACAGTAAACAGTTTATGACAAGTGGTGGCAGCATGCTATGCTACTACACAAGACGTGTTATGGTACATAAATAATATGTAGCGTGTAATAATCTGAAGAACTCTGTCAGAGTTCTACTCTGTCATTATTTTTACATTTGACTTTTGAGAACTATAATGAACTGTTAGTCTCTGTACTGATGTACAAAAGTAACAAGATTGAGGTTGTGAAATCTTCAACCGGAATAAAAAAAACTGGATATAATATAACTGAATCAGTTAGGCCAAACTATTATCAGTCAGGTCGGTAATGACCGGGGGGAAATTATATGATTATTGTCCATTGTGTGTATGATACAACTTTGTTTATCATTCTGCCCCTCACACTATACAGTCTGTATTTAACTCAACACACTGTACCTGCCCCTTGACCTCGGAGGGGCTCTTCTGTCAACGGGGCCTGAGGCAAGGTGTGGTGATCACAAGCATTGGCATAAATATTGTGACAATGAAATTGGTAAATTGGTTAAGCAAAGCAAGTAATGCTTATGTAATGTAGTTTGTAAGATGTATTTTACAAGATATTTTCAGAGATTTGGTTATATTAACTTATTATTTATATTATTATTCTATTATTATTATTCTAATTATTATCTACTATTATTCTAATTATTATCTACTATTATTCTAATTATTATATTATTATATTATTATTATTATTATTAGGGGTTATTATGTATATTAACTATACATATTAAAGTATAGATGATTGTTTTGCCCACCTTATTTGGTTGCCTTATCAAAACAAATGTATAGCATGTTAAAGTTTTAAATAAAGTCAAGTCAAATCCAACAGGTCTTAATGTCAATTAATTTAGCTTTAACGTGTTTTGTGAAACACACACACACACACACACACACACACACACACCCACACATTGACCCCTCTCATATACGTAACTGCCTATAACTGTACATATATTCCTTTCACACACACTTTTCAAAATAGACACTCTTTCATATTGTGATTCATAGTGATTCTTGTTTGTTTTATGTGATCCCGGTTTTTTTAAGCAAACCGGATCCAGTTTCCTTGTATGTGTACATCCTGTACAAGGTACATCCTGTACAAGGCACATCCTGTACAAGGTACATACTACATTGGACTCAATGATCCACAGATGTATCAAACAAATGTATGTTTTACTGATACAAATGACCAAATTACCACAAATTCAACATGTAATGCCATTTTCTCAATAATTTTGGTCAAAACATTTGGTGTGACCCTGATCAGTCCTTGTAACGAGGACCTTCACTGGTGTATAGCCAGACTTGGCACATTTGGTGTGACCCAGATCAGACATTGTAATGAGGACCTTGTTATCACTGGTGTATACCCAGACTTGGCACATTGGATGTGGCCCAAGATCAGTCCTTGTAATGACTTGATCAAAAATATTACAGACAATATATATATATATATATATAGTAAATATAATTGTATAATATATTCAAAGTATTGTTAATTGTTAATTATTATTATTCAAAAACCTGAAAATACTGTAAATACTGTAAATAAACTAAAACTAAAACTTGGAACTTGTACTGTGTGTTAATTTAATGTGTTTTTGAAACACACAACCACATAAAATCTCAAGTGAGATTTTGAGAAAGAAAAAAGAGAAAAGAAAAATTCACCCTGTGCGCTCGGTGTTACAAAGTGCGGACTTTTGAACCCTAGCGGCTTCCGTCGAGCCGACTCGAACATGACGAGCATGACGTAACTGTGACGTTGCTTGTTACCACCCAAAACAGTTGCTCAGGGGCGGAGACGTCGTATTTGATAGGTACACAATGAAGCGAAAGCAAACGACTCAAACGACACTCATTCAATGTTTTCGTAGGCCTCCCTGCCCTGCTACTGCAGATGTAGCTGTAGATGGCAATACAGAAAGGAATCCTGAGGACTGTGATGAGGCAGCTGCTATCCCAACGTTACCTGATGATATCGGCATAATTCAAACCACCCCTAGAAGATGTTTGAAGGCAGACATCCTGGCCACAATAGATCAAATACAACAAACCTACGGCGAGAAATACACCATGGACATAACCACACACATTTTACGGATGATAGGGAGGGGCGATTTAGCCGAACGTTTAACAGGACCCAATTTTTAAAAAGCCACGCCCTCCATCTTACTTTTTGTTCACATTTGTTCACATTTGTTCTCTAACAAATTCCGGTCAGCGCCATTTTTGATGATCTCCTCCCATACCCCTACGCCCTCCCCTAGACCTAACTCCTCCTCCTCATCACAACATAAGGATAAAAGAGACGGGTTCAAAAGAGACTCATACCATTTTACACAATAAAAAAGACAGATATCATCATGGAGACCCCGTCGCCGTCACCATTGTCCTTCATTACAACTCACAGCCACTCTGAATCGGAGGAAGAAGAGTTGAACCGTCTGATGTACGGATGTTCCGCGTCGTCATCACCCTTGTTCTTCATTACCCCACCTACCTCACCTCCTTCCTCACAGGTAGACCTTGAAGAGTTGAACCGTCTGATGTACGGATGTTCCCCGTCGTCGTCACCAATGTTCTTCCCCACCCCACCTAACTCACCGGAAGACCTTCCTTCTCCTCCGAATTCGCCCCTGACTCTGGACCAGCCAGATGGACTGCTCAGTTTTACTTTTCTGAACATTATAAAAGCCTGCACCAGCATGCTACCCCTTCAAGAGTGCAGGATGCTTCGGAAGCTTTTCTGTATGAACTGAGGGAAATATAAATACAAATTCCTTGTATGTAACTTGTATACTGTGCCAATAAAAATAAAATTGATTCTCATCATAATCTGGTTTTTCCTTAATAATAATAATAATATTGTACAAATGTCTGTTGTAATGAAATAATGAATAACATTATTACACAATATAATCCTAATGTTAATTTAAAATTAAATATTCCTCTAAATATCTAGATATTGCTCCTCTAATATATAAGTTGCAGACTCTCGTTGTTCACCATTGTACGTACACAGACTCCATTTACCCCTTGGGAACTGGTCACGGGCTAGGGTTGGAGTTTGAGTCAGGGTTTGAGTCAGGTTTTGGGTCAGGGATTTCCAGAGGTTTGGGGTATCGACGACAAAACAACGCAGAAAAGAGTTATTTCTTTTATTATCTTTATTGTTTATTTGAACAGGGACAGTATTCAATAAACATATTGCATATAAAAATATTACCACCACAGGTGCAAACCTACGTCACCAAATACACCATGGGCATAATCGTACAGTTACGCTGAGCTTTTCCTCCTTGCTCATCGGTCACCGTCGCCACAGAGCCTGCGAAACAATACGAAATGTATAAAAAAACTTTGTCTTTACATCACAAAATGTAGTAATTCCTGGGAATTAAAGCTTAGTTTGGCTCTCTCTCTCTCTCTCTCTCTCTCTGAGAGTGTCCACCGAGTCGGAGTCTTCAAGTGTTTTGTCCAGTTAACAAACAATTTCACACGTTCACAGTCTTTGACTTGACACTCTCAGAGAGAGAGAGAGAGAGAGAGAGAGCCAAACTAAGCTTTAATTCCCAGGAATTACTACATTTTGTGATGTAAAGACAAAGTTTTTTTATACATTTCGTATTGTTTCGCAGGCTCTGTGGCGACGGTGACCGATGAGCAAGGAGGAAAAGCTCAGCGTAACTGTACGATTATGCCCATGGTGTATTTGGTGACGTAGGTTTGCACCTGTGGTGGTAATATTTTTATATGCAATATGTTTATTGAATACTGTCCCTGTTCAAATAAACAATAAAGATAATAAAAGAAATAACTCTTTTCTGCGTTGTTTTGTCGTCGATACCCCAAACCTCTGGAAATCCCTGACCCAAAACCTGACTCAAACCCTGACTCAAACTCCAACCCTAGCCCGTGACCAGTTCCCAAGGGGTAAATGGAGTCTGTGTACGTACAATGGTGAACAACGAGAGTCTGCAACTTATATATTAGAGGAGCAATATCTAGATATTTAGAGGAATATTTAATTTTAAATTAACATTAGGATTATATTGTGTAATAATGTTATTCATTATTTCATTACAACAGACATTTGTACAATATTATTATTATTATTAAGGAAAAACCAGATTATGATGAGAATCAATTTTATTTTTATTGGCACAGTATACAAGTTACATACAAGGAATTTGTATTTATATTTCCCTCAGTTCATACAGAAAAGCTTCCGAAGCATCCTGCACTCTTGAAGGGGTAGCATGCTGGTGCAGGCTTTTATAATGTTCAGAAAAGTAAAACTGAGCAGTCCATCTGGCTGGTCCAGAGTCAGGGGCGAATTCGGAGGAGAAGGAAGGTCTTCCGGTGAGTTAGGTGGGGTGGGGAAGAACATTGGTGACGACGACGGGGAACATCCGTACATCAGACGGTTCAACTCTTCAAGGTCTACCTGTGAGGAAGGAGGTGAGGTAGGTGGGGTAATGAAGAACAAGGGTGATGACGACGCGGAACATCCGTACATCAGACGGTTCAACTCTTCTTCCTCCGATTCAGAGTGGCTGTGAGTTGTAATGAAGGACAATGGTGACGGCGACGGGGTCTCCATGATGATATCTGTCTTTTTTATTGTGTAAAATGGTATGAGTCTCTTTTGAACCCGTCTCTTTTATCCTTATGTTGTGATGAGGAGGAGGAGTTAGGTCTAGGGGAGGGCGTAGGGGTATGGGAGGAGATCATCAAAAATGGCGCTGACCGGAATTTGTTAGAGAACAAATGTGAACAAATGTGAACAAAAAGTAAGATGGAGGGCGTGGCTTTTTAAAAATTGGGTCCTGTTAAACGTTCGGCTAAATCGCCCCTCCCTATCATCCGTAAAATGTGTGTGGTTATGTCCATGGTGTATTTCTCGCCGTAGGTTTGTTGTATTTGATCTATTGTGGCCAGGATGTCTGCCTTCAAACATCTTCTAGGGGTGGTTTGAATTATGCCGATATCATCAGGTAACGTTGGGATAGCAGCTGCCTCATCACAGTCCTCAGGATTCCTTTCTGTATTGCCATCTACAGCTACATCTGCAGTAGCAGGGCAGGGAGGCCTACGAAAACATTGAATGAGTGTCGTTTGAGTCGTTTGCTTTCGCTTCATTGTGTACCTATCAAATACGACGTCTCCGCCCCTGAGCAACTGTTTTGGGTGGTAACAAGCAACGTCACAGTTACGTCATGCTCGTCATGTTCGAGTCGGCTCGACGGAAGCCGCTAGGGTTCAAAAGTCCGCACTTTGTAACACCGAGCGCACAGGGTGAATTTTTCTTTTCTCTTTTTTCTTTCTCAAAATCTCACTTGAGATTTTATGTGGTTGTGTGTTTCAAAAACACATTAAATTAACACACAGTACAAGTTCCAAGTTTTAGTTTTAGTTTATTTACAGTATTTACAGTATTTTCAGGTTTTTGAATAATAATAATTAACAATTAACAATACTTTGAATATATTATACAATTATATTTACTATATATATATATATATATATTGTCTGTAATATTTTTGATCAAGTCATTACAAGGACTGATCTTGGGCCACATCCAATGTGCCAAGTCTGGGTATACACCAGTGATAACAAGGTCCTCATTACAATGTCTGATCTGGGTCACACCAAATGTGCCAAGTCTGGCTATACACCAGTGAAGGTCCTCGTTACAAGGACTGATCAGGGTCACACCAAATGTTTTGACCAAAATTATTGAGAAAATGGCATTACATGTTGAATTTGTGGTAATTTGGTCATTTGTATCAGTAAAACATACATTTGTTTGATACATCTGTGGATCATTGAGTCCAATGTAGTATGTACCTTGTACAGGATGTGCCTTGTACAGGATGTACCTTGTACAGGATGTACACATACAAGGAAACTGGATCCGGTTTGCTTAAAAAAACCGGGATCACATAAAACAAACAAGAATCACTATGAATCACAATATGAAAGAGTGTCTATTTTGAAAAGTGTGTGTGAAAGGAATATATGTACAGTTATAGGCAGTTACGTATATGAGAGGGGTCAATGTGTGGGTGTGTGTGTGTGTGTGTGTGTGTGTGTGTGTGTTTCACAAAACACGTTAAAGCTAAATTAATTGACATTAAGACCTGTTGGATTTGACTTGACTTTATTTAAAACTTTAACATGCTATACATTTGTTTTGATAAGGCAACCAAATAAGGTGGGCAAAACAATCATCTATACTTTAATATGTATAGTTAATATACATAATAACCCCTAATAATAATAATAATAATATAATAATATAATAATTAGAATAATAGTAGATAATAATTAGAATAATAGTAGATAATAATTAGAATAATAATAATAGAATAATAATATAAATAATAAGTTAATATAACCAAATCTCTGAAAATATCTTGTAAAATACATCTTACAAACTACATTACATAAGCATTACTTGCTTTGCTTAACCAATTTACCAATTTCATTGTCACAATATTTATGCCAATGCTTGTGATCACCACACCTTGCCTCAGGCCCCGTTGACAGAAGAGCCCCTCCGAGGTCAAGGGGCAGGTACAGTGTGTTGAGTTAAATACAGACTGTATAGTGTGAGGGGCAGAATGATAAACAAAGTTGTATCATACACACAATGGACAATAATCATATAATTTCCCCCCGGTCATTACCGACCTGACTGATAATAGTTTGGCCTAACTGATTCAGTTATATTATATCCAGTTTTTTTTATTCCGGTTGAAGATTTCACAACCTCAATCTTGTTACTTTTGTACATCAGTACAGAGACTAACAGTTCATTATAGTTCTCAAAAGTCAAATGTAAAAATAATGACAGAGTAGAACTCTGACAGAGTTCTTCAGATTATTACACGCTACATATTATTTATGTACCATAACACGTCTTGTGTAGTAGCATAGCATGCTGCCACCACTTGTCATAAACTGTTTACTGTTTAGACATTGCTTCTAAGCCTGACAAAGACAATGCTGACGCATCAAGAGGTACAGAAAATCATTGGCACAGCCAACTGATATGGTGGCTTGTAGGTATGTATGACACACTTACAATCACCTGACATCACAATCACCTTACACAATTGACAATTGACAATTGACAATTGACAATCACCTTACACATTGGGTAATTAGAACCGCAAATCACATGCCATTAAAAACAACCCACTTGTAAGTATGCAGGTATGAAAGATTGCGACTATGCAATAACTTACAATAACCTGAAATTACACATTGTGTAGGCTAATTAACTGTTTTAAAAACTGTTTTACGTGACGTGTAAAACATTTCAGCACATCAGAACATGAAAACCCCTGTTTGACTATTATGACTAACTAACATGTATATATGCAGCACACATTTCAGCAAGTCAGAACATGAAAAACCATGTTTGACTATTATGACTAACCCATACGGTAGAGGCATATATGGATATATGCAGCATACATTTCAGCAAGTCAGAACATGAAAAACCATGTTTGACTATTATGACTAACTAACATGTATGCATGTACTTTTGGGCCAGGTCTATGAAACCAGCCCAATATTGTAACACATAGTGGCTGACATTAGTGGTACAGACGAACCTTGCAGGCACCAGGATAAGGGTTTGGTAAACAAATCTGACAATCTGCGTTCATTCAATCACAGTCCCTATAGGTACTATGAATTTCACTCAAGTGCTTGTGTAAATTCACTGTCTAGAAATTGTTAGAAATGGTCAAAGTTACAACTGATCCAAATTATGTTTGAAGCAAAGAGCAAATGGTGGAACTAAAGTTACTTCTGTGTAGTAATCACTACTTCTGGATATTGGATGTTGGATATTTTGCATGAGAGAACGCCAAATTAGTGAATCAAATCAATCTAGATTGTAGATTGATATTGACCCCACTTTCGAGACTGCTTAACGATTAGAGTCTTTATCGATACAACTACTTAGTTTACAACTACTAAGTTTCGTTTAACGATGGTTGACAACCAAATTAATTGATTTGTAAAACTTTATTAGACAACCAATGTATGTTTGTACACCGGAGTGATCTGATTTAAAGTAGGCTACATAGCTCTTGTCTTTCGAGACATAACATTATGTATGCAGTTAACATTTGGAAAGTGTAGTAAGAAAGAGTTGAATTAAGTTGTAATACATACAACAAACATATTGTAACAATGGACACATTGTCTGAAATCCCTCATCTATAGGCTTGTAAGGAGAGGAGAAGAGAGGGAAGAGGGGAGGAGATGAGAGGAGACGAGAGGGGAGGAGAGAAGAGAAGAGAGGAGAGGAGAAGAGGGGGAGGGGGAGGAGTAGAGGTGAGTTGATGAGAGGAGAGAAGAGAAGAGGGGAGGGGGTGAGGTGTGGAGAGGAGAGAAGAGAAGAGGAGAGGTGGGGAGAGGAGAGAAGAGGAGAGGAGAGGAGGGGGGAGGAGGGGGTGAGGTGTGGAGAGGAGAGAAGAGGAGATGTGGGGAGAGACCAAGTTGAATTAAGTTGTAATACATACAACAAACATATTGTAAGTGTGATATACGTTTTAATTTTATAACAATTGTATTACAACGATTATTATTATTATATACCATTATTATATATACTTGGTGCTTGTCTACAAAACATAAAGTCTCACAGTAAATTAACCAATTCTGTGAGGAGGACTAGTTAGTTATATAATAATATAGTTAGTAACTATTAAAATAATCATATAAAAATACGAAAAATAAAACTAAGATGTTTGTTCACGTTCCATATTCTATATTTTGAAATAATACCCGTAGGTCACGGATATCTGGGGCCTGGGTTGTACCAAGATTGAGAGTGGTTGAGATTTGTGAAATCTTCAACTGTAATAAAAAACGAGAGGGGTCCATGCTACTGAAACGTTATATCAATTTTTGGTCATATCGACCAAGACCAGGCCAATTCTACAGATCGTAGTGTATGCTAGCTAGCTAGCGCTAAGCTAACACTGATTCAATGTCGCCATATGTTTGAACCAAATGCTGTACAACACAAACAAGTTGTAAACCATTAATACTTACGCTCACACGTATAGTGATGCAGCTGTGTTTGAACCAAATGCTGTACAATAACGTAACAAACTCTGATAGGACACATAGGGTGGCGTGTGTATGTATTCCAGTAAATATAATAACGCATCCGTTATTGCATACGCATAAACAACAAACTAACTTTTATCAATGCATCAATTTGGTCATTCAGTGGCGTTTTACTGTAATGCAAAGTAAGTAGCGTTAGCTGATACATTAGCCAAAGTACCGGTAGTATCTGACTACCCATAATGCATTACGGCGATAAGGGAGACAGGGCAAACGGCATAGTCATACACCATAGTCTGTATTCAATCGTTTTCAATTCAAACCTGAAATTGAAACCTCAATCTGTATTGATCATATTTAGTTCAAAGCTTAATAGGCTTATAGCCTATCAAAAATCATCATGGTGATGTCACAATTGGATCCGGAGTGGGAAAAACATGGGAAAATACATAATATCACACATGAATGATGAAGTTGACTGGAATGTTTCAGTGTGTCATGTTTACCTGTGAATTTGTGGGTGCGTGTGTTTGTGGCTGACTGTGAATATGTGTGTGAGTGGGTGGGTGGGTGGGTGGGTGGGTGTGTGTGTGTGTGTGTGTGTGTGTGTGTTGCCCGGATGGAATCTACAGAATAGCCTTGGGAATACCCAGAATGCTTTGCTATGCCTAAGTTTTATCAATACATTAGTAGGCTATACATTAGTAGGCTATACTAGCTAAGATAGCCTACACAACATGCAATTATGGAATATTTGCATGCACAATATGCAATTATGGAATATTTGAATGGTGGATACATTGTACATTGTATTGTACATACATATAAGCGGGCATGGGAGGAAAAAACTGTGGGGCCTCTATGGGTGAGTCAGAGAAATACGTGAGCAAGCAGCTATTCATAGCTTTCAAGGGGGCGTTACGTGCTGCCGGGAACGCCCACCTGATCTCGCCGCTATTCGTAGCTTTCAAGGGGTGTTACGTGTTGCAGGGAACGCCCACCTGATCTCGCAGCTATTCGTAGCTTTCAAGGGGCGTTACGTGCTGCCGGGAACGCCCCCCACCTGACGGTCAAAAACAAACAAGTTTATTTAAAACAGAAGTGATAAAACGTGGGGGATGGGGTGGGATGGGTTGGTAGGGGAAGCCTGGGTGAGTCAGAGATTGTGAAATCGACAGAACACCGGCCGTGGTAATAGACAACGTCACGTGGGGGAGGGGGTGGAAAGGGGAACCTGGGGGCCGGTTGAGTCAGAGAAAACATCAACAACAGACAGTGGAATCTGTCGTTGGTGAGGGGCCTGAGATAGAAGAATCTGTAGGCTAGTTTAGTAGCTCTAAAATGGGCCAAATGTATTTGGCCGAGACAGAAAATGCTGATGTTTCACAAGTCGCGTCCATAACAACAGCGAGCAAAAGAGATATTGCCCACTATGTAAAATGATCCAGCTGGGTTTGCATAATGATTGTTCAAATGTATTTCCCCCGAGATCAAAAAAAAACGCTGCTATTTTGTCGTGAGCTGTGCTATGGGGTAAAATGGGGAAGTGGCCTTTGGAGGCCTTTTGAAATAATCACTTTCCACAAGAAAAGTGTTTTTTAAGCACAAGACAAAAAAAATGGAGAAGTACACTTTGGAGGCCTTTTGAAATAATCACTTTCCACAAGAAAAGTGTTTTTTAAGCACAAGACAAAAAAATGGAGAAGTACACTTTGCAGAACTATTGAAATAACCACTTTCCACAAGAAAAGTGTTTTTTAACCCTAACCCTAAAAAATGGAGAAGTACACTTTGCAGAACTATTGAAATAACCACTTTCCACAAGAAAAGTGTTTTTTAACCCTAACCCTAAAAAATGGAGAAGTGCCCTTTGCGGAAGTACTGAGAAATTGATTTTTACCCAAAAGAAATCACTTCCCCTTTTCAAAAAAGCGGAAGTGCCCTATTGAGGAAGTTCGAAAAAAATAATATTAATTTGTTTTTCAAGGGGTGCTAACCCTACACTACTACTCCTATGTGTATATGTCCTCATGTTACTGAGCAGAGTATTGTCATTATCCTTGCCGTCAGTTTCACTGAGCAGTAGCCTAAACCAACAACTGTTTTATGGAATCTGGAACAATTTAGATATAATATTATTGAAACTGCACTTATTTTTTTCTTAAGATATCTCAGGCTGTTCTCCATCTGTTTTGTAAACGGATGGTCCTGATTCACTGTGAATGTTTTCAAAATGTACCTGTACTTCTTTACACTAAAAGAAAACGGGAACATTTTTTAGGTGCTATTTATAGATTATTATGCCTTCTTTGTCTGGATATAGAGAGTAAACACGATTCTGCCTGACCAATCAGTCGCCTACAATGTTTTCACGTCACGGTATGGACCCGGGTTGGCAGAATAGAACCCCGACGAGGCAGGTACTAAAAGTAGCCCAGCTCAGCCCCAAATCAAACCGAGCTGGGCCGGTTTATACCGGTGGGATGAGACCAAAAGTCGAGTCGAGCGGAGCGGGACCGCGCTACTAGCTGCGGTGGGATTGGGCCATAAAAGAAAACGGGAACATTTTTTAGGTGCTATTTATAGGTTATTTATGCCTTCTTTGTCTGGCCCACTTGAAAGCAAATTGGGTCACACGTGGCCTGTGAACTCAAATGAGTTTGTCACCCGTGGCTTTTCTACCCTGAAAAGAACACAAATCTGGGTCAAACACTGAATTATTGTATCGTATGGGCGGTGCGGGCATGAAAATGGACAATCCTAAAGAATATTGGCAGAAAATATCAGCAATCAAACCTTTCCAAAAATATTGGTATCGCCTTTAAAAAGGGATATTAGTCCAACCATACTATTTATCTCTGTTTTAGACTAATTTGACAGACATGAAAGTAACACAGCCTCTCTCTCAAGTTCATATGAAAGGGCGCTCAAACCTAACGTCCGACAGATGTCCATGAGCGCAGAGAAGACCTTGTCATCGGTGAAGAGGAGGAAGTGCTTCCTGTGAGTGTGAGCAGCCTGGGGGCCAGTGGTACCCGGACCCGAGCTCGTCTCCATGGCAACGCCGTAACTCCTCTCCTCCACGATGCGGACATCCATCACGTCCAGCTCCAGCACCTGCAGGGGGCGTGCAGCGGCGGCCATCGTTAAGATTTAAACAGCTCCGTGTTCAAACCAACTGTAATTTCTCTAGAAGTTACAACTCTTTGTTAACTGATGTTTTGAGAAACAAATGCATCAATTGAAATTGTGCCATTCTCTTCATTTTCTATCAAGATAGCTGAATATGTGAAGAGGGTTTTGGCACGTGGCAATTTGTAGATAAGGTACGAAGATGTTACATTTTCACAGCAACAGAACTTTTACATCAATTTTAGGGATGACAAATTAAAATCACGATAATGATAATAATCATATTACGGTAGCTCAATTTTATCGTGCTGTAGAAATCACAAATGAGACGCTTGACCTGTTGACCATCATCATTTCACAAGCTCTCCATTCAATATTATATTATTTGCACTTTTGTAATGACATTTTTTAATTGTCGTTTACATTCTTGCAAGCCAATGCCATCGCTAGAAAGATCTATGTCCCAGAAATAAACTAAATTCTGCCGAGTCATACTTTCTTGTCACTGAATGTTTATTTATCACATGGTATCATGGTTGTAATGTGAGATAAACATATCACCCCCATCTCTACTGTATTAATTTTATTAAGTCAGGTACTGCACAATAAAGAACACAAAGTAGTCGAGTATCCAGATATAGAGCAGCCAGGTGTTTCACTCTGATTCCCATCCACACAGAACATTAAGTATAAAGTCCATTATCATCCGATGCACAAACTTGATTTCACCAAGTAACAGTTGTTCCTGGACCAACATTTCTTCCTAGTATGGGCCGGGAAAACCCCGCCCCGAACTCATTTGATTGGTCGCAGCGATTGCTTCTTCCTGAAAACGTGTGGCAAGTAAAAAAGATGTGGTTAAGGTTAGGGTTTTCTTATCTAACCACGACCATAACAAACCCTAACCACATTGTTGTACTTGCCTAAACCTAATGTCTAACCCTAATGTTTTAATGTGTGCGGTTCGACCGAACCCCAGTCCTCAGATTGGAAGGCAAGCACCTTACCCATTAAGCCACAGGACCGAGCACACCCTGAGCTGCACTTTTTTCACAGCCTAATCCTAATCTTAACCACATCTTTTTTACCTGCCGCACCTTTTCAGGAAGAAGCAATTGCAGCGACCAATCAAATGAGTTCTGGGGAGGGGTTTCCCCGGCCCATACTAGGAAGAAATGTTGGTCCAGGAACAACTGTTACTTATGCGATACCGTGGCCCTGTTCCTACCTGCATCAAGGCTTTGGAAATCCTCTCGAGGTGCACGGCTGAGTTCAGCACCATGGAGACCAGGGGTCCCAGCAGTTTTAAATAGCCCAGAAAAACATTGAGAACAAACAGCTTCTTCGGGTCGTCAGAGGTCCTCATGAGTCTGGGCAGGGAGGTGGCTAAAGTGTGGAGGTTTTCTGACAGCACGTCGGTGAAGGTCTGACTGCTGCTGCCGCCGCCCTCGCCAGGCCTCTGACTCCTCTCCGATACTTCTCTCAGAACAACCTCACACCTAGAGGAGAGGAGAGGGGAGGAGGAGAGAGGAGAGGAGAGGAGAGGAGAGGAGAGGAGAGAGGAGAGGAGAGGAGAGAGGAGGAGAGGAGAGGAGAGGAGAGGGGAGGAGAGCAGAGGAGAGGAGAGGAGAGGAGAGGAGAGGAGAGGAGAGGAGAGGAGAGGAGAGGATGAGAGAGGGGGATGAAAAGACAAGAAAAGAGGAGAAAAACAAATAGATCAGAAGATAATTTAAAAAATATATAAAAGAGAAAAGAATAAATGAAAAGACGGGGAGACAAGAGAAGACATGAGTGTTGAGAAGTCATGAGAAGAAAAAAAGAAAATAAGAAGTTTTGAGAAGAAAGGAAAAAGGAAAGACAATAAGACAAGATCAGAGCAGGGATAAAAGAGGTGAAAATAACATGACGATGTTTAATAAGGAAAAAAGTATATAAAAGAAGATTATTATATATAATAGATCTAATTAATCAATTATAAAAAATTGGTGACGATTACTTTTCTGACGATCGACTAGTTTCATTCGATTTCATTCAATTTCATGAGGCATTCCATTATTAACCAGCATTATAAACAAAATTCTGTTGTTACCGTCATGGTTTCAAGCCTTTACTCTGTATTAAAATAATGTTCTTCCTCACAGAATCGATCAAATCAAAGTGTCACCTCTCTCGGACTCTGGGCTCCTCGTCATTGACCGCTCCCACCAGTGCCTCCAGCAGCGGGCCCACGCACTCCCCCAGTGACTGGCTGCACCTGGCCAGCAGGCGCTCCGCCAGCTCCACCATCTCCAGCCTGACCCTCCAGTGCTGGTGGGCCGAGGTGCAGGAGATGATCGTCTGCAGCAGCCCGGCCAGTCTCCCCGAGGTGCCCTTCACCCAGGCCGCTGTGCGCTCAACCACCAGCTGGCCGATCCTCCCCAGCTCCGGAGACGGACCCTCCCCCCCCGGCTCACAGGCCTGGAGCTGGCTGTCCTCCATCACAAGTCCCACCGTCCTGGACCACACCTGGAAAAATATTGGCGTTACACTTGTTTCAGGATTTTGCGATTGTACCTACAGTTGGTCCGAACCAGAACGGTAAAGCTGACTTTGTTGCATTTTTGGTATTGGTTCGTTTAGGCTCACACTGCCCAATTACAAGCCAACCAGGGCAGTTAAATAAAAGTCACATGACCCAGATATCATCCCATTAGAATCAGTTCAGCTTAAGTGTTTCCCATAGACAGCAAGTGTAGTATTATACAGTAAATATTAGGGCGGCTGTGCAATAAAATCGATAGGGCAATATATCGCAATATTTTTTCACAATATTGTATCGATATTAGAGAAAAATATCACAATATATCGCTGTACACTTGTGTGTTCAGTGACACAATAATAATACTTATGCACTTAATTTTCATTTGGAGTGTGTTCAGTAACAGTGTGCAACTGTGCAAATTTGCAAATACTGTTCTAATAAATTGGAATGAAAATTTGGAATTAAATCGTTTTGTCCACTGAGTTATCAATAATAATGCAATGTACATATTATTACACTACCTGGGTGGTACACGGCAAGGTGTACTTTCAGCTCTATAGTATTTTTAAATTCTAAATGGTAAATAAATGGCCTGCATTTATATAGCGCTTTTATCCAAAGCGCTTTACAATCAGTAGATAGTCTACATTCACCCATTCATACACCGATGGCGGCAGGCTGCCACGCAGGGTGCCTACACACCATCGGGAGCAAGGAGGGTTAAGTGTCTTGCCCAAGGACACAACGACAGCAGCTGGGAGGGAGCGGGGATCGAACCGCCAACCCTTGCGTCATTGGCCGACCCGCTCTACCTCCTGAGCTAAAGCCGCCCCATTCTCAGTAGAATATGTAGAGTATTGCAGTATTGCAATATATGGCAATATGTATTGCATCGCCATGTATCGTGATACAATCATATCGTGACCCATGTATCATGATACGTATCGTATCGTGAGGTATCGTGCCAATATGTAAACAAACTGCATCATAATAAGAGATGGCCAACACTGACTGGTCCACTTCCTATTTTTAATAAAAGGTCGATATCAGCCGATACACTAGCAAACCCTCCCTCTGACCCTACTCATATTAACTAGTTATAACACAATTAAGAATTCGACATTATACCAGGAAAGATGAATTAATTTAGGGGATGAGTTACCCTGAGGGCCCTGACTGTGACTGCATGGCCCTGTCTCGGGTCTCCTGTAATAATCCTGGATAAAGCCGTAGTGATCCCAGGTAAGAAGGAGGCCATGGTGTTGCCTAGAATACTTTGCTCCACTGTTGCTGGGACAACATGGTCCTGGGTGCAGTCACACTGCAGAGTCAGAGCCTGGAGACACTTCAAGGCGGCCCCCTGTATTCCTCGACATTTCTCCTTCTCCCCCAGGGCCAGGAGCAGGGATATGGCAGCTCCCAGTCCGGGTAGCATGTTGGCTTCAAACAGTTTGAACACTATATCGCCATAAGCCGCGTGAAGCAGGGCATCCAGGCACTTCAGAACGGACGATTTCAGCTCCTCCGACGACGTGGCCGCGGGTTTTCCCGGATCCGTGGGCGAGCAGAGGCAGAGGCAGAGCTCAGAGAGGAGGTCGCGGAGGACCTCCCAGCTGCGGACGCAGGTGTTCTCCAGGACGTGACTCATGGTCTCCGTCACAGCCTGCACCAGGCCCTCCCTGTTGGCGCCGGGGACCTTGAGGGCGAAGCGCAGGGGGAAGAGGACGTACTCCTGGAGCTGCTGCAGGGTGGCATCGTCGACGTCTCTCAGCTGCGAGGCCAGCGTCTGCACGTTGGGGACGGTGGGCTCGCGGGTCAGCAGGACGCAGGCCGGCCGCAGGTAGGCGAAGGCGATCTTTGGATCGGTGATCGGCGCCATGGCTGGAGGCGTGGTGATCTGAGCCACGGCTGGAGGCGTGGTGATCTGAGCCATGGCTGGAGAGGCGTTACTTACAACAGCAGCGAGTTCCCTGAGAGAGCCGGGGAGAGAGATGAAGACGTGTGAGAAAGAGCCAGAAGGTTGACACAAATTAGTTTCCACCGTTTACTTTCAAAGTAGGCAAGGTCCAAAATTAACTCCCACCATATTGTGCCAAATCTGTCTTTAGTGAATACATTAGTAAGAGTGACTCACTGCAGTGAATACATTAGTAAGAGTGACTCACTGCTACGCTGGCCAGTACATTTTTTCAGACCATAAAAAATTGTAATGCCTCAGTTATGGTCTTTGCCTGTTCTCAAACTCTGAGTGCTGTTGCACTTCATGGCTAATAACAAACTTGATCCCAATGTCTTCTGATTACGCTGAAATGAATGTGCACGTTCATATGTGTTTGGTGTGTGTGTGTGTGTGTGTGTGTGTGTGTGTGTGTGTGTGTGTGTGTACACCCATGAAGTGGATACTGACCGTTATCTTGCATTACAGTATAACTGTATATATCAACCTGCCATGTTATCATCCTGTGTGTTTCTTATGTGTATGCATTATTGTGTTTGCCGTCTGGGCACTCATGTAACTGACTGACTCCCAGCATTTGACTGCACTATTACTGTTTATGTCCTTTGCATACTTGTATTTATGTGGACATAAATAAATATTTCAAATGTGTGTGTGTGCACATGCAAGCGCAATAGCGCATGTGTGTGGTTTGAGAGTGAGAATGTTGGTGCATAATACGTGTCTGTGCATATGAGTGTGACTGAGCAGCAAGTTTTAAATGAACACATCAATGTGTACACAGCACACTCTCATTCTATACACAAAATGACACTGGAAACAAATCGTGTATCATAACCCATACCCCCCACTCCATATGTCAAAATGTATATTAATTATTTTGACCAGTAAAATAAAAAAAAGAATACCCTCTGTATTTACGTGTAGGTTTGAGGTAGTTCAGTCTATAGCTAAGAAAAGCCGAGATAAGGGACTGCTTTATCCCTGCCATGTAGGGAGAGGGGCATGGTTATGATTTAGCATAGGGTTTGGTCATTAAGCATGCACATGAAGCTGCACAAGATACTGAAAATCAACAAACAAGCAGCTTACCTTTACATAGTATGCTCTGGCGATGGGCAGACTGCGCAAAACAACAAATACATGAAATTGCAGTTAGCTATCTATTAGACATTACACAGATGAACACACACGCCTGTGGGTCACGTCATGATTCGGCGACGATGTCGGACGCACACTTTTTACGTCATATTATATTTTGCGTCAAGCCACCAGAACACTTCAGGTTTGGCGATTTCCCCACTCCCTTCAAAATAATCGCGTAGACAGTGCCACTATTTGGAAAAAGAATACGCGTGTATTATTTGGTAATTTTCTGTGTGGCCCTATAGCAAACCGAGGTTTCGTTCTCGTTGGCCTTGGCAATGGATACCACACACTCTATTCTAACTTGTGTTATGTCGTTACGTCGTAGAAACCATCCGTTTAATACTTTTATTTTGAAAAGAAAAGAGTATTCAAAACGGAAGTCGCATGACTATTTGCAACTGCTGTGCTGACTACTTTCACCTCAGCAGCAGTCAAGTCTGTTTCTGACTATGCATGAGCTGGATAGCTACATTTGCTGATAATTAAGGTATTAGTCAACTGTACTGAACTGATTTTGAATAATTTGTTATGACTTGCCTTAACTGGGCCTTCAGCCTCGAGATGGCGCGGTTGCTCTATACTTGCGTCTTGGTGAAAATATGGAGCTATAACAGCGACACCTTGAGGCTGTCAAAAATGTATCAACAGCTAATGTTAGCCAGAAGAACCCCAATGCGTTAGCCGTGTTAGCTAACGCTAGTAGTTAGCATGCTATCTTATCCACTGACAGTCACACACATTACAACAACATTATAGCTTGGCAGCGAGTCAGACAACAAGTCATTTGAGACGGAGGTAAACATTCGTTACGTAACGTAGCTTAGCATGTTGTGAGTAGCTACTACTCAGGTTGTATTCTTTCCACTTTGAGACCCGGCGTTTAGGTTAAGGCTAGCCACTGAGATCAGACCTAAAACGTTACCAGCAACAGCAGCTAAGGTACCTAAAGCAATATACCGTTGCTGTTTAACGTTAGTCAAAGACAGAATTTGACAGATTTGCCTTCAAAAACAGTCAAATCAATTGGTAAATAGCAAATGCATTAGACATGATGTAGTCTCAATTGTGGAGAGAGCACCTGCCTCCAAGCTCCATTCATGTGGCCTTTCGGCATATAACTACTGCATCTGCATGATAAAATATGACTCAAGACGTTTTCTTGGTGAATTATTAGGAGCCACTCTTCATTTCGGCATATGGACCACCTAGCAGCACTTTTATAACAGTTCAATTAAGCCTACCAGTAATAACAGCCTGTAAATTGGAACAGCCAGCAACAGTGTATTTTTGGTGGAAGAAGGTTGTGGGAAAAATAGGTGAACCAAGTTTAAAACTTGAAAATATATTTGAACAGTGCTGATTGGTGTATTGGATACATGATAAGTAATTCAACAAATGTTTTGGGGTCACATTTTGTGAGACATTTGGCATGATGTTCCTTCCATTCAAGGGTGAACAGCACATAGCAGGGCTCAATCAAGGAGTCAGCTAATTATGTCAGTCCTCTTTATTTGTGTTAGATTAGAATCTAAAATCTGTCTCCTTTCTGTTTTGGGGTCCCAGGGGCTTGATGTGGCCCTGTCCCGTCTGTCCTGCCCAGTGCCAACTAGTGCCAGTATGGATGAAGCAACCCTGGAGGCGGCCATCGCTACCTACGGCGCCCAGTTGCAGCAGGTGGAGATGGCCCTATCGGCGGGCCTGGATCCCTCTCAGGAGTCCGACCTGCTCCAACTGAAAGAGGACCTTTGCCAGCTGATAGAACTCACCGAATCCAGTCTGGTGTCGGTCAAAAAGAGCCAGCTTTTAGCCATTCTCGAGGAGAGCAACGGACTTCAGGCGAACGGCCCGGGAGCAGCCGCCAACGCGGCCGGTTTGGACACCGAGTTTGCCGCTTTCTACTCTGAGCTGGGGGCGAGTTCAAGCAGTAGCTCTGACACGAGAGAGAGAGGGAAGGAGAAGGACGTTGGGGCGGAAAATAGCGAAGGGGAGGAGGAGGAGGAGGAGGAGGAGGAAGAAGACGACACACTCAGTGGTACCAAAGTGCGAGCACCTTACCGGACCACATGGGGGACACTGGAGTATCACAACGCCATGGTGGTGGGGACAGAGCCGAGGGACGGAGACCAGGCACAAGTGAGGGTGCTGTACGTCTACCCCACCCATAAGTCTATGAAACCCTGTCCCTTCTATCTAGAGGACAAGTGTCGCTTCCCGGACAAT
This sequence comes from Poromitra crassiceps, assembly GCF_964638095.1. Lineage (NCBI taxonomy): Eukaryota > Metazoa > Chordata > Actinopteri > Beryciformes > Melamphaidae > Poromitra > Poromitra crassiceps. Next base: position 12,093,656 of record NC_139637.1, read on the forward strand.
TGCAGGTAATGTTTCTTGATCGCACCCTGTTGTATTTTTAAAACGTCACTCTGAGCAGCTTGTAGTAGATGTCGATGCTAGGCCTTAGAAGAGGCTAAAGTCACTCTGAGCAGCTTGTAGATGTCGATGCTAGGCCCTGAAGAGGCTATATAAACCTTGCCTTGCCTTTTGAAGCTAAAAGTACGAACCAATATATTATCATTACATTACATTACATTACGTCATTTGGCAGACGCTTTTATCCAAAGCGACTTACAATAACACATTTTTGTCAGCAATAGAGAATTATTATTATCAACGTTCTAATGGAGAAGATTTGCCTTTTAGTAAGTGGTGGATATCTTACAGCAAGAGTCATCCATTCCCAATGCCTATTCCCAGAGTTTAATCTACCATTGAACATGAGTTGCATGTCACCAGCTCCTGACTATAAAAGAATTTCAGAGTTTTATTCTCACATTGTCACCAATGTTGTTTCAAAGGCTTTTCCACACTGAAAAGAATCAAATACTGTGCGGGAAAATACTGAATATTTATTGGTGAAACCCATTGATAATCAAGGTTCAAAATGTTTTCCTTGATTATTATAATCTTTTATTATTATTATTTATTTACTTTGATCTCTGGCTTCCTCGTAGAACATTTCATATTGGTATTGTCAAAAAAAAATCCAGGTTCTCCCATGGCGATGTGGTGTATGTGTCAGAGCTCAGAGAGTTCCTGGAGTTCGACCTCAGCAATCTCCAAGACGGATCATCCTGCTTGGCCCGACACGAGGATGGCATCTGGTACCCCGCCAAAATCACAGGTACTCCTCTGACCATGTGCTACTATACGGTCAACGTGAGGATCTGATACTATTGAGTCCGAACACATTATTATTACATTCCTTTGTTGAATACTAAATTCTGATTGGTTGGCCAAAGAACCCATATAACAGACCTCCATTTCACATCTAATCCTGTCACTCTGTTGTCAAGAAGTTTAGTCCTTGTGGAGTTTTAATCAAGTAAATGAGTGTGTTTCCATGCACACAATAATGCGATAACTGGGAATAATCAGTTCATAATCTGATTGATGCGTTTAGATGCACATGACTTTAGTAAGTAGCAATAAAACGCCTTAAAGTCCGTGAGTGTGGACATTGAGATTGGGCCATGTGCTGAATAAAACGGATGATTCAGTAAAAAGCTAGGTGTGTTTATCGGATTTCTCATAATCCGATAACAGCCTTTATCCGATAAAGCATAATCGGACTATGCTATTTAAATAACCACAGGAATATTTCTGTATTGAACAGAGCAAAATACGTGTTGGATTATAAATCAATGAGGATTTTGTACTGTTCAATTATTTTGCCTTATTTTTCTTATGGTGTGGAAGTGTGGGGCAATACATATTCAAGTAACATCAAGCCATTGTTTATTTTACAGAAAAGGGCAGTAAGAATCATCCATAATGTAGACTCAAGAGAACATACTAACAGACTGTTCATTAATTGTGGATTAATCAAACTTAAAGATTTAATTGATTTACAGACACTGTTAGTTTTGTACAAAGCAAAAAACAGAGTTCTGCCGGCAAATTTGCAAAGGTTGTTTGTTTTTTGTTCAGGGGACGAGGACAATAGAAGAAAAAATAATTTTAAGCATCAGTTCGCACGGACCACTTTAAAACAGATGTGTGTTTCAGTTACTGGTGTTAAACTGTGGAATTCCTTATCAAATGATTTTAAAGGCTGATTTAAGTGTTTTCCGGTTCAAAAAATTGTATAAACAAAGAGTATTTAGGCAATATGATAATGTCTGATCATAGTTCTTTCGAGGTAAATTTTGTTTCAAACTTTTGAGGTGCATTCTTTTTTTTTCTCATACTCATGGCTCATAACTTTATTTGTATTTCTTCCCATGTGAGTATAAATGTGCTGTCTTATTGAAATGTTGTAGTAGGATTCAGCAGTCCATTTTTGTTTTTGTTTATTTAAGTTAAGAATAGGGGGCAGGTAATATAAGTTTTTCTTCTTCCTGCTCCTTTCCGACCATGGAATGTGGAAACATTGAATTGCAATCATTGGTGTATGAAATATCATGATCGGAACAAATAAATAAATGAAATGAAATGAAATAATCTGGTAAGATAATTATCTGTTTATTAGTGTGTGCATGTTGTAAACAGACTCAATGTTCACAAAACTGTGGCAAAAAGACTTTAAAACGTGGTTGCTGTAAACAGTCATGCTGGACTAGTTTTTGGCAGAAGCTTGCAAGTTCGCTTAATTTAGCTTACAATAAAATCATTTTAAATCAGTAGTTTATGTCAGATGGTTAATGACTTTGGAAAGTAGCTGTGCAATTAAGATGAATAATGTACTGCAAGCCATTATTGCAACATATGCCCCAGCAGGGTGATTGAAGAGCCAGTGCAGTTACACAGTAGCTAATTGAATGTGTGATAAGTGTCTCTAGTAGGTTTGTTTGTTTGTTTGTTTGTTTGTTTGTTTTTTGATATATTGAAGTGTGGCAACTTAGACAGGGTAGACAGGATGGTAGACAGACTGCAGTTAGACTGGATGTTTTTCGGTGACTCTGATCTTTTCCTCCAATGTAGAAATTGATAATGGTTTCTATACTGTGAAGTTTGACTCGCTGCTGCTGAGAGAGGCCGTGGTGGAGGCGGACGGCATCATCCCGCCCCTGAGAGAAGACGACCCGCTGTCCTCGGACTCGGACCAGGAGGACCACACTGGAGACGGGGATATAGCTTATGCCAGAGGTAGGCTCACTAACTGTTTTCCCATCCAACTGTCACTCAAGTGTTGAGTGACCTTTTGAAATATTGCAAACAAAAATGTGAATTAGGGGCAAGCAAACTTGCAATGTTGTACAATGTTGCGTCAAAATGTACAACGTTGCGTCAAAAAATTAAATGATCCTTTCAATAATAGATTAGTATTTGTTATTAGTCTTTAGTGTCGGCTAATGTTGGCCATATTTAATTCTGCCTGGAGACCAAACTTAGCAACTTATCAACCAGTTCCTTTCAGGCCTCTTTGATGCATCATAATTTGCATAAAAATATATGGATGGATACCCAGCTGCTGTCTGATCATCTTAGTGTCCTTAAAGTTCTGAGTTGTAAAAAATAATATGCATTCTTCTGACAAAGTATGTGTTCTTTAGGTGAATGACAACTGCTCAGAAGCAGTGATGGACATTCACGTCTGTAGATGATATGTCACTGTGTGGAGGATGATATTAGAACTTACATTCTGGTCCTAATTTCTGATTTACATTAAATTATGTCACGACTCACGTTTGTTTTTGTTTCCCCTTGTTGCACGACAGTGTTTGACTTGACTGCTGAAGAATCCACGGCGACTTTGGTCAGCTCGAATTTTGGTGGCTGGGAGGCTCATACCAAAGGCATCGGCTCCAAACTGATGCTCAAAATGGGCTACGAATATGGAAAAGGTGAGTGCAGGGTCAGTGGGGTCTTCAAATAAAAATAAAAAATATTCCCAAAATAAGGCCTTAACACATTCAGTGCCACAGCGCTTCAGTAAAATTGTCTGGAGCCTGTGCCAGATTCACTTCCATTCAGTTGAAAACAGCTATAGAATTTTTTCTATTATGGCTATATTAATGGGGCTGGACTTTAATGAAACATTGAACACTCCTGCTTCTTCCAAAGAAGAAATTTTGTTTCTAGACAGTTCCATTATGAAATTACAGCCTCTCAAAAAAGTGCACTTTCAAGGGTTTTCTGTCGTTTTTTTTTTCTTTCCAAGATATAGCCCCTTTTATGAATACCTTTTGCACTCTAATTTCGAGCACATTCACTGACTCTGGCTGGTGTTTTCTGATGTGGTGGCGTGTGGTGTGGTTTCTGTGCAGCCACACACCCCTCTCCCCCCCCCCCCCCCCCCCCGTCCCCTCTCCACCTCTGAGCTGCGGGCTCCTCCCACACGCACAGAGTTTGCTTTCTCGACTCCGTTTTTGCCCCGGACAGATCCCAGCTTTGCTGCGCGCATCATTTCCTTGATGGGCATCAAGGAAATGATGCGCGCTGGCAAACGCGACTGAACGAAAAGGCTTGGCCCGTTTGGCTTCGGATGCTGGCTTTCTAGGAAATCGTGTGGAGATAGATAGAAGCATAAGAGCTCAGTTGTGAGCGCGGATGCAGCCGAGCCCACTCTCGCTGTAGACGGAGCAATATATACGGCTCTGGCAGAAAGCATGCATCGGTTTCCACGGCTTTCTCCGCTGTCTCCTGTACAAAGTAAAGGATCTGAGGTGGGTGGAGCAGCTCCTGTGACGATGTTTAAGGTGGCGCCGTGTGATCCCTTGAAGGGATTCATGCTCACTGGCTGGGTACGACCTTAAACAGCAGAATTATGGAATAATATGAATTATGATTTTAGGACGTCCACAGACGTCCTTGGCACTGAACGTTACTTTTTTTTAGGACGTGCACAGACGTCCTTGGCACTGAATGTGTTAAAGGAACACTCCGCCCATTTTCAACCAGCTTTGTATCATTAGAACATCAGTAGTATATCAGAAAACTGTAAACGGTTTTGAAGTCTGTCATTTAATTTGACAGTTATTGAGTGTTAAAGTGTGGACCAGTGAAGTCACTGTGACATCAGTGACTTCGAAACAGTTTACAGTTTTCTGATATACTACTGATGTTCTAATGATACAAAGCTGGTTGAAAATGGGCAGTGTTCCTTTAAAAGTATTGAATTTGGTTTACAAAGTATTGAATTTGGTTTACAAAGGTCTTACATTTTTTTAAATATCATTCATAGTAATTATTCTATAGTAAAATGACTGATTATAGAAATATTATAGGCAGCAGCACGGAGCTCCCCAAGCCCCGGGTGGCCGGTGATTTCTCCGCCTACTGGCCTCTGGCCTACCGGTTACTTTATAGATTAAATCTTTAGTGAGTTGAGGCAGGCTGTATTAACTGCACGAATCTGCGGGACTCGGTCCTCAGAGCCAGTCACACACACACACACAATCGTCATGCGTGCGCGCACACACACGCCCCCAATAGCACATGCGTATTTCCGCACATCTTTCAACTCACGTCTGTTCTTCGCCTGTCATCCGACCTTCACTGTCAAAACATGTAAGCTAAGCAAGCTACGTAATTAACGTGCTCTGATTCAGCTTTTGAAAGATGAAATAGCTTAATTGGCGATTACACGGTTAATAATGTTTGTGTTTTGCAATATGGATATTGTTTTATTTATAATTAAATTGAGCATTGGGCCTTTTTATAAGAATGGTTTATTTGTATTATTTCAATTGTCACACTCATGGATACATATTTGAGGTTTGTTTATTCATTGGGAAAAGGACCACTGGAACAAACGCCGCGAACACGACCCGGCTACTTTTTCAATCTGACTGGCTACTCAAAAGTTTGGGGAAGTCTCTGCAGCAGTGCGTCTTGGGAATGACTCAGCTGCAGCCACACTGATCTATCAGAGACGATTGATTTCTGTCTGTTGGCTTGTTTCGGAACATCCACGCTATTTTAAAAAGAAACGCCTCTTGCGGTGATAGATCTGTCCGTCCAGAAGATGTGCATGTGTCCGAGGGCCGGGCCCATCCCCTCCTGTCTCTGCACAGCTGGCTCTCATAACCTGCGCTGCCCACAGCATCTCCTACATTGACAATCCCAAAATTGGAAACCAAATATCTACCCAACAAACGAATAGTCAAATATTCTGCTCCAGCCCTACATCACACACACTAATGGCCCATTTCCACCGCTGGTATCAACGCGGCCCCGCCCAGCTCGTCTCGCTTTTTTGTCTCATTCCACCGATCAAAAACGTGGACAGCCCGGGTTGAGTCGTGCTAGTTTTGGTCCCTGCTTTGTTGAGGTTCCAGCGCTGTGGACCCGGTACCATACGGTGACGTGAAAACACTGTAGACGACTGATTGGTCAGGCAGAATCGTGTTTACTCTATCTACTGACTGTCAATGCTGCATACCAGTTTAGTGGGGCTTACCTTCTCTTCTGTTATGTTATTTCCATCAGTCTTTTGTGTTGCTGCCTTCGGCTCTGGTGAAATAAAATCGATCTCCTTACTCAGCTTTAACATGGCGGTGGTTTTCAATTGTTTTGAGAGAGAAAAAATCCGCTCCTCAGGAAGCCCTTGTAGTTGTGTGCAGCGTCAGCTCCGCTAGGCCGCAGGCGGGGGTTTAGTGAAGCCGCGATCTTGCCTGGTGAGAGGCCGCCGGGGTAGAGGCTTCACTTCTCCCTGTAGCGCAACCCCCGTCCCTCGCGCAGCGCATGCATGTGAGTTTGATTAACAACAAAGTGATATCCATTCTCCTGGCCGATTCTCACATTTGCCCATGTACACTGTAGGTCATTTAGAGGCACCAGTATTTCTTAAACTGTTTAAAAGTTCTGTGTATGGATTTAATTTTAACGTTATATGTTATAGCCTACTTCGGCTATGGACGGAGGACAGATATGCGGTCGCTATGATGACCAGAGGCCTGTACTACGAATGTTGTATTAGAAGATCCAGGATCTGTCCCTTGATCTGGTTTGTCTAAACCAGATCAGCTCGATTGTAGTTAACTTGTACTACGAACGTCGATTGGCACTCGTTAACTCGAACCAGGTTTTTCTAATCAAGCTGACAGCGCGTGCACATGAAAATGCCCGTGCACTGGAGCTCGTGCCCGCAAAAGAGGCGTGGTTTTTAACAACTGCCAATCACAGTGCAATATGGACTGCTCCAACTCCTACAGCGCCAGGCACGCCTATTTCCTCATTCTATGAAACCGCAAATAAAAATCTGCGTTGGATATTATTACTGTTCCCGAATTACTGTCTAAAGTGACCACTTTTATCCACACAAGTAATTTATTTGAAGAGCGGTTTCGTAGGCTATCTACAGCTCTCTATCTACAGTCTTTTGTGGAAGCAATGTGTAATCTATCTCAGTCCAAAATCCGTATAGACCATTTAGGCTCAATGACTGATTGAATAATTCCTATAGGCTAATCAATAAAAAAAAGAGTGATAATACAATAAAAAAATTCTTCTGAACTGAATCGACACGGTACGTGCGGGCATAGATTTCATTTATAAAAAATAGCCTATTTTGTGGCCAATCACATTATGAACAGCTGAGTTGACACGGCAGGCACACCCATTTCCTCGTTCAATAAAAGCGCAGTGATCAGAGTTTTAGCGGATATTTAATGTAGCCTGTCAGAATGAAAATCCGCGTTGGATAGTCTGCTGAAAGACTGTCTAAAGCTGACGTTTGTATTCACATCAGTCATTTGATTTACTTTGATCAGCGATTTCTGTTTCCTACAGCAGCTTTTTGTGAGTGTAAAAATGTAAATGTGTAATCTCAGTCTATAAATTTCCACAATCTGTAAGCCTATTTAGACCATAGATTTAGAAATGCATGCTCAATGAATAAAATAATGATATCCTAATAGCCTATAAAAGAGAAAACTGCTGAACTGAATTGAGATGATGCGGGCATAGTTTTCATTGATAAAAACTAGCCTATTTTGTGGTCACATGGCTATTGTAATGTCAGCAGAGTGGCATATCTCCATATTTCATATAATGATGCTGGAAATATGAAGTTCAGTCACATCATACAGGCCAAAAGCAACACAGTTGCAGCTGCAAAATGCAGGAGTCGCCTAGATATGAATCATCTTAATATGGGATCGCCTGTGTGCAGGTGATCCCATATTAAATTGCTTAGATGTAGTAGGCTATTCCAGCATGTAGGCTATGACCATTTCAATTCCAACCCAACGTCAGTCTCAGCTCCGTTGCGCACACGGCACCGTGCGCTTTGGAGACGTTTATGTAACCTTTTTATGCCGGTTTAGTGATATTTCTCCACTCACTATTCAGCTGCAATCGATCAGCGGGATCAAACAACGTATCTAGGCTACTTGAGAGCACAAAAATGAATATATAAAAACATATTCCAAAGTGGTAAGTAGGGCTTAATTAAAATAGCCAACAAGTGCAAGGCTTTAGTCCATGATTAACATTAACATTGATTAACATTACTCATTCAACATTACAATTCGTGCTCCTTCCTAGATGGGAAACTCGTCCAGAAAGGGGTTGGCCATTTTTCCAAACTGCTGATTCGATTGGTTCGTGGGCAGTGTATTTAAGGTTTAATCTTATCCTTGCAACTTAACCTGCTGCGGACCAGGTTAAGTGTGAAGCATAAGTTGCTATGGAAATATATGTCGGTAAGAAGTTAACTTGCTTTGTAGTACGGCCAAACCAGGTTTAAACCTGAAGTTACCTCGCTAAACGTTAGGGTTGTGCTACAACCCAGGTTTTACGAGTGAGAACGAGAGCTCTCACTAGTGCCTTAAACGCTGCAACGCAGCCCTATGGAAGACTGTTATTTTGCTCCAAAATTACTTTTCATTAAAACCTGACCACCCACCCGTAGGTGGCGTGGTACCCCCTGGGACTGACACGGATCCACGTGACTAGGTCACGTCCTGCCAGTCCAGGGAAATCACTCTAATTTCTTCCAGCCCGCTGAGATCCGACGCACCCCGTGACGCATCGACACAGCAAGGCTGGGTAGTGAGAGCTCTCGTTCTCACTCGTAAAACCTGGGTTGTAGCACAACCCTAACGTTTTACTTCGTTTCGAACTCAAGCTCTCACTAGTGCCTCCATTCAACCGACCTTGCTGCCGGGAGCACCCCACAGGGCGACCCGAACGGCACCGGTGAACCACGGCCATATGGCAACGTTTATGCCTAACCGTCTGACATATTAGAGTGGCAACGATACTACTTTCTTGCCACCGACAACACCGCGTGCGCGAACTGCGCACCGGACACGTCGAGACTGTAGTACCTGACAAAAGTGTGATGAGAGGACCATGAGGCCGCGGCACACATGTCCTCCACCGACACACCGCGCAACAACGCAGAGGATGTGGCAACACCTTGCGTAGAAAGCGCCTTGATACCCTCCTGGGGAACCTTGCCCACGGCAGAGTATGCCAACGCGATCGCCTCCACTATCCAGTGTGATAAGCGATCCTTGGAAAGGGGCCCGCCCTGGGCCCTTTGCCCAAAGCAAACCAACAGCTGATCTGTAATGCGTAAAGAACGCGTCCTGGCCACATAGGCCGAGAGCGCCCTTACGGGGCACAGCATGAGCAAACGTCTCTCCTCGCCCGTCTCTAACTGAACGGCGGGGGACAGAATGCTGATAAGTCTATGACCATAGACCTAAAGCTGACATCAATAATCTTAGGTTGGTAAGCCGGGTTAGGTCGCAACGTAACCCTGCGCCCATCATTACCACACAGGCCTGCTGCCCCGAGAGGGCAATCAGGTCACCAACTCTCTTTCCTGACGACAAGGCCAGCAGCAGCGCGGTCTGTAAAGACGGACCCTTAAATCGGCGGAGTCCAAGGGCCAAAACGGATGACCCGTTAGCCCGTCCAGCACCGTAACCAGGTCCGATTTGGGGGGAAAACGCACCGCGACGGCGGGCGCAGTTTACGCGCCCCCTTCATGAGGTGCAAGACCAAAGGGTACGCCCCCACGGGGCTCCCTTCAATTCCCCTATGGCAAGCAGAATCGCGGCTACGTACACCTTAAACGACTGCGGGGACTGACCCGCGTCAAGCAGGCTCTGAAGGAGACGGAGAACTGGTCGCACACTGCAGTTCACTGGATCCACGCCCTTACTTGCTGCATAGTGCATCCCACATTATCAGGCAAACCCTGGGCTAGCAACTGGTCCGGTTCAGGAGCCAGACCGCTAGCTTCCACCTGCCTGGGGAGGGGTGGAACACCTACCCCTCCGCCTGGGATAGGAGATCGGCCCGTACCGGCAATGCCCAGGGCGGATCTTGCGCCAGGGAGACCAGGTCCGCAAACCATGTCTGCCTGTGCCAAACAGACTAAAACGAGCCGGAGGCGCTGTTCCCTCACCCTGTCCAACACATGACGGATCAGGGGGGGTCGGGGGAAACGCATAGAGCCCCTCCCTCGGCCACGCGTGCGCTTTTAGCGCGTCATGACCTAACAGGGGCTGTCCTCCTGGATCGAGAACCACAGTGGGCAGTGTGTCGCGCGCCGCGATGCGAGAGATCGACGCAGGCGCGACCAACCCTGGCCCAAACCTGTTCCATCACCCGAGGGTGGAGGCACCACTCCGTATAACGGGGATTGCCTCGAGACAGCAGGCCGGCCGTAACTCCGCCGTCCCGGCAGATAGACCGCTGACACTGAAAGGAGACGGGGATACACCCACAGGTGAATCCCCGCTATGGTTCAGCGCCCCCGACCGCACACCGCCCTGTTTGTTCAGGTGGGCGATCGCTGCCCTATTGTCCGAGCGAATCAGCACATGGTGCCCATGTGTGAGCCGCTGGAAGTGTTACCTCCGCATGCCGGGGGGACTGCGGAGGCAACGTTCTCTTTCGAGTCTGGCCGCACGCGGACTTGTCCGGCAGTGCGGTCCCCAAGAGAGCTCCCAACCAACGATGGGCCCATGGCGCCATTGATGGTGGGCTTGTCCTGAGGCAGAGCCCGGCGAATCGCCTTCAGCTCTAGCACGTTTATGTGGCGAAGCTCCTGAGCCTCCCACCGGCCGTTCGCCGAAAAAATGCCCGCAAATCGCACCCCCTCCCCAGAGGGAGGCGTCTGTGCGAATCACCATCCTGAGCGGGACAGGGCCCCACCAAGTACCTCTCGAGAGGTAACGGGGGTCCGCCCATATAGCCATCGCCCGCCAGGCCTGACCTGTCAGAGGAACCCTGCGATGACGGTCCCCGGCCGAGTCCAGGCGAAGCCTGAGAACCATATTTGGACCACGAGGGCATGTGTAGCCTCCCTAGCGGGAGCACATGCAGTGCTGAGGCCATCAGGCCCAACATCACTGTGCACTGATGCACTGACACCGAGGGCACAGACCTAACGTCCTTGGCTTGCTGTCCGAACCGTGCGAGCCTGTCGCTCTGGCGAAAGGCTCGCAGGAAGTATAGCTCGAGCCCCAGGAAGGTCGCCGCCTGCGCTGGGACGAGGCAACTCTTCTGCCGGTTCACCAAAAAACCCTAAGGTTTGCCGGTGATCGGTCACCACCTTGGTATGTTTCGCGGCACCGACCCTCGAGTCGGCCGCTAAGAGAACGACGTTGAGATATAGGAAGACGCGGATCCCCCTCGCGCGGAGGGGAGCCACGGCTGCCTCCACGCACACCGTGAGGGTTCGCGGGCTCAAAGACATGCCGAATGGCAAGCCACAGAACTCGTAAGCCTTCCCCAGGAAGGAGAACCTCAGGTATTTCCTGTGTCTCCTGACCATGTGGACATGGAAGACCGCACCTTCCAGATCCCTGGAAGTAAGAAATCCCCCTGTCTCAACTTGAACAGGCGGGGAAGAGAGCATTCGGGACGGGACTTCCTCAGCGTCTTGTTTTTGAGACGCCGAAGGTCCAATTTTGGACGCATGGAGCCGTCCATGGCCTCCTCCTCCACGGCCAGATCGGGGGTCCCGTCGAACGTGGGTGGGCAAACTGTAGCGCGTATCCCCTCTGGAGGGTGCGCCGTAATGGGGACGGGGGAACATAGATGCTCCCAGGCATCGAGCCTGTTGGACAAGATGGTCTCTTGTGGCCAACGGAGCGGAACCCGTTCCACCACTCGGATCATACTCTCTCCCTCAATGTCCCCATAGGAGACAGTGAACGGTCATCAAAAGCAGAGAGCATATGAACTGAATCAAGTCTCTCTGCCCGCTTCGCGCTCAGAAAAAAGTATCGCCGTCTCATCATCGTGGATAGCGAGACTGAACATTTTTAGAAACACATTTCTCAAGTTAGAAACTATAGAAATGATCCCTGAAATATAGTCATGAGCATATTGCGGGGCCCCGGGACCTTTCGATCCGGTGCCCTGATGGGGGGGCGGGACGTGAGAGGCTACGCCCCCCCGCCGCATGGACAGTTCCGTAGAAGCTGTGCATGCTGGGGGAGAACTTCTTACGCAAGCTCCGCCTACTGACGCGCTGTTGTACCGAAGTAACCCCCCCCCCCCCCTGCCGTGCGCCTTTCGCAGGCTGGGGGGACTGCGGAGGTAACGTTCTCTCTCGAGACGCACGTGGACTTCCGTGCGTCCGACAGTGCGGCCCCCAGGCGAGCTCCCGACCAGCAATGAGCTGTTGGCGCCATTGATGGTGGGCTGTCCTAGGAGCCTCTAGCCGAGGCCAGGCCGTAGCCATGGACCAAGGCGAGCCTTGATGCTGGGTATGAGACCCTGGGCGAGCTCCCGACCGAACTCGGGTCATGGGCACCGAGGACGGTGGGTCCAAAGCTACAAGCCGCAGGCTGGACCTAAGCCCAGCCTTGGTGAGCCAACCGGTGGGCTTGCCTGCTGCCAACCGAGGCCAGGCCGTGGACCAAGGTGCGCTGTGCCCCCAGCCAGGCTCCCTGCACTTGCAGGGGGCGCCCCAACAAGGGAGTGCGACCCATGGAGAGCTCCCAACCACCCCGGGCCTTGGGCACCAAGGGCGGTGGGCTTGTCCTTAGAGCTACAAGCCAAAGGCTGGCACTGAGCCCAGACCTTGGCGAGCTGTACGCCCTGCTGGACGCGTAGCGCCAGCAAGGAGCAGTATGTCTATTGTAGCGGAGGTATCTCGCGCCCAATGTACTTAGCACACAGGTACTAACTGCACGGGTGCACGCCAGTTATCTGCAAAATGCTATCGTTCTGTGCTAAACAGTACTAATATTGCTATCTGCACCTATGCAAGGCACGCTAGCTTTAACACTTCTTTGAGAGCGGACCTTGGTCAGCTCTAAAGAGCTTAGCTGCGGACAAAACCGAAGGTTCAAGGCGCCTGTGCAGCGTGCTCGTGCCCAAGGCCGAACACGCACTTAACGTGCCGATTCATACTCGGCCAAGTAGTTTTACACACGGCCCATCCCCTCCCTGACCTTCCCTGCTCAGTAGCAAGAGGAAGCAGGAAGCTAACCACTAATAGCAAGCTCCCGCAGGGCGCACCCTATTAGCGGGAGTACTGCTTAAGCAAGCTAGCGAGAAGCACAGGCTAGACAGTAGGCAACCCGGAGGCTAGCGAACGTGCGCGTGCAATGGTAACGTAAGCGGCAATAGCCCATCCCGAAGGGGGGGCACCAATACCCACAACCTGTTAACCCGAGAGAACAGACGTGGAAGCCACTAGCTAAGCTAGCATAAGCACTGAAACAAGCGTGCGCTAACACAAGCCTGCGTACAGGCCGGTGTAGCGCGTCTCTACCCTGAGTAACACGGGGAAGCAAGCGTGACCGCAAGCAAAGGCCAGCGGCCCGTGAAGCTAGTCAATCAGAAGAAACTCCTCAAAGGGAGTTGCAATCTAGTAGATGCTAATTGCACGAGGCAAGCAACACTTAGCAGACAAGCAAGCTGGCTAAAGGCCCAATTATACTCAACGTTAAAGACGGAGACGGACAGTGTCCGTACTCTGCGTTCATTTCGTCCGTTTTCTGTCCGTCATCTGAAAGCTTACAGATACGCATGAAACGGAGGAAATCACACACACACTCATGCATTTGACTCTCTACTGTGGTGGATGTATTACTTAACATGATACCAACGTGAAAGACGCATGGAAGCATGTGGACAGTGACGATTACACCGTTTGAAACGGACGCTCTTAGTTACGGATGAAAATGGAGTATAATTGGGCCTTAAGATGGCGTAAGTACTGAGAGAAGCGGCCCACACAAGGTGCGGGGCGGGCTCACCTAGCTAGCGAATCGCCCAGCTAAAATCCCAGACGCCAGTAAAGCTATACTACATTTATGTAGGTCACAGCTGCATGCACACATCAAATTAATTGTGCTGGTCGTAACCGGCCAGCGTAGCCTCACAGCTAATACAGCACCTAGCTGTTTACAAGGTAGTCCAGGCTAGCTGCACTGAGCAAACTAGCTAACTATCTAACGCGCGCGCTTTAAAGCCGGCGCCTAAAGTACCTAGCACACGAAAACTACCCGCACGGGTGCCAAGGTAGCTATCTGCAACAACTGGGCTACTTAGCCTCTTTGTTCCTGTGCTACGTGGTACAAGCTATTTGCACGTATGCAAAGCTTAACAGTTTGAGCGCGGACCTAAATCGGCCCTCAAACGAAAACGCTGCCCCAGTCAGGGGAGCGAAGCAAAGCTACACAGCGGCAGCAATAACCACTATACGGCGATAGCAGTAGAGCTACACGGCGATAGCAATAAACAGTTAACTAAGGAAGATACTCTTAGCTTTAGATGACTTGTTCCGACGCCGCAGGGTGAAGGGTACAGGGTCGGTCTCCGAAGCCTGCTTTATCCCGTCCACGCGACCCTCTTGAGGTGGGCAAGTTAGCCGGGACGAGCCTAGTATCTAAAACTATATAATATAACTCCTTGTTAACCGTCGGAGCTTTCACAAAAACACGTCTTCATCAGCGGGTGGAAGAAAGCGGAAGTGATTTCCCTGGACTGGCAGGACGTGACCTAGTCACGTGGATCCGTGTCAGTCCCAGGGGGTACCACGCCACCTACGGGTGGGTGGTCAGGTTTTAATGAAAAGTAATTTTGGAGCAAAATAACAGTCTTCCATAGGGCTGCGTTGCAGCGTTTAAGGCACTAGTGAGAGCTTGAGTTCGAAACGAAGTAAAACCACTAATCTTGCTTTGTAGTACAGGCCCCAGGTGTGGGCGGAGGCGAGTAAACTTGCTATGGAAACAGAGTCTATATCAAGTAGAGACGAGTAAGACCAGGTCGAGTAGAGCTGTACTGTGCTGTTATATGTGGTGGAAATGAGCCAATACTCTCTTTATCTCTGCAGGCATGAGTTACCAGGAATAAGCATTGATCAAATCTGATGGTGTTTGTTGGGTCAGCTCTCCTCTTGGGAAAGTGATCGTATTCCTCGTTTAACACGAATGTCAACAACAACAAGCAGGATGGTCTTTATTTGTCGCAGACACACGCGCACGGCGGCCAGTACACAGACACACACGCTCGGAGGCGCAGTGAAATTCATATTCAATTCAATATTCATTATGACTTCTGACCAAAAAAAAGTTCAGGTTAAATGCTTTTTAATTTTTCCCTGCAGTGTTTTTTTTAATTACCTACTAGACTAATTTGTCCCACCATGAATTCATAATGAACTGAGATAATAAAAAAAAAAGTGCCACATAACGAGTAACCATTGTAAACTTATTTTTCTTATGAGAATCAGTGCGTTCAAGTTCACTTTTATTTGTGCAACGGTTGCAAAAATGCAGTAGAATGCAGCCGGCCCAGTGCCAGTTAGGAGAAATGGAGACCAGCTGTGTCAGGCAAGTAGAGCTGTCTGCTGCTGTTAAATTAATAACAAACAGCTAGTTAGTCGGCGCAGCTCATAGCCTTGAAAACAATACAAAGATGCTGGAGAATATTTCTTTCCAAAAATTTCCAATTTCCAGTTCCAAAAATTGCAAATTAAATGGCCGTACAATTTCTCCAAACCGCTCAATCCAAGTCTTCTGAAGGCAAATTATTACACAGTTCAATATTAACGTCATTATCTACTAGATTTGCCGCATTTGTTCTGCACCTCGCCAAGCGTCACTACATTCAAGTGCCATCAGAAATGATGGAGTTACAGGTAAATATACAATAAAGTGTCCTCTAAAGTAAGACAGTATACCAAATGAGCCATGTCATCACTATTCATATCTATACAATGTGTTTATGATGCAATTGTTTTCTGTAGCACAAACTTGTTTACAAGAGCAGCACAAAGTTCTTCATAGATCGGGGCGGCTGTAGCTCAGGAGGTAGAGCGGGTCGTCCACTAATCGCTTTGGATAAAAGAGGTCGGTGGTTCGATTCCCGCCTCCTCCAGTCTGCGTGTCGAAGTGTCCTTGGGCAAGATACTGAACCCCAAATTGCTCCTGATGGTGTGCCAGCACCCTGCGTGGTAGCCTGCCGCCATCGGTGTATGAATGGGTGAATGTACCTAGTACTGACTGTAAAACGCTTTGGATAAAAGCATTATATAAATGCAGGCCATTTACCATTTACCATCTAGGCTCTTAATTTTGCTCTCAAAGTGCACCAGATTGAGGCATTTAACTTTAAAACGTACAAAATGTTCTTCTGGAGGAGCACGCCCCCGGACCCTTCAGGGTCCTGGGGGAAACACTGGCCTCTATAAAGAAGTAAAAAAATAAAAATGGTGATTCATGTATCCTCTTTCCTCACTCAACCCCCCTTTTTGTTTGATCAGGTTTGGGAAAGTTGCATGAAGGTCGTGTGGAGCCGGTGACGGCGGTGCTCCTACCCAAAGGCAACTCTCTGGATCAGTGCGCGGAGTTGACCCAGAGACGGACCCAGAGCAAGGCCGCCAAAGACGGCACCCAAGCGGCCCCCAAAAAGCGGAGCAGAAAGCCTCGAAGCGGCTCCGCCGGGGGTCGCCACAACGTCTTTGACTTTCTCAACCGAAAGCTGGGAGACGGGGGGGCCGACCCCGGGGAGGGGGGAGCGGGCGCCGCGCGGCCAGCGCCGGCCGGGGCGGAGGCGTACAGAGGGGGGAAGAGCACCAAGAGGACTTTGAACGTCAAGCTGTTCCAGGCCGCCGAGCGGGTCGCCCACACAGAGCGGGAGATCCATAGACTGAGCGAGTCACTGGGCAGAAAAGTAGGCAGGTGGGTACCAGGAACAGTGCACGTTATCAGTCTTTCTGGAGAGATATACATATATATATATATGTTCTATATATGTATGTATATGTACTGTATGTATGTACTGTATGTATAGTTTATATATAGTAGTTTATATATAGTACGGTATATATAGTTTATCAGCAGCTATCATCCCGTCTATGGAGAAGGCAGCGACATCAGCGAACAACATAGCACAAGTATGCACTGCTTATTCACTTTCCTGGTGAGACAGTGGGCGCTTCCATGACACCCTCCCTCCCTGTTTCCAGCTGCTGGTTGCCTGTTTCCGCCCAGGACCGTTCATAGCGAAACAGACTGAAAATAATCATAATAATTGTTGTGACTTTGTACGTACCTATGTCTTGTAATGGAGCCCCCCAGCACAATAATTTCACACGTGCATAATTGTACAACGGAGTGACAATAGCTTGAATCTTGAAAGAGAGAGACCGCTAAAGCTCCGTTCAATGACCAAATAATAAGATTTCCGGTTTGGACGTTTAGCCTTCAAAACAAAAGCTGCCGCTATGCAACCACATACGATTTTTGTTTTAGCAATTTCGGCTAAAATAAGCCCATACAGTTTTTGTAAAATATCGCCGCTATGCAACCACACAACGTTACTATTTTTAGCCATTTCGGATCAAATAAGCCAAACGTTCCCACTCTTTGACAGCGGCTCACGCGTCCTTGCTAGTGAAAAAAAGTTTAAACAGGAAGTCGACAACCGGCGACCGCTGAGAATCATGGGAAACGTAGGTCCAGGAATAAGGTGAATACAACAATGTGATTTAATTATAGTATGTGTGCATCATCGACACAAAGAAAGTTCTGCTGTCAAGTGAGGTTGTGAATTTATTTGCATATATGAAGACTATGATGGGAAATGTGTGAGAAAATGGCAAGTTAAGGTGTTAAATGAGGTGTTAAAGGAACACTCCGTCCATTTTCAACCAGCTTTGTATCATTAGAACCTCAGTAGTATATCAGAAAACTGTAAACGGTTTTAAAGTCTGTCATTTAATTTGACACTTATTGAGTGTTAAAGTGTGGACCAGTGACTTCACTGGTCCACACTAACTCAAATTACTAACTCATTAACTCAAATCAACTCTCAATAACTGTCAAACTATTCATCATTCATCTAGTTTGACAGTTATTGAGAGTTGATTTGAGTTAATGAGTTATTTGAGTTAGTGTGGACCACTGGTCCACACTTTAACACTCAATAACTGTCAAATTAAATGACAGACTTCAAAACCGTTTACAGTTTTCTGATATACTACTGATGTTCTAATGATACAAAGCTGGTTGAAAATGGGCGGAGTGTTCCTTTAAGTTAAATTTCCACAATAATACAAATATTACTTTGCTCAATATAGACATGATTTTCTAGAAAATGTGTCTTACTCCTGGGTTAGTTTTGCCTCTTGAAGATGGTGGAGACCATGGCAGTGGTTTAAACAAACAAAAAAACATGACGGATGACAAATACAACTGGGTTTGAATTCTCCTTGTTGGTTGTTTTCAAGACTGTGGGAGTTAACAGGAGGTTCTGTCATTGTAGTGCTTATTCAAGAGCATTTCTCCAAAGCGACCCGTGTCCATGTCTGTCTGTCTGTGTGTTGAGCGGCTAATCTGTGTGTCCACAGGGACGCGTCGGTGGTCAAGCAGCTGGAAGAGAGGCTGTCGGCTGCCCGCCAGCTTCTGGCCGAGCAGAAAGCCCAGGAACTGTCCGTCCAGAGAGAGAACAGGAAGGCCGACACACACAAGAAAATGACAGAGTTCTGACCCCACTCCTCTCACAAAGACTTCAGAAAAAGACTCCGAAATGAACTCTTTTCCCGTCATGCCTATTGGTGATCATTTGCTTTACCGTTTTATTTCATTTGTAAGTATTTTTTTTACGATGAATCACGACTGTTATCTTCAGAATGAATTGAGGGTTGGCTGGCTGTGGAGTTGACTTGGATCATTTCTGCTCCTGTTATAGTTTTTTAAGGACTGAGGCAGTCTATCGATTGTGAAATAATGCTTTGGTTTCCAGCTCTGAGGTGGTTCATCATGTTACAAACTGGTTTTTGTTTGTAATAATGTACACTTTGTCTCAGTGGATTTGGTTAGCAGCGCTGAAAAGTCAAATGTTTTCAGAACATTCTGTTCCTGTTCCTCCCTTTGTAATTACACACCGTGCTCAACTAAACTCCAGTGTGAAGAAATGCTTCTCCTTCTTTCATACACGGTTTTCCTCATAACACTTTCCTCGCTTTATACAGGATGTCAGGAGTTGTGTTCATGGTGGCCAGCGGCTTGCTTGTTGTTTTGGGTACCTCGACTTGGATTTCTGTCTGCTTTTGAAATGACTGCCCACAGCCTCAGACGTTAGGAGACCTTTACCGAGTTTTGAAGTGAAGCCCCGCCCCCCTACCTTTGCCCACGCCTCCTTTCCGGCTCATACACTGCTGCTTTGAAAGCCTCAAGAATAACCTCTGTCTCTATTAAATAATGAATCTGTCTCCGCACCGATTGGACGGACAGACAGACATCGTGCATAGGTGGTGGGCGGGTATTATAGTGATTGGATCTACCCTGCCAGATGGAGGTTTTTATCTCTACAAGTGCTCTTTTTCAATTTGAACTGAGTTGAGTTAATTGAATCTGAATGTGGGGACCGGGGACACCTTATGGCAGGGATACTCAACTTGCTTTGCCCGGGGGCCACTTTCGTGAAATGATAGAAGGCCAGGGGCCAGTTAATAAACAATCAATATACATTTTTCTGTAGCGGATTGTAGGTTTTTGGGGTGTCAGCCGGAGTTTAGTCTGACAATGTTGTGCACACCGGATAGTTAGTTAGGTTAAGTACATACATAAGTGCCTGGGTAGCGAGCAGACGGCGGTATTTGACAATTTAGCAGCTAAATCATAGATTATTGAAAGATATTCCATATTCCAGACTGAAATGCTGTAACAGAAGTGGAGTATTGGCCAGAATGACATGAACATTTGGACACTTATTCAGCGGGTATCTTGCATGTTGCGTTCAGGTGCACTGTTAAAAAAAAAAAAAAAATGGTTGCAATTCCATGGCGGGCCACACGGGGTGCGGCCCGCGGGCCGCAAGTTGAGTATCACTGCCTTATGGGCTCATGAGGACAGATGACCTTACTTTTATGAGCAACTACTGATCTGGAAGCGACAGGAAGTGGAAGTGGATGCACGATGTTGGATTTTTTTTTACCGATGTCCGATATGCCGATATTTTCCAACTCTTTTAGCCGATGCCGATATATGCGTGGTTTCTTTTCCCACTTAATTTCAGAGAGGGAAAGGGGGAAATAAATCAATAGGCTTCAGTGGAGATTGTAATCCACACAAGCCGCTAAATGCGTCGCTGTGTTTCGCGCGGGTTCAACTTCTTCACGCAGTTCTTCACAGAAAGCTCGTGGAGAACGGCTGGAAAACTGGTGACCATCAGCAATTGTTGGTTTGTGTGTCCTCAAGGGCATAGCAGCAGCGCTACTATATACACGTTCTTGTCAAAGCAATAAAAGCTGTGCTATGATGCACTGAGCTTTGTAAGCCATCCGTGAAGTCTCGGGTTGGACTCGGTGCCCCCCGAGGGAAGCCCGGTTCACGCTCCTCTGATCCGGTGACTGACGGCACTTTTAGATTGCTGCTGACTCCCAGTGGAGCAGCAGCACTTTATATGAAAGGATTGCAGTGAAATTGCTGATTGTTGGGGAAATGGCGATGCATAGTGTGTGTTGATTTAATGGGGTCCCTCGGGGGGCTGTAGCTCACGCGCTTTACCCCATTTATGAGCCTTTTACGTCTCCGGGGCGGGGCCATCACTGCCCCCGGCAGCACATTTTCTGTGTGAGGCTTCAGGTCTTGGGTGTGTTATTGTAGACTGCATTTTCACACACACACACACACACACACATTCACACCTGGACGCTGACCAGTACAACTACAGTCTGATCTGCTGGGCCACTGAGCAGCTCCACTGTCTGGAGCGGTTGGGGGTTAAGGGCCTTGCTCAAGGGCACTTCGGTGGTGGTAATGATGAGGGAGGGGCACGCGCTGCCTTTTCACTTCTTTCCCCCACCCAGATTTATCCTGCCGATCCCGGGGATTGAACCGGCGACCTTCCGGTCACAAGCTCGCTTCTCTAACCTTTAGGCCACCACCACTGCCCCAATTCCTAGTGCGTTTATCTGTCTCATGTATAGAGAGTGACCGGTCCATTAGGAGAGTTTTCCCTGCTAGTCGGCACCCATCACAGCCTGGATTATGTGATTAAGGAGGTGTGATGGAGGAATTGATTGGGAGTCCACAGTGACAGGTGTTTTACACAGGGATTCACACTAAGCTTTTCAACTGCCATGCTGCAGGCCAGGTGGTTTGGGTTAGCCTTTCTAGAAGAAGTCAAGATCTTAGTCTACCTGGCCTATATCTAACTGATATACAGATAGTTGTGGCAGTTTGCTGAGACCGTCTCTTTAAACAAAATATTAAGAATCAGAACACGCGAGTGGGGTAAAACCGCCCATATATCTCAATGGGCTGACTCGCCAAAGGACGGTGCTGCGGCTCTACTCTAAATCCTGTAGGCTCTACAGGATTGGGGATTCTAGAGCAGAACACAAGACGTCTATTCAGATGTGCGTTTACTGCCGTGGTTGAATCCTCGATCGTGTCTGCCTGGGCTGGGCTAGCAGCTAAGTTGTAACTTTGCTGAATGGATATGAATTGGGGATTTACCCCACCCTGACCACGCCCCCAGGCAGGCTGAGCCAGCTAACCCAGCGTCTATGACGAGACATCGCCTCAACCTATTGGTCAATATAGGCTAAATCATGATTTGTATAACGGTTGAGGACAACCCCCTCCCCCAACTATTCAGACAGGTTGTAAGTACATAGCGAGTTCCCAACCATCTCACAATGTAGCCGTATTACCACCAGGTCCAGCTTGTGCCAAGAATCTAATCATTGAATTTAACCCAAGTTATTACACACAATAATAATAATAATCTCTCCGTGTCCAAATGGATTATAAATGGTTGCCATAGCCATCTGGAAAGAGAAGCCCTAAATTGAAATTGACACTGAAGGTCAATTTTTGACAAAGGCAAATTGAAAAACATGACATTTACTTGTAATAATAATAAAAAAAAAAAAAAAAAAAAAATGCGTGTGGCATTTTGCATGGCTTGCGTGAGGCAGACAGTACAGAGGACTTTGTATCACCTGACATCATGTGTCATTTGTCTCTGTGCGGGGGACATTCAATGACCTGAAATTATGCAAATCAAATTCTTAGTGAAAGACATGTCTTTGCCTTTGAATGGAAATTAATTAATCTTTTCATAAAGACCATTCTCATTTCGTGTAGGAAGCCCAACTCATAATGTACTACTCTGTATTGTGTTTCCAGAGAAAACTGAAAGGACAACTGAAAATTAATATCCGTTCAAATATGAATGGTTACACATCAACAAAAGACTAGCTTAACCTTGTCTTATTATGAGGCAGTGTTTGGAGCTTAGTTGCTAGAAAACCTAAGCTAACCTAACCTAAATCTACCTAACCTAAACCTAGAAAACCTAAGCTAACCTAACCTAAATCCTTTGTTTCTCATATTATGCTACTACCCGTGTTCTTTATTTTGCATTAACTCAAGCCACTGAGGTGCAGATTATGTGCTGAAATCAGTTTATAAATACACAGTACTGCGAGTAGGCTATTTTACATCATCGCACCTTCTAAACTCCTAAAAAAAAGGTCGGAAACGCTATTTTGGTCGATTATTTCTCCCCTTTAATAATACCAATTGGTATTGTATTTGATATCGTTGGAACGCCTGATTAATCACCTTTACAACGAAGTACAACTTGTAAGGATCGTGTATTCGTGGAATGAGCAACACAGCTAAACGTGTGTGTAGCGCCCCCCAAAATAATGTGCCAAAATCCCCTGCAATATTCTTCTGTTGGTATTCACTCTTGTTTTGAGCTTCAAGTCCTGGCAGGTGTGTGACTGGCACCTGATTGTCACCTAATTTGCGGTGCCAAGGTGCAAAGCTGTTGTGGCTGCGTATGGATCTTCCACACGCTACTGAGGTCCCTGACAGTGTCAAATGAATAAAGTGTAGAAATGGCCAATATGTGCTGTTTTTTCCTTATTACTGTGGGAGAATGCAATCATCCAATCCACCAAGCAACTCACTTTCGTTTCATTCACAAATGTGAGTTCATGTGACCGGATGGGCTACCAGCCTACTCCTCCTCCTGGTCATGTGACCGGATGGGCTAGCAGCCTACTACTTACTGCTCGTGGTCATGTGACCGGATGGTTTACCAGGCTACTTTAACTCCTCCTGGTCATGTGACCGGATGGTTTACCAGGCTACTTTAACTCCTCCTGGTCATGTGACCGGATGGTTTACCAGGCTACTTTAACTCCTCCTGGTCATGTGACCGGATGGTTTACCAGGCTACTTACTCCTGGCCCTGGATTGCACATTTGGACACAGCTACTAACGCATTAGGCCTTGCTCATAAGGCATTACAAAGCTGTTTGTGCACTCCTTGAATTTTGTTGTGCTAGAAACAAATACTCTTAAAACTTGGGGATTGCATTGCAGTCTAGTTCCTGTGTTGTTCCTGTCCCGACGTCAAAGAAAGACAAGAGATCTCATCCCATGCTGTGCTCATATCTTCTGAATTAGAATCAATCATATATGCTCAGGTTTCATGGAGATCTATTGAAAGGACTAGATATCAGCTTTGTTGCCCAAAGAAGCTGCGGTAACCCATCAGTTCATGTAGGCACTGCAGCAGTCGTGTATAAAAATAGGGGTGTCCTTACATCTGTCTGTCATTACATCTATCTGTAAGGCTTGCAGACAGATGTAATTTAAAAAAAACAAATTGATACTTGCTACCTGATCAGTGCTACATTAAAGTGTCCCTAGGGCCTGATCAGTGCTACACTAAAGTGTCCCTAGGGCCTGATCAGTGCTACACTAAAGTGTCCCTATGGCCTGATCAGTGCTACACTAAAGTGTCCCTAGGGCCTGATCAGTGCTACACTAAAGTGTCCCTAGGGCCCGAATTTGGATTCCAATATGTTCCTCAGGTTTCATCTTTTTGCTTTAGGGAACTAGTCAAACTTTTAAACTCCAGATTTCATGGAAATACAGCCAAACAATCTATTCCACATGACTGTTTTGGGCCACTTTCCGTCTTTGACCTCTATAATGAAAATAGACAGAGGAAACCCAGGTGCCACAGTCGTACATTTTAATGGTCCTCCTCTCCTCACAACCCAGTCCCCATGCGCCCTAGGTCTCAGCCTTGAAGCAAATCGAACATGGTGGCCAAGCTCGGTATTGCAAGTCACAAGATGCCTTGCGGCCCAGAAAGGGTTTTTCCCCGTCCACTTCTATGGGGAACGAAGCAGCTGTAAAACTCTGGGCATTTTTCAATCTCTTATCCAGCTCTTGAATAACATCCGTGTCATGACCTCATCTTCTACAATGTGATCTGATGAGAACGTATGGGTTCTGTGATGTGCTTACAATGTGGATGTGAGCCCTGGTAATGCCATATGAGCAATATTTGAATGTTACCCAATTTCCTGGTGTAAAAAAACGAGCACTAAGGCCTATAGGTCAATTGGTATTTGCGCAAAAAACATTACCAATCCTTGTTCTATCTATCTATGAATCCCAGATGCACACCAAGCAGTTTCAATGTACAGTGTAATTAACCTTTCCTGAATCGTTTTCACAGTCTTTGTAAAGATCTAAGTGGCCTAATTACTAGTCGCATTAAATTATTATTTTTTTTTTGCAGTTGCGGAAGATATTGGGTAGATCTGTATTAAGAAAAGCCAGAATAGGTCAATATCAAAGTGAATAGAATCTCATTTGATATTGGACATTCAGTTAGAAATTCATAATAATGTGTGTCTCATTTCAGGTATTAAAAGTAGATTTGAATAGTGTTAATAACAGGACGGTGATTGCTTAAAGGGGCCCTACTAGAAATATTGTGGGCTTTGTGTGCTCATTCATGCCTCGATCGCGTGCCCGCCTGCTTCGCACATGCACAGTTGGGCAGTTGAGCGCCGCGGAACCCAGCCGCCTTATATTAGTGAGATATCATTTATTATTATTTTATTCTGGGCCTCCACTAGAGCTTTGCGTGATTCACAGTTCAAAAAACTGCTCATTTCTCTAGTACTGCATGTCCCTTTATGCAGCCCCTCAGTGCCTCCTCTGTCTGTTACGCTCCGTTTTTACTCTTGAGCTGACAGAAACCACTGTGAAAAAGAGTGGAACACTAAGTGTCAAACACACGATATCTCAAACACGCATCGCATCCCTTATATTTTGACATTGTGAGTTTTTGTTATCCTTCTGTGTATGATGATGACTGTCTGTGTGTGTGTGTGTGTGTGTGTGTGTGTGTGTGTGTGTGTGTGTGTGTGTGTGTGTGTATGTGTGTGTGTGTGTGTGTGTGTTTCTGTGTGTCTGTGTTCGTCAAATCTCATAATCCCACGTTCACAGCAGTCAAAATTCTGAGATTCTTTCTAACTTTCACCTAAGTTGACCTCATCATTTGGAATTTTGACCATGTTTAATATCAACATCCAACATTGTAACAGTATGACATTATGGGAAAGCATAAATAGGGCCCCTGTAAAGGGGCTATACGTGTAGTATTTTCAAACGTCAATATGTCATTGTCAAATTATTTGTGATATCTTGCTATAATAACCATAAACAAATTAGACCGTGCATGGTGGAGGCGATCAGAACTTTATGTAGGTTAGCACCCTAGCTTAGCAATAGTTCCCATTTGTGTGTAACATAGCTAACCCTCCAGTAGGAACAAGAGCAAAAACCTCTCCCAACAAAAGACGTCAGTGTGGGGCTGTTTGTTTGTCTAATTTAACACCCTTGAATTGTGAACTAACAGCAGATGTGGTCTCTGGTATACAGCCAAACTGCCATACTCCACCATTCTTGTTTACGTTTCCGCTATCACATCTCATTTACCCCCCCAAGCCTCCAAAAAATCTGCTTGGACTGATTGTCAGGCCGGTTAGTCGATGCTGCTTATCTTCCTGTCGATGGTCTCCTAAGGCAATTATAATTACATCGCAAATTTAATGTGGTAAATATTTATTGACGTTAAAATTTCACACGTAGCATCTTGAACTTCAAACATCAATGCCTAAAATGACCTTGATTATGGCCTATCAAAATCATGCCTGAACCAAAAAAAAAACGGAATCAAATCTATTCAACCAATTATGTTCTACTCTTTACTCAAAAAAAAACTCAACTCAACTCAAAACATGAAATAATGGTTGCAAAGTACTACGATTGTTTTGTGAACAAGTGGTGGTGCATTCGTCTGCACGGTCAACTGTGCTATTGTCAAGGTATGTTCTTAGCAGCTTGTGTGTTGTACAAATGTTAAAACCTATACCTAAAAATATACCTTTTTACATTCCACATAATCATATCAAAAGCTGGCAATGCCATTTCAGAAACATGTTTTGTCTTTCTGTGGTGTTTTCAGCATGTCGTAAGTCTTCGCTCACCCTTTATATCAGGGGTTCCCAACCCTTTTTGGGCTCGTGACCCCACTTTGACGCCGCAAAAATCTACGGACCCGCGACATTCAAATTCCGGTACACCATCGATAATGTCATCAGTGACATCATCAGTGATGTCACATAGTATGCTTCTTTTCTGCATAATTTGCGTGACCTGCTTCATTCACATGTCCCCAGCAGGTCACTGAGATCTGCTGACCAGGGGCTTTTGGTTGTGCCCCGCACCAGGCTCGTAACCAAAGGTGACCGAGCCTTTGAGTCTGTAGCTCCTAGGTTGTGGAATGCTCTTCCAACGGTCTTGAGGGCCGCGGCCTCAGTTGAGATCTTTAAAAAGCAGTTGAAAACGTTTCTGTTTAGACAGGCATTTGTTGCCTAGACTGGCCTGATGTTTCGTTTCTCTGTAACCCTGCTATCCTGTATGCTATTTCTCCATCTCACTGTTTTTCTTTGTATGCATTGTCCTATTTTTGTGTTTATTTTGTGTGTTTCTTAACCTGTGAAGCACTTTGTGAGTCCTCTCTGTGATAATGCTATATAAATAAAATTGACTTACTTACTTACTTTTCCCCCACAGAATTCTGACTTTACTCTGATAATTCTGACTTTAATCTCAAAACTCAAACTTTTTTCCTCAAAATTCTTGACAGTAACTAGGAATTCTGACTTATAATCTCAAAGATTTTCATCTAAAAAAAAAGATTAAGAGTCACTCACAATGTTGATTGGGGCTATGGTCCATTGACGGAAGCCTTTGCAGTATATAGTGACATTATGTGACATTAGTAATGTCACATAATGCAACACTGTTTGGACGTCACCTGCAATTACCACTCATCGCCATAGGTGTCACCCAAGAGAACAAAACTGAAATCTGAGAGATTATCACTTTAAACTCAGAACAAGCAAACACAAAATCTCAAGTGACCCAAATCATCTTTCGGTAGTATTAAATTGCATCTGGTGTATTATATATGTTTTTCTTAATATATATGTTTGTTTGTTTTTTCAGGCGACCCTATTTGTATTCCAGGCGACCCCACTTGGGGTCGCGACCCTAAGGTTGGGAACCACTGCAATGAACGTGACAGCTTGGGCTATGCAGCTCAATGTCAGAATGAAGTGAGGAGGAAGCTGACGTTTTCACCGTTGGCCTTTTGCCCTTATAAAGAATTCATATGCCCACAGGAATCAATGAAGGATATTTCACCCCATTTATCCCCTGCGAGTAACCTTCCCACAACCTGGGCAAGAGCGACGAGTGTTTTCGTTTTTAAAGGGAGAAACAGAGATCACACATAACGGTAATAGGACAACCACTGTTTCTACGATACAGGAGAGATTGTTTTCTTGTCCAGTGTTTCTTCTTGCGTTCAGTTGACTCTTCCTAGATCATTCCGGCGAGCCAAGGCGGAAGAAAGAGCCCCACAGTTCCCAGTATGCACACCAGTATAAACATCCAGAGGAAAATCCTGTCAATGACCATCCCCACGTACTTCCAGTCCTCCTTCACCTAGTGGAGAAAGACAAACACAACAGACCACAACCATTTAACGTTTCACGCGTAGCGCCTCCCCCTTTTTTACTAGCTGTCAATTTCCACCCGTGATTGATTTCTCTCGAATGGCTGATTTCTTTCATCATGAAGGAGGAGCCATCTCCTAAATGTCAGTCACTCCTCGCTTGTCTCCCTTCTGAAAATTTCAAGGTCAAATTATTCAAGTCCTATTGCCTGGCTACAGCTATAATAGCGCGTTGTAGTTTTATACAATGACTTCCGCCATTCTTTTTTCTCGTTCTAATTTGACACACTCCGTCCCTGCTGCTGCTGCTCAGAAATAACCCTCAATTCTTAACCGTGACTCAGGATTCTATTTGCCGCTTAGTGGTTTCCTAATTAAAAGGCATTTCTTTTGCATTTCAAAATAATAAGAGAAACTTTGAACTTTTTGATGAAGGACATAGGAGAGAACTTTTCATTCAATTATAAACCGACTGACTTAAACTCTTACGGTTTGCAACAGTTCAATCAGTGCTGCTCCGTTGACAATGAATGGAGATTAACTTCACCGTTCACAAATTCATAAATGTTTACCTGAACTTCCACTTTCAAATGCATTTTAAATACATAGACGCGGTCTAACCAGAAAGTGCACTCTTAAAGGAACAGCTCACCCTAAAATCCAAAATACATATATTCCCTCTCACCTGTAGTGCTATTTATCCATCTATATCGTTTTGTGCAAGAGTTTCTGCCTTCTCTCCAATACAATGGAACTGGATGGCACTCGGCTTGTGGTCAGGGCCGATTCTAGGGGGGGGCAGGGGTGGGCTATGCCCACCCAAAAATTAATCTTGCCCACCCAAAAAAATAAAAATAAAATTGTTGTATCTCCCTTTTTGAATTCCAGGCGACCGCACTTAGGGTCGCAA
Source organism: Poromitra crassiceps (assembly GCF_964638095.1). Classification (NCBI taxonomy): domain Eukaryota; kingdom Metazoa; phylum Chordata; class Actinopteri; order Beryciformes; family Melamphaidae; genus Poromitra; species Poromitra crassiceps. The sequence continues at coordinate 12,122,475 of NC_139637.1, forward strand.
CCCGAAGGTTGGAGACCACTGGGTTAGTTAGTTTAGGGCACCTAACAGTAGTTATAGCTTTAATTTGATTTGAGAAATAAGCTCATCCAATGCAAAGAATATTATGGAGTTGATTATTTTAAACTATGGATGAAGGATTGTTATTTATTTGTTAGGGTAACAAAGTCAATCTGCTTTCAAAGTTTTAATTTCAGTTTGAGTTTGACTAAAAGTCTTGTAAATATAGGTTTGAAGGCTAAATGGCAAATGCTATGGTTAAGTCTCACTGCACTAGTCTTTAATTTGATTTGAGAAATAAGATCATCCAATGAAAAGAAATGTTATGGAGTTGATTATTTTAAACAGGATGAAGTATTTTTATTTATTTTTAGGGTAAGTCAATCTGCTTTCAAAGTAGTTTTCTTTGTCACTTTTCAGTTTGAATTTGAATAAGACTAAACGTCTTGGAAATATAGCAATAGTTTTGTAAATAGTTAGTTTGTACATAGTTTGCTAATAGTTTTGACAATAATAATGTAAACACTGGCCTGTCACCTGAGTGAAAGTTCCTACTTACAGTTTGGTGACCCAAAACAGAATGGTGACTCCTACTGGAACAATTTGGTTCAGTGTTTATGCCTGTGTTGCTGTCTGTTGTAGTGTAAAACGACTAAAGGGAGAGCAGGTGGTTACATGAAAGTGAGTGAGAAAAGGAGAAGATACTGAATAATGACATCACAACAGTATAATCCTAATGTTAATTTAAAATTAAATATTCTTGGATGAAAGTCCAAAAAACGTCAAATTTTCTTCGCCGCTGCCCTTGCAGGCAGCACCGTCCATTCCTACCTAAAAGTACTTCCAGCGCCACTGAATATAATGCAATTTAATCCCCATCCCCGAACCTACAACCTCTGGCAACCTACCGCCAAAGTTCCCCCTTACCAGCCCACCCTAGTGTGGCAGGCTAGATACGGGCCTGCTTGTGGTGCTCAAAGTGCCAAAGAAATACATTTGATAAACTCAACAGCAATGTCTCTTTCCAGAAATCATGACCCCGTTATTCAAGATAATATCCACAGACCTTGTTATGAGCAGTTTCATGAAGGAACTATTTTCTTTTGACTGAACTACACCCGCTAGCTGCTAGCTAGTTCCTACATGAGACTGCAAAAGAAAATAGTTCCTACATGAAACTGCTCACAACAAAGTCTGTGCATTATCTTGAGTAACCGGGTCATGATTTCTGGAAAGAGACAATGCTGTTGAGTTTTTCGAATGTATTTTTTTTTTGGTGCTTGGAGCACCACAAGCCGAGTGCCATCCAGTTCCATTGTATTGTAGAGAAGGCAGACACCTCTGCGGGCGATATCTCCAAAACTCAGGCAAGTATCCCAAAACGATATAGATGGATACATACAGTAGCACTACAGGTGAGAGGAAAAAATATGTATTTTGGATTTTGGGGTGAGCTGTCCTTTTAAACTGTCGTCTTTTCTGTCACATCAGATCAGTGTCAGGTTCCTGGTCTCTTCTATCTGGCTATGGGAGACAGTAGTCACTTCTCACTAGCGATTAGAGCAAACTGCAGGAATAACATATCATTCTCCTTGACAACATGAGGCAGTTGCTGAGGCCTGGGGATTACAGTGTTATCAAAACTTACTGGATCAATGGATCTGGCAGACGGATCTAAGCCAAAACCAGGTATAATGAGACCTCAGGCACTTTATCATAATATTTCTCCTTTCTTATCTTTTGAAATGTATTACCTACAAGTTGAGGGATTGCTACGTCAGATCCCGGCTGATACTGTAATAGATTGGTTATTGACGTAAAAAAAAAAAAAAAAAAATCTCTCCGTAAACTCACTGAAAAGTCGGCATCCTCTGCCCTGAGGTGATCAGCGATGTACTGGACTCCCTCTATGGCCCGTTGCATAGCTGGCGATATGGTGAGGAGGACAGTGCTGTCCTGCTGGGCACCTGGGTCTTTTTTATTCATGGGTTCTTTCAGGGTTTCTGTGAGGTGGTCTTTGAGGAGCAGTTTCGTTGCCCTCCCCGGCGCCACGCCTCTGCTGCCCCCTGCTGTCCCGTCGTCGTGCAGGCAGCAGTGCTGGACGCTGCGCGAGCGACAAAGGGGGCCGGCCCTCTGGGGGAGCTCCGCCCCCCGCCGGTCGCACATGTGCTCGGCGCTGAGCGAGCGGCCGTTCGGCGCCAGCGCTTTGGGTTCGTCCCTGCTGGACAGCGTGCAGACGGGCCCCAGCGGCAGCGGGGTCAAGGTAGACGACGACGGGGAAGAAGAAGAAGACGAAGCCGAGGAGCCGAGTGCCTGTTGTTGGGCCGGTTGCTCTGCGAGAGCCGAGTATTGGCTGGACGGGGCCCGGCAGAAAAGCTGGGTCTTCATCAGCGGGTACTCCTTCAGGTTGAGACCCTCGAGGGGCGAGGGGGATGGGGAGCACACGAGGATGTTGGGGCTGTCGGACGGGCTGGTCGGGAGCGCGTCCCCTCGCTGGCTCATTTGCCTCAACCCCGTCTCCAGCCCTGCCCAGAAGGCCTGCGAGCTGCCCGCCGCGGAGATCGCAGTCGGACGGTGCATCATCTCCAGCAGCCTGTTGCAGTTCCGCTTGCCGGTGGCCGGCGGCCGCTTCATGAAGAGCACCCGCGGCACCAAGTCCAAGAACACCCGTCGCACCCAGTGAGGCATGCCGTGCGTCTGCGGCGACCGGTGATGCACGTTGAGCACAAAGACGGTGATGATGATCGAGAGCGTGACGAAGATCATGGTGAAGAGGAGGTACTCGCCGATGAGCGGGATCACCAGCGAGGTGGACGGTATGATCTCTGTGATCAGGAGGAGGAACACCGTGAGCGACAGCAGCACCGAGATGCACAGGGTGATCTTCTCGCCGCACTGCGACGGCAGGTAGAATACCAGCACGGTCAAGCAGGAGATAAGCAGGCAGGGGATGATGAGGTTGATGGTGTAGAACAACGGGAGCCTCCGGATGATGAAGTAGTAGGTGATGTCCGGGTAGATCTCCGTGCAGCACTCGTACTTTTTGGTGTTGTACTTGCCCACCGCGTTGATGATGATCCACTCGCCGCTCTCCCAGTAGTCCATCTGGTCCACGTCGCTGTCCATGCTGATCAGGTCGATCTTGGCGCGGTCGTAGGTCCACGAGCCGAACTTCATCTTGCAGTTCTGCTGGTCGAAGGGGAAGAAGGTGACGTCGATGCTGCACGACGACTTGTAGATGGCCGGCGGCATCCACTTGATCCGGCCGTCGTGGAACAGGTGCGCCTTCGTCAGGTGCGTCACGGCAAAGTCACCGTCGGCGCTGCGGGGGAACAACACGATATAAAGGGTGATGAACCTTACACATAAATCAGCCAACCTACATATCTCTGTATGTATCTCTGTATGTATCTCTGTTTCCATTTGCTTGGCCACCGTCGGCATGACAGCGTTCATATTTGGCAAGGGGTACCGGCAGAGTTCCCGAGCAGACCAGGACAGGCCCGGATATTTTAATTAACTCATTATGCAATTAGTGATAGCCAGCAGGTGACACACACACACACACACACACACACACACACACACACACACACACACACACACAGACATAAAGGCAGTGATTGCATGCTCCAAAGGGTATCAGCAATTAGTGATAGCGCCACACACAGCAGCCAGCAGGTGGCACACACACACACACACACACACAGATAGACAGACAGACAGTGATTGCATTCTCCAACCGGTAACAGCACTAGGGGGTACGGTGGCGCAGTCGGTAGCGCTGTCGCCTCACAGTTAGAAGGTCCTGAGTTCGATTCTCGCCTGGGACACTGTGAGCGCTGTGGTTGTGTTCCCCCCCATATCTTCAGTGCCTACTGCCCAGGTGGGTTATCTCGTCGTAAGGGCCTTTCTCTCTGTGTGGAGTTTGCATGTTCTCCCCATACCCCCCAGGGGGTTCCTCAGTATATAACCCCCCCCCACCAAAAACATGCAGAAGATCAGATCGTCATCGTCATCCGACCAGTGACGACAACATCCGAAGTTGGTCCCCGGGCGCTGTACGAGAAAGCGACCACTGCTCCTGGCCTGCCCCTCGGAGGAAAGGACAAGCCTGGATGGGTTAAATGCAGAGGACACTTTTCACCGGCCACCGTCAGCATGAGTGTGTTGTGGCCGCATGCATGTATTGTGGTGTTCGTGTGACAATAAAAGACGGGCTTGTCCGTTACGAGAGAGAGTAGTAGAAATAAAGGACACATTTTTCAATATGTAGTTAAATATTACTGTGAAAATAAAAGCCCATAACCTTCAAATTAAAAGCCTGTAGACCTTCAACATAAAAAACACAACAACAACACAAGGGTCGAGGAGTCCCAGCAAACTTTTTGAAGGCGGCGTTGTGGCCTGAAAATCTAGTTGATCAAATGTAACAAACCACTTTAAGGCTTTTGACTCTCAAGATTCTTAATGTGATTTTTTTTAACTCACTACTATGTGAGGATCAACTTTGGGACTTCAGTTAATCAAAAACAAATTGTTGACATTCCTCATAACATCCTTTGGCTGCAACTAGTGGTATCCAGAGCCGTATAATAGAAGAGTTGCGACATCTCCATTCACTCCAATGGACCTCTTTGTTTTACCTCACAAAAGTTCCCGGAAGTAAGGTTGTGGATTAAGCAGCGCTGTCGAGTTGCAGCCAAATAGAGAGCCCCAGGAATGATGTATTTTTGTAGTCGGAACGCGGAGGTCGCGGACGTCCGGGTTCTTCACTGTTTCTGCCTATGGGATTTTTGAATGGGTTTTTGGTGCGATGCTTCAAATAAGGTCTGTGGGCAACACAAGCTTAATCAAACGCGAACCAGTGTTCAGCGGGATAATCTTCATACATGAGGACCACTTTCATGAGTTTTGAAGCGTAAATGCAAGCCCTAGAAGTAAAAAGCTCGTGCTAAGCTAATCCAGAACTACACACAGTGTCGCATAGGCTTCCACGTCACGTCACCACTCAACCTGGACTGTTGTTGATGTGTGCGCTGCTGTGCACTGATTACCCCGGGCTGAACCAGGTGAGGGAAAGAGAATTTCCGTGTTCCTCCTTTGAAGTGATGATGTTATTGACGTATAATATTCCCGTCGACTCAACAGTGTAGTCTCATTTAGCCGTTTGCTAGCTAGCCGCCCTTTTAACGGCACGTAAAAGCTTAAAAACTCCTAAAAGTGGTCCTCATGTGTGAAGATTATCCCGCTGAACACTGGTTCGCGTTTGATTAAGGTTGCGTTGCCCAGAGACCTTATTTGAAGCATCGCGCCAAAAACCCATTCAAAAATCCCATAGGCGAAAACAGTGAAGAACCCGGACGTCCGCGACCGCGTCCAAGAACCTGGAAGTGTTAGCATCGATGTTTTCCGGACTCATTCCTGGGGCTCTCTATGGACCGTCAGACGTTTACAGAATCAAATTGTATAATATTGTCAGCTTTATCTTATGCATTCAAACGTAGCGCGAGCCCCCTTCCTGGCTGTTCATTGGATAATGAGTCACGCATGTTAGACCCCCGCTGGCACCACTCTCTTACTAGATTGCTCTGGTGGTATCCATTGATTTCGATTTTTTTTTTTTTTTTTTTTTACATTTGGGTACCTGAAGGACAAATGAAACTCCCCCCCCATAGTAGTGTGACGTGTGCATAACAGATTGACCTCAAAATGTCACGCTATGATCTCACCCGCTCTTAATGTAGTACAGTACATCTTGAACACATGCTGTGCTGTTAATGAGGTTGCTTCTAAATAAAAAGAATCTGCAGACCTGCTGTTCACTGTGATGGTCATGAATCCATACAAATAAGTCTCAGAGCTTTGAACTCGACCTCGCTATTTGCCTGGGTTATGTCATCGTGAGAGAGAGAGAGAAAAAAACACAATGTGTTTGTTTCATGACTGTGATGACATGGTGATCTGGAAGTGATTGTTTGAAATGGGGAATTCTGTCATGCGGTGTGATCATGTGTGTTCATGTGAGCCGACTGGCCCGAATCAGGCACACTGGATGCATGTTCATTTGTGGCGCTTTTGAAAACACAGCCAATTACATTTCATCCTCTATCTCACAGCTTCATCTATTGCGTTTGTGCTATGTGGCAAGCTTTGTTTGTGGCCGTATCCATTCATGGCTGACCTTGTTCGCATTTATCTCAGCCAAATTACATTATGACATTGGCATAGGACAAAGATATTTGGCAGAAATGCGGAATCTCCATGTTTTCCCCCTCCGGTCATCCCATCTGCTGGAATTAAACGATCAAACTTTGAAAATAATTCATTTTTTTTATCTTGGCGTTACTTCTTTAAGATCCAAAACTGAACCTCTCTCAACTTCCCTACAGCCGTGCAGCAATCTCTGACACTGGGGACAACTGTTGCTATAAAAGACAAATTTTAAAGGAATGGAAGTCCTCTTCTTCACCTTCTTTTCAGGTGTGGCTGATGGACATGATCTCTGTTGTACAGATGGAGAGACTGAGGTTCCTGAGAGACAACTCGTTTAGAAGGTTCTCAAATATCTGGGACCCGGCTTTTTGGCTTACTTTGACAAGGTTAAGAATGACTAGTGACTGAGGTTACGGGTGATAGACTGCTTACCTGGATGGTTTTCCATGGACCCCTTTCATAGGATCCCATGCATAATATCTTGTACAAGCACATAAGCACCTTATGGGGCTGGTAGCACCATGTTCCAATACTAAATGTCAAAGATGTGTTTTTTTCCTCTCTTTTCCTGTGTCTGAGCTTGTTGGTTTATTGTTCTGTAAAAATTTGAAAATCAAATATTGGAGGGAATAAAATAAAATAAAATAGTAATAAAAAATATCCCAAACTGAACCACTTTGAATGACTATGTGAAAAGAGTTTCTTACTTATATAGCTGAACTTAATGACAGTATAAAGACACTGCGTAACGCGTCATCATTCAGAAGCCACGCCCAAGACGGGGGAAAACAGAATCCCCCCCTCCAATCCTGGCTATGTCACGTGCATGGTTGCGTGTTGCACAAAAAGATCGTATATACGGAAGATGAACACTCCAACTTACTTCCTTGACAGCTAGATCCACATTTTTCTTCTCGCCAATCCTCAATGGCTTCCTTGTTTTGCTCAGGAGTACAAAAAAACTTTAACTGGCGATTTTTTACATTTGTTTTCTGCGCAGCCCCACCGCACAACAGCTTTTAGCTATGTTTAATTCAAGGAAAATGACGCTGGTGTGTGGAAGTGAACGGAGCTTTTCCCCCGTGATGGGCGTGGCCTATTTCATGCAGTGTCTCTATACACACGTCAGGATGCACGAGTGCTCACTTGTTGTAGAGTACGATGTCAGGCCTCCAGATGATCTCCGAGGGGATGCGGATGGACGTGACGTTCTCGTATTCCTCCGGGTTCCAGCGGAGTTTGTAGTCGTTCCATTCCTGTGGCGGGAGAAAATAACATCCGATCTGTTTAATGAGCTCCACGCGTGAATCGTATTCATATTTGTGACGATTTATGCTAGCCGTTTCATTACTGTATTGAGTGTGGTCGTTACGTACTTGCTTAACCCAGACGTTTGTAGTCATCATCTGGTTCTTCTCATCCTTATTGCACAAAAACGGAGAAGAAAATCACTCTTTCAAGTTACGGTTAAGTCAAGAGGTTCATGACAAAGTCTTCGCTTCATAGCGGAAGAAGACTTTATGAGAGCATGCCATGCGATTTCACTTTTTAAAGTCGACCACTGCATTCATTAATCATGTACTGAACAAATCAATACACAGACCCTAATTTATAAAGCTGGGTTAGTTGTGTAACACTCTGGTGAAATATATGCAGAAGAAGAGAACGGGCCAGTGCTCAAAATGTCCTTTTATTTTTTTAATAATAAATCTGGGTCAGACAGACCAACTGCAACAGATGTGTTTCAGCAATAGCCTCAGCATTGTGTTGCACGAGGCAGAAGTGACATTTAAATACATTTGTGCTCGGAAAATACTGTACATTCAATCATTCAATAAATCAGCGAATAAAATGACAATATGCAGTCAACTTGGGAAGAAAGCCAAGGGAGGGAAGATAGAGAGAAGGATTAAATGGTGGAAGTTAAAGAGAGAGGAATGCTGTGTGGAGTTCAGGGAGGAGGTAAGACAGGCACTGGGGGGTAGAGAAGAGCTGCCGGTTGGTTGGGCAGCCACCGCAGAAGTGGTGAGGGAGACAGCAAGAAAGGTACTTGGTATGTCTTCAGGAAAAAGGAAGGAAGAGAAGGAGACCTGGTGGTGGAATGAGGAAGTGCAGGAAAGTGTACAGAGGAAGAGGGTGGCGAAGAAGAGGTGGGATAAATTCAGAGATGAGGAGAGTAGACAGAAATACAAGGAGACACGGCGGGAGGCGAAGAGAGAGGTGGCAAAGGCAAAGGAAAGAGTATTCAGCGAGTTGTATGAGAGGTTGGATACCAAGGAAGGAGAAAAGGATTTATATCGATTGGCTAGACAGAGGGACCAGGCAGGGAAGGATATACAGCAGGTTAGAGTGATAAAGGATAAGGAGGGCAATGTGCTGACCAGCGAGGACAGTGTGATGAGAAGGTGGAAGGAGTATTTCGAAGAGCTGATGAATGAAGAAAATGAGAGAGAGAGGAGGATGGACAATGTGGAAGTACAACAGATAAGTAAGGAGGAAGTGAGGGCAGCTATGAAGAGGATGAAGAGAGGGAAGGCGGTCGGCCCAGATGACATAGCAGCGGAGGCCTGGAGATGCTTAGGAGAGTTGGCAGTGGACTTTCTAACAAGACTGTTTAACAACATCTTGGTTAGTGAGGAAATGCCAGAGGAGTGGAGGCAAAGTGTACTAGTGCCTATTTTCAAGAACAAGGGAGACGCACAGAGTTGCAGCAACTACAGGGGCATCTTTGGGAAAGAGTAGTGGAGGCTAGATTAAGAGGAGAGGTGAAGATTAGTGAGGAGCAGTATGGGTTCATGCCAGGAAGAAGCACAACAGACGCATTGTTTGCCCTGAGAATGCTGATGGAAAAGTATAGAGAAGGCCAGAAGGAGTTACATTGCGTCTTTGTAGACCTAGAGAAGGCATACGACAGGGTACCAAGAGAGGAGGTGTGGTACTGTATGAGGAAGTCAGGAGTGGCTGAAAAGTATGTGAGAGTAGTGCAGGACATGTATGAGGGCAGTGCGACGGTCGTGAGGTGTGCAGTGGGAGTGACTGAGGGGTTCAAGGTTGGGGTGCGATTGCACCAAGGGTCGGCCCTCAGCCCATTCTTGTTCGCAATGGTGATGGACAGGCTCACAGACGAGGTCAGGCAGGAGTCCCCGTGGACTATGATGTTTGCAGACGACATAGCAATCAGTAGTGAGAGCAGGGAGCAGGTGGAAGAAAATCTAGAGAAGTGGAGACATGCGCTGGAGAGAAGAGGGATGAAAATAAGTAGAAGTAAGACAGAGTATATGTGTGTGAACGGGAGGGAAGATGGAGGGGGGGTGAAGATGCAGGGAGTAGAGGTACCAAAAGTGGAGGAGTTTAGATACTTGGGGTCAACCGTGCAGAGTAGTGGGGACTGTGGCAAGGAGGTAAAGAAGAGAGTGCAGGGGGGGTGGTGCGGGTGGAGAAGGATGACTGGGGTGATCTGTGACAGAAGGGTACCAGCGAGAGTGAAGGGAAAGGTCTACAGCAGGGTAGTGAGACCAGCCATGCTGTACGGTCTAGAGACGGTGGCACTGACAAACAGACAGGTGGCAGAGCTGGAGGTGGCAGAGACGAAGATGTTACGCTTCTCTCTGGGAGTGACGAGGCTGGACAAGATAAAGAACGATTACATCCGAGGAACCGCCCATGTTGAGCAGTTTGGACAGAAAGTGAGAGAGGCAAGACTGAGATGGTATGGACATGTGCGGAGGAGGGAGGTGGGGTACATTGGGAGGAGGATGCTGGAGATGGAGCTGCCAGGAAAGAGGAGGAGAGGAAGGCCCAAGAGGAGGTTCATGGACGCAGTGAAAGAGGACATGCAGGCAGTGGGCGTGACGGAGGACGATGCAGAGGACAGAAACCGATGGAAACAGATGATCCGCTGTGGCGACCCCTGACGGGAATAGCCGAAAGAAGAAGAAGAAGAAGAAGCAGTCAACTTGCACGGTATTAACCACATTGAAATAGGAGGAAAAAAATATACAAAACATAAGAACAACAAAAAATGGTCATGTTGAAAATCTGAGCGTCGCTGCCTAAATATCACACTCATAGAGAAATCACATTCGAGTGTAGGGCTTACGGCCTAGAAATACCAAAAATATACAAAAAACTGAGTTATCAAACTTTGTATCAAAGATAACCCTAGATAAAAAATAATGTATATATAGATGGCTAAAAAGTCTTAGTGCCAGCTAAGGATGATAGCCTATCAAACCAAACCTTGCTAGTAAAGTACTGTAGGAAAACTACTGTAGGAAAGTTGGTGAGAAAATTCGTAAGACTGTAGATCCATACAATATGAACAATAGAAACAAACGCAACACCACCCATATCCCCCTAGCCAGTAACCCTACTCACCCCATGAATCCTGACTCTCTAACACCTTCCTATCTCTAGCTACGGCCCTAACTCACTAAACCTACATGACTGAGTGACTGTCCTCACTTCTCCATCTTATGACCCCGGCGGGGCTGCTGGCCCAGCGTCGTGGTAAAAAGGTATGGGTGTCGTCAAAGTATAAACCTTGTGTTAAAACACATTCAAAACATTCTAGAGGAAACATCTCAATAAGAGTTCTTCATTGAGGCCTTTCAGATGTTCTGTTCTGTTGTATCCAGAATGCTTCACTTTGCAACAGAGCTCTGTCCCTACCCCGCCCTCCCCTTTTTTCCAAAGGTCTAACTCAGGGGTTCCCAACATTTTTTGGCTCGTGACCCTATTTTGACGTCACAAAAATCTAGGGACCCGCGCCATTCAAATTCCGGTACACCATCGATAATGTCATCAGTGACATCGTCAGTGACTTCACATAGTATGCTTCTTTTTCCCTGCAGAATTCTGAGTTGAATCTGAGAATTCTGACTTTAATCTCAAAATTCTGATTTAAAATTATAATCTCAAAGATTTTCATCTAAATATTGTTTTTTTATTAAGAGTCACTCACAATGTTGATTGAGGTTATGGTCCATTGACGGAAGCCTTTGCAGTATATAGTGACATTATGTGACATTAGTAATGTCACATAATGCAACACTGTTTGCATGTCACCTGCAATTACCACTCATCGGCATAGGTGTCACCCAAGAGAACAAAGATGAAATCTTAGAGATTATCACTTTAAACTCGGAACTAAAAAATAAGTACAAATTTTAAAAAATCGCAAGTGACCCTAATCATCTTCGGTAGTATTAAATTGGGTCTGCTGTCATTTTTTTCTTTTTCTTTTGAAATTTCAGGCGACCCTATTTGAATTCACAGGCGACCCCACTTAGGGTCGCGACCCTAAGATTGGGAACCACTGGTCTAACTACTCCAACACATTGGAACCTGAGGGCACACATCATGCATGACCCGCCGCATTAATGTGCCTCGCTACTGAGGACTTTTTTATCCTCATTTCTGATGCTGCTTTTGTGTTCAGAGATGTTCTCTTATGGTTTAATACACACATAACAAAGGCCACACGGGCATTTCAAAAGATACATATATATCGCAAGAAGCCCCCCCTGTAGGCTACCTCTGATGCTTCAGCTTCACTACCACTGCTACCCAACTCCTCCCCACAGCATCATGCTGTCTTCTAAGAAGGGACACGGTGGCACAGTGGTAGCGCTGTCGCCTCACAGCAAGAAGGTCCTGGGTTCCATTCCCACCTGGGATGGGCGCTCAGGGTGTGTCCCCATCCCCATGTCCTCATAGTGCAGGAACAGACCCTCAAAAAAGGCCTTAGTTCTTGAGGTACCCTTACCTGGGGTAGAACAAATCGTGACCTTCTTTTTTCGTAACTTTGACATGTCCCCTTCATGAAATGGATGGTCACCAAATGTACTTTTACTGCAAAAGTCATTAAAAGCATCAATAAAGTGCTTCACCACATAGGCGAAAAAAGTGCAAAAAAACGTTTATCCTGAAAGAGGGAGTTCCAAGTTAATCCCATGTCATTTACTGCCTACTGGTTGTTTTTACATCCTACTTGCACAGATGCTCAACAGGTATTGTCCCTACATCGCAAAGCAACCAGAATGTCAAAATATGGTTCTATTGTGAATCAACAGCCTTTTATATAAGGCCTTATTATAGGCGGAAATATCAAACAGTTCATTTTTCTGAAAAATACTAAATTCTAATCCTAATGTACTATTCTACCAGGGGTAGAACAAATTGTGTTTTTTCATAAATGTGAGATGTCCCCTTGATGAAATGGATGGTCATAATTTTTAATTTGACTGAAAAAGTCATTCAATTAATCAAAGAAGTGATTCAACACAGTGCAAAAATGCCTTCCCTGAAAGAGGGAATGTCATTTTCTACCTACTGGTTGTATTTACATCATATTTGCAGACATTGTCTACAGCGAATGTCCTTAACCTCCAAAACAACCAGAATGTCAAAATATGGTTCTATTGTGAATCAGCAGAATGCCAAAAAAAAAGTTTGCACTGTGTTGAATCACTTCTTTGATTAATTGAATGAGTTTTTCAGTCAAATTAAAAATTATGACCACCCATTTAATCAAGGGGACATCTCAAATTTATGAAAAAACACAATTCAATGTTATTCTACCCCTGGTAGAATAGTACATTAGGATTAGAATTGAGTATTTTTCAGAAAAATGAACTGTTTGATATTTCTGCCTATAATAAGGCCTTATATAAAAGGCTGTTGATTCACAATAGAACCATATTTTGACATTCTGGTTGCTTTGCGATGTAGGGACAATACCTGTTGACCATCTCTGCAAGTAGGATGTAAAAACAACCAGTAGGCAGTAAATGACATGGGATTAACTTGGAACTCTCCCTCTTTCAGGATAGGCGTTTTTTGAACTTTTTTCGCCTATGTGGTGAAGCACTTTATTGATGATTTTAATGACTTTTGCAGTAAAATTACATTTGGTGACCATCCATTTCATGAAGGGAACATGATTTGTTCTACCCTGGGTAGGGGTACCTCAAAATTTGGGGGGTTCGGTTCCTGCACTATCAGTGCCTACTGCCCAGGTGGGCTCGTCAAAAGGGCCTTTATGTGTGGAGTTTGCATGTTCTCCCCTTGAACCCCCTGCTAAAAAAACATCATGCTGTCTGAGCAAGGGGCAACTTCCGGCACTAAAAAGTGAAGCAAATGAAGAAGTGCCTTAAACCTGCGTTATTTCTAATGGCCAGCGGAGGGCGACTCCACTGACTGTAAAAAGAAGTCCGATTGTATGGAAGTTGATGGGAAAATGTAGCCTGGGTAAACCCATCCCCCACGTGACCTGCTCTCAGACCTGTTCTCAGTCACTATGGTCTGGATTCCCACCATTGTTAAACGATTTCCTGCGGTTGTTGCCCCCCCCCCGATAGACCACTCCATTACGCAACCATCATCCAACCAGTTTAGTGCACAGAGCACATGCGCAGTGCAGCAGATGGCGTCATCACTCTGCGACCTTTGTTGTTAGCGCATGAGCTAACACTTTTCATTTCAGTACTGCTAGCACGCAAATGGTTACAACCAGCTACAAGAAGAGAGAACATCGCGTGACGGTGGTCAGGGAATGAAAGAGGAACAGGACAACTCCCCCCCCCACCCCGTTGGTCCGACCGTCCCGTATTGCTGGGATGGAATGTTGGCAGCCCTAGTCTACACGGACCCAAACCTCGATCCCTGCTGCAGATGGCCGCAGATCTGGAGAGATATTTGTGGCTGTGAAGAACAGTCATCATCTATACAGCTGCTGCCAACCTGATGAGGAAACAGGCGTGCTTGTTATGCTGGACACTGAATGCCAGTCTGCAGACTTCATCCTCCAGTGCTGTTCGCCTCAGGACTTGAAGGCCTAACGTTGTACCATGGACTGTATACATTCTGTGCTAATAATGCTAGCATGCTAACATCCTTTTCACACACACACACTGAATATACCGAAATGCTAGATTTGATCATGGACTTAACGCTAATGTTAATCCAAAACGGCCGCAGTCATAACGGTAAGGTGTGTTTGACCTAATTGAAATATTAACGTTAATGCCCTCACATTTCAGCGTGGTTACAGATAAACCTATTTAACGCTAGCTAGCTACATTACTGGCTTGATATCATATTCCAGATGCAACCTAGCTAGATAAGCTCCACACGGCTGTATGAGTAGCTACAATCAAATGTATCAAGCCTTGATATCATATTCCAACGTGAATTCAGCTGAGGGGTTCGCTCCAGAACGAGACTGTTGCGTTCAATATTTGTACACGTTACTGTGCAGTAACTGTGCAACTGTGTACTGTGCAATTCTGTATATTATACATAATCCAGATGTAACCTAGCTATAGCTAGACGTTAAGAGGTTAGCGTGAATGCGACTGAGACCTGACATTACTGAAGTGAATACAAGTGACCTATATTTTTCAATCCTGTCTTTGAATAAAAGTTGTGTTATACTTGAAAACCATGTCTTTGCTCCCTTATGTGTTCACAATTACAACAAATCTGTATGGTTTATCTGTTGGCATTAAACCGTGGTATTTCCTTGGGTGATATTCCATATTTGTCATTAAACCTAGCTGTTCACATAAATTTGCAATGATGATCGACCACGTGAGATATCACAAGTAGCCTACTTTTATTAAAAAATAAAATGCAAAGAGAGGTTTCCTTCTCTAACTATTGGTGCGTTCACAAAATATTTACACGAGATTTTTTTTATAAATAATAATCAATAACGTGGATAATGATGACATCTGCAGCTGCTGGACGAGAGACAGAAGAAACTACGAACGAAGATTGGAGCAGAGGACATTGACTACAGAGAAACTTAACCGACCAGCACTCTGCTTCAATCAATGAATGCTTATAAATAAACCATACACATGAGAATTACCGTTAACGTTACAGCATTTAATAACATAAATATGGTGATATCTGGTGGTCTGAAATTACTCTCTATCTACAGTAGGGTAACTGGCTCCTATTGTGTCTTATTATTGTAACGTTTGAATCAGCGTTTCATAACTATAATAGCCTAATGTTACTGTAGCCTGGATGACGTCAGCTAATGCTACCCAGCCTTCCAGCGTTTATCTTCCATAATGCATTAAATCATAATCACAATGCGAAGACATTAGCTGATCACCACAGAGCTGCACAGACAAGTTTATCAGATAATTTCGCCATAAAATGTGTCCAGGTGATCAGCTCTGAAGCCCCGGCTTGTATGGTCCGCTAAAATCCGATTTCGATATAGGTGTTATTTTGATCAATATTGTATAGCTGGCTAGACAGAGGAGTTTATCTGGAATCAGTGTGACAAGATCCCTGCTGCTAGCTTGTCTGCCTTTCTGTGTCAGAGTATCTAGCTACATTATCTGCATTACATGCTACACCATGCAAATATATTTCGATATAATTCAAACAATTAGCCCACTGTACTACTGGACTGTGTATTGCTGTGAATAAGTTAGATTTGATTGTGTAAAGTGTTACATGTTATATTTTTAACTGAGCTTTGCAGAATTACCTCAACACAATTGTGTTGTGTATCAGCTTTAAATATCCAATATATACAGCATTAAACAAACGACCAGCAGCATTCAAATGTGCAAAAACGTTATATTTATTGAAATGTGGTGATCTCATGTCACATTACATAATGTTATGCCCAAATGGTCTACTGCCCAGAAGCGTCACTTTACATGTTTGGTAGGGAATTATTTTAATTATGTTAAACCAGCGTTTATCTTCCATAATGCATTAAATCATAATCACAATGCTATGAAGACATTAGCTGATCACCACAGAGCAGCACAGACAAGTTTATCAGATAATTTCGCCATAAAATGTGTCCAGGTGATCAGCTCTGAAGCCCTGGCTTGTATGGTCCGCTAAAATCCGATTTCGATAACGCTAGGTGTTATTTTGATCAACAGACCTCAACCTCAACAGCTGTTTTCACTTGAATTTCCTCACGTAGTTGCATAGCCATATAGCTAGCCAGCTAGTAGCTAGCTCGGGAGCTATGCTTTAGAGAGGCCAAATGCTAACGGCTAGGTAGTGCTAAGCCGCTGCAGCTGTTACACGTCATTGACAAAGACGCACTCTCTGATTGGCCGATCACGGCAGGACTGATGTTGGCAGTCACGCCGTCACTCATTGGCTGCGGGGTGGCTGCGGGTCTGCGGGAGTCTTTAAACCGCCGCGGAAATCGTTCTGAATGGCCCGTTCGCTAGACGATAGTGACTGGGAACTGAGAGAGCAGGTCACGTGGTGGCTGGGTTTACCTAGGCTAGGGAAAATGACCCTCGTTCTCATTTGATTTAACACTTTCCTAATGAGTTTATGGTCTCAATCGCTCAATACAGCATGATGTTCATTTTGTAAATGATGCTCCCATTTCGAGGATAAAGCAGAGTAGCGGTCTATGCTTTGGGGTGTGATTGACAGGTCATCTGTCCAGTGATCGCACAGCTCACAAATTAGCAGGCGGCGCTGTGGCTCTGTGGGAAACCGATGGTCTCACGCTCGCTGCTTCTGGCTCCAAATAACCAAGATGGCGACGGTCACAATGCCAAACCCAAGGCTTCACATCGGGAGTCCACAAACCAACGGTGGCTACGTCCGTATTCGTATACGGTCTGTGTCTGACACATTGCAGAAAAGGCTATTTTGTCAGTCCGACTAAAGCAGGCGTGTGGAACGAGAACAGTTATCTAATTGCATATGAGGAGGATCACACCCACAGGGAGGTAGATCACACATTATGTAGTCGATGCACACGAGGCAACTTTGCATGTTGGTGGCTCCAAATGGGAGTGAAAGGTGTTTCAAAACGGTTTGAACTTCACTCCCCAGGAATCCTGTAAGGTGACCTGAGTAAACTGCACACAGCACACTCATATCTACCAAGCCGGACGATCTGTGATGCTTCATGTACCAAAGCGACGAGAGAGGAAAAAGATCTAACGTTGATGAGTCCAGCTTTCTCTGATCGGTCGGAGCACTGCTTGATTTTTGACTTCTTGTCAGATTTCCCATCAGTGTCCAGAATTTAATTTGGGCAAATAGTGCAAATCTACATGGTCTCAATTAGTGATGAGACTCTCTTCTCTGTTGTATTTTTTCCCCATCTTAAAATCTTGCATAGAGTAGCTTTAAAGACCCCCTAAAATCTGTTCTTCTTGTTCCTTCAGTTGGATGTCTGAGCTTCACTGTGCAGAGTGTCTGTGCAGAGTTTGACACTAGAAGCTGTTTTCACACTCGTAGGCTGAAAGTGGAAAGTTTCTCTGTGCTCATTGAAAATCACACTTTTTAGGGGGAGGGCCTACGAGCATGATTTGTGACATCACAAATAGTTTGTGAAGCCAATCCCTGTCCAATATTTAACTTTGGTGTCAGTATCGCAACGGTCGGGTATCGTATCGTATCGTATCGTATCGTAACGTGACCTCACAGACACCGCCCGCCCGCCCACCTAGCCAATTTTATTAGAGGATGGGGCATAAAAAATGTGAGAGTAGAGGTGCTTTTGCAAATATTATTTATTAGTTATACTGTATCTACCTCTAATAAACCTTGTTGAGAAAGATATATTGTATAGAGAGCCAAAGTGACCGCCTACTTCCTGCTTCAGCACTGTACCAGAGATTTTCATCCGCCATTTATTTTCCCATACACATTTCGTAAAATGCATATAAAAATAGTTTTACTGGTTCAAACCAAATGGTACAGATATTTTTAGAAACAGGAGAGATCACATAACATTTCACTGGGACCAAAACGTTGCGGGTTTAAAGAAAATATTTTTTCAATGTTGTTGTTTTTTGTTTTGATCAGAGTGAAATGTTCTATGCTGGTCTCTCCCGATTATAGCGTTAGCTAAACCGTTTGGTTCGACAAAGTACAACTATTTTATAAGCATTTTACAAAATGTCTATGGGAAAATCTCTGGTACAGAGCTGAAGCAGGAAGTGACGTTCCACTTTGCCTCTCTATGAAAGTCAAACAATTATGAGGCTCTACTCACCACGTCAATAAGCTGTGCGATGGACAGGCCAAAGTGGACCAGCACCACGTCTGAAGTGTTCTCCACGGGCCGGGACAGCTTGTTGTATTTGGCAAACAGATCCTGGAGCAGCCTCTCCTCAGGGTGGGCACGGAGAGGGCCGCCTTGGAGACAGACTGAGGGGAGGAGAGGAGAGGAGAGGAGGAGGGGAGGGGAGGGGAGAGGAGAGGAGAGGAGAAGAGGAGGAGAGGAGGAGGGGAGGGGAGGGGAGAGGAGAGGAGAGGAGAGGAGGAGGGGAGAGAGAGGAGAGGAGAGAGGAGGGGAGGAGAGAGGAGAGGAGAGGAGGAGGGGAGGAGGGGAGGGGAGAGGAGAGGAGAGGAGGAGGAGAGGAGGAGGGGAGGGGAGAGGAGAGGAGAGGAGAGGAGGAGGGGAGAGAGAGGAGAGGGGAGAGGAGAGGAGAGGAGGAGGGGAGAGAGAGGAGAGGAGAGAGGAGGGGATGAGAGGAGAGGAGGAGGGGAGGAGAGGAGAGGAGAGGAGAGGAGAGGAGAGGAGAGGAGAGGAGAGGAGAGGAGAGGAGAGGAGAGGAGAGGAGAGGAGAGGAGAGGAGAGGAGAGCAGGAGAGTGGAGAGGATGGGAGGGGAAAGGAATGGAGAGGAGAGGAGAGGAGAGGAGAGGAGAGGAGAGGAGAGGAGAGGAGAGGAGAGGAGAGGAGAGGAGAGGAGAGGAGAGGAGAGGAGAGGAGAGGAGAGGAGAGGAGAGGTTAGAAACGTCAGGAAAGCTCACACTCATCAGTTCCATTGTAATCATCTTTGTAAGGCTGTTTGGTGCAATCGACATATTTGATCTATGTGAAGAGCTATATGTTTCTATATACATGGGATTAGAATGCTATCTTTTATCCATCGTGCGCTTTTATGTCAATGACCACCATAGATTCTCATCACGTGTTGAAATAATTTCTCTCTCTGCAGGATTTTTTTTCTCCATAGGCAGTGGAATCGCTCTCTAGTGTCTTGTCGTTATCTATTCATAGAAAACTAAAGAAGAAGAAACCACGAGGTTACATACGTGACATCGCATACATTCGCTACTACATAGCCTACATAGCCTACGGCTCATCTGTAATGAGTCTATCTCATGTGGCCATGCTGCAGGGTCAAGTCAAGTCAAGTTTATTTATAGAGCACATTTCATACAACAGGTGTAGACTCATTGTGCTTCAAAATAAAAGCAGAAAATAGGCAAAGATCATATGACAATATATATATATATATATATATATATATATATATATATATATATATATATATATATATATATATATATATATATATATATATATATATATATATATATATATATAAGCAATATAGCATGAGAGCCAGTGTGTTGTGGCAAATATATCCCGCTGATCAGCTGTTATCCCACGAGGCCGCAGGCCGAGTGGGATAACTGCTGAGCAGCGGGATATATGCCACAACACACGCAGCTCAAGTGCTATATTGCTTTTATAAAACGGTTTCCAAGTAATAATAATAATAATACTATAAGTCCGACTGGCATGGCATTCTGATAGAGTCAGTTGAAACACTACTGTAAGGCGGGACCTCTAGCAAGAAGATAGACGTGCGGGTGATTTGATTGGATCGTTCTGGAGACTGAAGTTGACATTGGCCAATCCTGGCGCTTGCTGAGAAGCTGAGAGCTTTCTGGAAAGCCCGACACGCAGCTCGAGCGCAGCGCTGCATTCTCAGCGCTTGCTGAGAAGCTGAGAGCTTTCTGCAAAGCCCGAAACCAACTAACGTTACGGGGTTAAATGCGGGGTTAAATGCGGGGTTAACAGCCTTTTTTTTGCAAAGAAGACATTAGCCAGCGTCTATTCTTGTACAAAACATAATTTTCTGCAAAGTATTAGTAAAGTTATAAGCGAAGATCGATTCACAAGGATCTGACAGCTGTCTCCGCCATTTTGTTTTTTCTACATTGTCATTTGAGGTAACCAAAGCCTTTTAGTAAGAGAGTTGCCATGGCAACTCATAACCCATGGCCATGAGTTATGAGAGTGGGTTACGGTATTTATACAATGGCTGTGAACCAATCAGATTGCTTGATTTGAGAGAGCCGTTTTATAAATATATATATATATATATATATATATATATATATATATATATATATATATATATATATATATATATATTTATATATATATATTTATATATACTGTATATCATCAACATATAATCAACATATAAGATAATTGCATATATAAAGTCAGACAAAATAAGATGGTATTACAGTACAAAGGAATAAGAATTGACTGCCCTATTATATTAGTAAGATATTAGTATTAGTAATATAGTAATACAGGCAATACTGATTCTAAAATAAAAATAAAAGTGAACCACACATTGTAAATCAAATGTGTGAAAAAAGATATGTTTTTATTCTGCTTTGAAAAGAAGACTGACACTGTTGCAGCAGACCTTAGTTCATGTGAGAGACGGAGGAGTCCAGAGAGTATAGGAGCATATCATGAGTGAAGGCCCTCATAAGGAAGGGTGACCTCTACACACACAGGTGGCGTATGGTTACAAGAGATTGTATCTGCTGAGAGGTGAGAGACACATCTGAGAGAGAGAGAGAGAGAGAGAGAGAGAGGGAGAGAGAGAGAGAGAGAGAGAGAGAGGAGCAGGAGATGGATCTGAATCTGAGGACATCCGCTGTTCCTCTAAACAAGACATGCTGATGAAGCGATCTGTCCAGACGTCTCATCCCTCTCTCTCTCTGTCTCTGTCTCTCTCTCTCTCTCTCTCTCTCTCTCTCTGTGTGTGTGTGTCTCTCTCTCCCTGGCTCCCTCTGTCTCCATCCCTCTGTCTCTCCCCCCCCCCCTCCGTGTCTCTGCGCCGTCGGGCTCGGATGGAGGAACTCAATCACATTCCTCCTCTTTAGAAGCGGCTCACATAGCACCGCCGGTGACCTAAGGAGGTCCGGGGACAATTAGAGAGATGAGGATCCCCCCACAAAGACGTTTTCCCATTCAGGACACTGTGTGTCTGTGCAGGTAATTTATTGGCACGGTAATATATCATTGGGGCCATGATTTAATATCCCAACTGTCCTCACTCATATTTCATCATAGCCTGCATGGCACTACTGTATATGCCAATGTCTTTCTTGATGTGTTCTATTGTATGTACTGCTTACTATGCAAAATACTCATTTGTATACAGGCTGATTGTACAGACACACAAATATATATATAGCTGTTTCTATTTGTAGTTGCTTTATTACAGGGATTTGTTGTGTTTAGTGATTCAAGTGTGTTGCTGTTTTGACAACTGATTTCCCCCCTAACAGTTAGCTGTCTGTCTGTAGTATCTATCTATCTATCTATCTGTCTATCTATCTATCTATCTATCTATCTGTCTATCTATCTATCTATCAATCTATCTATCTATCTATCTATCTATCTATCTATCTATCTATCTATCTATCTATCTATCTATCTATCTATCTATCTATCTATCTATCTATCTATCTACATTATCTATCTATCTATCTATCTATCTACAGTATCTATCTATCTATCTATCTATCTATCTATCTATCTATATCTATCTATCTACAGTATCTGTCTGTCTGTCTGTCTGTCTGTCTGTCTGTCTGTCTGTCTGTCTGTCTGTCTGTCTGTCTGTCTATCTATCTACAGTATCTATCTATCTATCTATCTATCTATGTATCTACAGTATCTATCTATATATATATATATCTACAGTATCTATCTATCTATCTATCTATCTATCTATCTGTCTGTCTGGCTGGCTGTCTGTCTGTCTATCTATCTATCTATCTATCTATCTATCTGTCTGTCTGTCTGTCTGTCTGTCTGTCTGTCTATCTATCTATCTATCTACAGTATCTATCTATCTATCTATCTATCTATCTATCTGTCTGTCTGTCTGTCTGTCTGTCTGTCTGTCTATCTATCTATCTACAGTATCTATCTATCTATCTATCTATCTATCTACAGTATCTGTCTGTCTGTCTGTCTGTCTGTCTGTCTGTCTGTCTGTCTGTCTGTCTGTCTGTCTGTCTGTCTGTCTGTCTGTCTACAGTATCTATCTATCTATCTATCTATCTATGTATCTACAGTATCTATCTATATATATATATATCTACAGTATCTATCCATCTATCTATATATCTATCTATCTATCTATCTATCTATCTATCTATCTACAGTTTCTATCTATCTGTCTGTCTGTCTGTCTGTCTGTCTGTCTGTCTTTCTGTCTGTCTGTCTGTCTGTCTGTCTGTCTGTCTGTCTGTCTGTCTGTCTGTCTGTCTGTCTCTCTGTCTGCCTGTCTCTCTGCCTGTCTGTCTGTCTGTCTGTCTGTCTGTCTGTCTGTCTGTCTGTCTGTCTGTCTGTCTGGCTCCTCCTCTCGGGTCCTCCTACTAGCCACTCACTCAATCAAAGCTGATGGACTGTCCTTCAGTTGCCTGAAAACTGGCATCCTCAATTTTGAAAGGCTTACGATCAATATCTTATTAAATAGGGTATACTTCCCTTTTTTCTCTCCCGCATCCTCTTCCTGTTTCCGCCTGATTCAGTAGTGACATATCCACAGACGCATCATCGGGCAACCTTCAGATGTCTCTCAAGTTTTCAGATGAGAGGAATTGTGAAATAAGTCCTGCCTCTGACACAGGTGTCTCGGTTTAATGACATCAGTTCCGCGTGGAAACTGTTGAATGCTGCTGCTATAAACTAAAAGTCTGCCGACGCTACGCGGCACGTTCAAGAGCAACCTTGTTAACTGATCCGTTTTGCTCGCAGGTTTGCCTGGCAAGGACAATATGTGGGTCGAAGCAGTACTAGCCGCGTGCGAGCGTGCAGGCGGGCCCTGTTCTGTTCTGGCAGAAACTAGGTGAGTGTGGTTGTTGCTCCTGGACTGGGGAAGAGTAAAAGCTCTGTGGACTAGACTAGTTTTTTTTTTTACTCAGACTCAGCCTGAAAATGACGCAACAGTTTTCTTAGTTGCTCCAGTTCATCCAAAATAAAACAATTTAGTTCAATACTATTCTCTTGGATGCTGTTCAGGGGATCTTGACCAGTACCAGTACATAAATAATAATAATAATGATAATGATAATAATAATAATAATGATAAAGGTAATGATAATGATAATAATAATAATAATAATAATAATAATAATAATAATATTATCAATGATAATGATAACAATAATAGATTGCATTTATACAGCGCTTTTCTACATACTCAACGTGCTTCACATACATGTATCGGGGGGAGGGGGGGGGGGGGGGCAACTCAATTCATCCACCACCGATGTGCACCACCCACCTGGGTGATGCACGGCAGCCGATTTGCGCCAGAACGCTCAGCACACATCATCAGCCTATCACGGTGGAGAGTTGAGGACTGAATGTGCCAATTAAGTAACAAGGGATGATTGGGTGGCCCTGATGGAAGGGAGGCCTGTGTGGGAGTTTAGCCAGGGCACCGGGGTCACACCCCTATACTCTCAAGGGATCTCTATTGACGAGTGTCAGGACCTCGGTTTAACGTCTCATCCGAAGGACGGTGCTCACTCACAGGACAGAGCCCCTGTCTCTGCCATGGGGCATTGGGGAGATTATTCATGAGACCAGAGGGGAAGAGCACCTCCTACTGGTCCTCCAACACCACTTCCAGCACCAGATGCTCTCCCATCCAAGAACTTACCACCCTGCTTAGCTTCCCCCAGCAAGCCAACGATGTAACGTAGGAGTCACGGGGGTGTTTGTTTAAAGAATGAAAATGCAATGATAGATACAAATAAAATACTTAAAGTCGAGGTGAACCCGTTCGTCACGTGCATCTGAGTCCATTTCAGACTGAAAACAAATTGAGAGGCGGACCATATACGGTGTCGATGATTTGATTTGACAATTCTGTCGACTGGCTTTGGCATCGGCCAATCCTGCCGTGTTCCACCCCCAAATCGGGTGGGATTCAGCGTGTTGTCGTGCTACGCGAGTGGGATCCGCGGAGTACCAGGCAGCCAGCTGCTTCGTGCGGAGCGAGCGGACAATTCGATACATGGGTGCTGCCCGCCCACCTGGACTCTCCGAGAGACGACCCCTGACAGCCAGGGAGGCTGTCAGGCTTGGAGGCGCGTGCCATTATCGTTATAAATGTAAATAATATTCCTGGAATGGGTGTTTTAACGAGCCAGTTACATTTCTTTGCATTCTTAGACATTACCGTTTGATTTAGTTTGCATAATTGCTCAAGTTAGTAGTTAGTTTAAACTTTATGGGCTAGAAACTCTGCCAGATGACAGGCACTAGGCGCCATTTTCCCCTTCATTTGGAAGAGAAAATTATCCTGAAATGAAGATTTGATTGACAGCTGCATGTCATGATATGATTGGTTGAAATGGGGTAGAAATTTGATAGTATAGGTGACGTCAGCAAACTGTAAATTACTGTTATCAAGGAAATCTTGAAAAATTAACTTTTGATGTGAAAAAGTGTGAAAAACGAAAGAAATTAGGGTTTTGTGATTTTTTTGGCATACATTATTAAATAGGTGCACTGCATACCCAGGTATTTGAACTACAAGAAAAGAAAAGTCATTTTTGGGTTCAGCTCGACTTTAAGGGTATCATTAAACATATTATTTCTCATATAATGAATTCATTTTGCAAAGCAAACGACGTAACCCTTTCATCATAGTTGGCTATGTGCTACCAGTGCTACTAGACCTAGTTCTGTCCTCCTTTGATTAATGCACTCTCACGGGCCAATAATGCACGATCAGCAAATAATTTCTTCACACAAGTGATCGCTGTGCCCACATAAGGCAGACAATATGCCTGTTGCCAGGTCAGCGAGCAACAGAGGTTTCCATGTGCAAAGCATCCAAACGGACAAAGTTTCTGTCCTGAAAGGACACAACGTTTCTGTCCTGAAAGGACACAACGTTTCTGTCCTGAAAAGGATACAACATTTCTGTCCTGAAAGGATACAACGTGGATACAACATTTCTGTCCTGAAAGGATACGACGTTTCTGTCCTGAAAGGATACAACGTTTCTGTCCTAAAAGGATACAACGTTTCTGTCCAGAAAGGATACAACGTTTCTGTCCTGAAAGGATACAACGTTTCTGTCCAGAAAGGATACAACGTTTCTGTCCTGAAAGAATACAACGTTTCTGTCCAGAAAGGATACAACGTTTCTGTCCAGAAAGGATACAACGTTTCTGTCCAGAAAGGATACAACGTTTCTGTCCAGAAAGGATACAACGTTTCTGTCCTGAAAACGTTTCTGTCCAGAAAGGATACAACGTTTCTGTCCTGAAAACGTTTCTGTCCTGAAAGGATACAACGTTTCTGTCCTGAAAACGTTTCTGTCCTGAAAGAATACAACGTTTCTGTCCAGAAAGGATACAACGTTTCTGTCCTGAAAGAATACAACGTTTCTGTCCAGAAAGGATACAACGTTTCTGTCCAGAAAGGATACAACGTTTCTGTCCTGAAAACGTTTCTGTCCTGAAAGGATACAACGTTTCTGTCCAGAAAGGACACAACGTTTCTGTCCTGAAAAGGACACAACGTTTCTGTCCAGAAAGGATACAACGTTTCTGTCCTGAAAACGTTTCTGTCCTGAAAGGATACAACGTTTCTGTCCTGAAAGGATACATTGCACTTTCTGGGCTTTCGTAAATGATCTTCCTGCATTATTCATCACTTCTGATTAGTCCCCGCAGCAAACCTTTATCTTCCTGACAGAATAAATGGGATTTGTAGCATCATTGTTTTGCCCAGCAAAAATATTGAGACGCAAAGCAACTATGGGTGATATGGACCAAAAATCATATCTCAGTCATTTTAGGCTGAATGCACGATATCTATATGGGTATTTTCTTACGAAGTGGGCTAAATGTTCGGTCGTAAGTCAAAGACACATGCGAGATGTCACAAGCACTTTGATTAAAACAATATGATCAAAATAAGATGCAAAGACAGGGTTTCCTTCCCCGCTTTAAAATATACAGGGCTGGGTGATATATGGACCAAATCAGACATCACTGTATTTTTGACCAAATAACTATCGATCGTATACATTGATATTGTGATCATCATATATTGATATTGCGACAGGATTGTAGGTATGACTATTGGTGGTTTCACAAAAATATTTACAGTACACAAGATTTTTGATAAGTAATCATCAGTAATGTCATGTGGATATAATGACTATAAGTGGGTAAAGGCAAATAATAGAACAGCTGGAACAGTCTGGTAAGTTCAGAAAATTCAATCACTACTGTAATGCAGCCTCTAAAAACCATATCATGATATTACGATATCCAAAATCTAAGACGATATCTATCTAGTCTCATATCACAATATAATATCGATATATTGCCCAGCCCTAAAAAAAACAACTGTAAAAAGACAGAAGGGGAGAGCGTTTACCTTGCCAGGGGAGGCTGAAGAGGAGCATGCCCATCATTGGTAAACACTTGGAAGGATCCATAGTGCCTCCGGCGAAATCTAAGAGCGAACTCCCTCCAGCATCTAGTGGACTTCAGTCATCCAAGGTGGGGGTTGTTGAAGGTAAGGTGTCTCTCCATGTCTCTCCATGGCCCGGTGTCTCCCTGGCTCCATCGATCCATCCAGCTCTTCAGTTCGTCTGACGGCCACTCTGAGTATGAAGGACCTCACACGCCTCTAGTAGAGTTGCTCCGGTTCCGCCACAGTTCAGAGTTGCCTCCTCCTTCCCCTGGAAGCCTTCAGCCAAGTGTGGTGGCTTAGCCCTCTCTCTCTCTCTCTCTCTCCTCCACCCTCCCTCTCTACATTACCCCTCCCTCTCTTCTCTCCGCCTCCTCATCTCTCCCCCCCCCCCCCTCTCTCTCTCTCTCTCTCTCTCTCCCTATTTTATATTCTCCCTGTCTCAGTTCTTGTCTCCCTCCCTCCACTTGTTTTCCCCCAGAACACCAGTGAACTTTGGGGGACATTTTTGTCTTGTTGTTGACACAGAAAGAGAGAGAGAGAGACAGACAGAGAGGGAGAGAGAGAGAGAGACAGACACAGAAAGAGAGAGAGAGACAGACAGAGAGAATTGGATTTGAGGGGCTTTTATTATATAGGCTACATGCTGTCACTGTGGGCTTCTGAATGTGTGCTGTGTTATCGGTGTGTAAGCAGCCTGTGCGTGCGTGCGTGCGTATGTGTCTGTGTGTGTGTGTGTGTGTGTGTGTGTGTGTGTGTGTGTGTCTGTGTGTGTGTATCCTAGTCCAGTCTGGTAGAAATTAACGCCAGTGACTCATAGATATTGTTCAATCTCCTCTCTACCCCATTGCCCAGACATCCCAATCCCCAGAATTATAGTTTCTAAAACCTATGTATGTATGTATGTATGTATGTATGTATGTATGTATGTATGTATGTGTGTATGTACAGTATGTATGTATCTATGTGTGTGTGTGTGTGTGTGTGTGTGTGTGTGTGTGTGTGTGTGTGTGTGTGTGTGTGTGTGTATGTATGTGTGTGTGCATGTATGTATGCATGTATGTATGTATGTATGTATGTGTATATGTATGTATGTGTGTGTGTGTGTGTGTGTGTGTGTGTGTGTGTGTGTATGTATGTATGTATGTGTATGTATGTATCTATGTATATATGTATGTATGTATGTATGTATGTATGTATGTATGTATGTGTATAGGTATGTATGTATGTATATGTATATATGTATGTGTATGTATGTATGTATGTATGTATGTATGTACAGTATGTATGTATCTATGTATGTGTATATGTATGTATGTATGTATGTATGTGTATGTATGTATCTATGTATATATGTATGTATGTATGTGTGTGTGTGTGTGTGTGTGTGTGTGTGTGTGTGTGTGTGTGTGTATGTATGTATATATGTATGTATGTGTGTGTGTGTGTGTGTGTGTAATGCATGTATATGTATGTATGTACTGTATGTATGTGTGTGTGTGTGTGTGTGTGTGTGTGTGTGTGTGTATGTATGTATGTATGTATGTATGTGTATGTATGTATGTATGTATGTATGTATGTATGTGTATGTATGTATGTATGTATGTATGTATGTATGTACTGTATGTATGTATGTATGTATGTATATATGTATATATGTATGTATGTATGTATGTATGTATGTATGTATGTATGTATGTATGTATGTATGTATGTATGTACTTTGACTGCCATTTAAACTGACAGATGTGATTTTTCCAACACCCACATCGACCTATTTAATTGAGGAAATTGGAGGTGTTGTAACTGCAGGAGGAGCTCACTGCATCACACTCTATGACGTGTACAGTATATAACATGGATACGCGCGGATCTTTGGGCCATGTTTTTTCCTTCAGAAAATAGATTTACGTATCCGTGGCGACCAGGCTGAGCGCAGGAGGACGTCATCTCCGTCCCTCGTCATCTCTGTCTTAAACGCCCCCCAGACACCTCACCTGCTGTCAAGGCTGTTTGCATGTTCTTAACGCACAGATAGAGATTTCTCTTGTTGCACGACCTCTCTTGCTTGCCTGTCACTCTGCTTTACAGCTTCGAAGAGTGTACGTCCGTGGAGCTGCAGCGCCAAGGCCAGCCATTCCTTCGGGCGCTTGCGTTTGTTCGAGGCGTACAGATGCAGCAATCTTGAAATGGCTCCGGGGCATCCGACTGCCAGCCGGCTGCCAGCCAAGCTCCTTGGCAGATTAAACAAAGATCAAGCTTAACTTAACATAACACCACTTAAAGCAATTCAAGCTCTTAAAAAACAGTCCAGATATGATTAGTTTCTCTAAAGCGATGTCCCTCGTGGTGGAACAAAGTTCACTCCTTTGCTATCTCAGCCAAAAGGCCTTCGGCTGAAGATGGCTGCCCCTGTAGACATGGTCGTTGCCATAGATCAGCGGTTCCCAAACTGGGGTACGCAATACCCCTAGGGGTACGTGGAGGTACTACAAGGGGTCAGTGTTGGGTGTAACTCATTACAAAAGTAACATATTACATGTAATATATTACTTTTAGCAGTAACTCAATAATATAAATTATGAATTATACGATTTCAGTAATATTATACCAGTTACTTTGTCAAGTAACTCAAGTTACATATTGAGTTACATTTCTTTTTAAATCAAAGCACAAATCAAAGCACATATTTAAATAAAGATACAATCATTTCCTAATCAAACTGTGTGTTTTTATGCAAATAACCACTATAGATGACAATTACAAAGGAAAATAATAACATTTAGAATTTTAGATGGTTTACACTGACTTCAAGGCGGTTGACATTATTTTTCGGGATGGTTCCGGGGCAGCGATGTCATTCTGCTGCTGCTGTTGCTTTGATGAAAGTAATGCAAAAGTAGTGTAATAAGGAACGAGTTACTCTACACAGTCAGTAATATTGTAAAGTAATATATTACTTTCAAATGAAAGTAACTAGTAATATGTAGTATATTACATTTTGAAAGTAACTTGCCCAACACTGCAAGGGGTTACTTTAGTGAAAGGGGGAAATGTAAACATCTAAGAATAAATCATGAAAATAAATGCAAAGTTCAAATAAATCCGCTCGGGAGGCAGTGATTGCAACTCTTTCACTCATTTCTAATTTTGTAATGTTATATTTTTCAAAAGTTGGGTTATGATTCATTCATTATATCACATGCTATAGTTTTCTCTTGCATTTTTCTAAGCAAAATGGTGTCATCGGGGGGAAAAGGGGGTACTCGGATTCAGAAATCAGGGTACTGGAGCCAAAACGCTTTGAGACCCGGTGCCATAGATCTTTTCACTTGTCTCCGGCACGGCCACAGATGTGTTGTGTTGACGGCGCGGAAAGAAAAACAGAGTATAAACAAAAAGAGAGACACTTGAGATGTGCCCGGACTTCCATCCACAAAGCCCTCTATCCGAGCTCTACGGCAGAGCGGTGTAGGCGGAGGTATCTCTTGCCGGGGCGGATGTGTGTCAGATCCGTTCTGTTCAATACACCGTGTGCCCACAGAGAAGAGCCTCCGCAGTGTCCATATCGATTTGTTTCTAATCAAAGCCATGCTCTCCTGATCCAGCGATGACTAACGGTGGACTTGACAGATGAACAGAGTCCTCTCGCCGGTGTGCTGAATATTCCAGGAAGCGTAAAGAGCACCCCTGCGGGTGTCCTAACGGAGCCGTTTTCCCCCCCCGAATGAGGTAATTAGGGCCGTCTAAATGGGCAAAAATGACTCATTTAAGTGACCGAAATGAGCGAAGACAGGTTCAGCACCATGGAGAGCTCCATTCGTTAGCCACTGCATGGAAGACACCTGAGTGGCGGAGCGCAGCTGAGCTGACTTGGAATCAGCCAGGGAAGTGGACTATGAAAACCCTCTGGGGAGAGGAGTGGAGAGGCTGCCTGCCAACTCTGTGAGTGAGGCCTGTCTAAATGGCTAAAAGGGTAATGCGCTAGTCTGCTTAGATTGCTGACAGGAAAACAAGGCAGCTGAAGTTGCCAAGGGGGCGTCTCTAAGCAACCCAACTTGGCAAAATAAAAATGTTGGCATGGTTTTATCTGTCTGCAAAGGCATAATAGAATATAACGTCAATTTGAAACAAAACGTCGGCAGAATAAGTTTCTAAAACGTGGCATTTTTACGTCTCTAACCCTACAAGCTCACTGTAAAACAACAAGTACAACAACTTTGGTTATGTTTAGGCACGTACAACAAACTCGGTTAAGGTTAGGATTATCGTTTGGCTTCGGCTTAAAATACTAAATGTGACTCACGGTTGAAATGTGGAGTTTGGAAATACACTGTGACCATGATGACTGGGAATTGAACACGCGGGCTCTCCATCATGCACCCTGACCACAACACCCTTACTGACCACCGTGCTCTTTCAATCGCCTTCAATAGACTCCGTAACATGTAGAACCATATACTGTACACACACGTCTACAAACGTGATGCGTATTTCGGTTCAGAAATGATGATTATTCTATACGTCTCTGGATTGCAGAAATCCACGATTCTGACATTTTATTCTTGTGTCCAGGGCTGCCCTAAGAAGCAATTTCACTTCCAGTATATAAGGGACAAATGTTCCCAATGAAGGCCTGGTGGCTGATGGCCGTGATAACCCCTCAGCTGATGAGGAGAGCCATCTGTGCGCTCTGGGTTTGGGAGCATGAGGGGGGCTGCAGTGTTCCCCTCCTGCAGCAACCTTCTTAATAATTCACCCTGCCCTGATAGTGGCGAGGCTCCGGTGATCGCCGACGAAGCAGGGTGACCTTCTGCGCGTCAGGTCGTCACGACACGGCGGTACTCACTGACCCATTCTGACCACGTCCATAAGCAGCGCATGTGTGTGTGTGTGTGTGTGTGTGTGTGTGTGTGTGTGGTGTGTGTGTGTGTGTGGTGTGTGTGTGTGTGTGTGTGTGTGTGTGTGTGGGGGGGGGGGGGGGGTAGGGTTGGAGGCAATTCCCAATGCTGTGCACTAACCTAACCTGAGCGCAGGGGACTAATCAAAAGCTCAAAAACCAATCAATCCATGAGAATTAATTTGTCCTTATTGATTCTGAATGGCTAAATTTGAATTTAAGGCGACAATAACATTCAACTTATTTGATAAAAGAAAATATATATATCATCATAATAATAAATAATAGATATATCATACGTCATCAGTCTGTAGTTGGGTTTCCATCCACCTGTTTTTATGCGAAATTTCAAATTGCGCATTAAAATCCTGAGTGGAAACGCCAGAAAATTCGATAAAACCTCCAGTGGGTGAAAACGTGCGAAATATCACTTTTGCCGACTTTCTGAAAATTCGATTAAAAGTTGCAATACCTTTGGACCCAGCTTGTGTCTATCTGTGTGTGTATACCCTATTCGCCTGACATGTGCTTTATTTTTTATTCCTGTCAGTCAGTGTAGGAAATTTTAAAAAATATATTTTGACGGCAACTTTTGCCCCCACTGTCTAAACAAAGGGGGCATTTACACAATTTTGGGGGCACTTAAAAAATATTAATTAGTGCATAAAGTTGCTAAAGCGTAGCGTGAACGACAGCGCTGTTTGTGTGAGCGTGTTCTTCATCGTCTGCTTTTGGCAACCAGCTTGGCCGGTGCCGAGTGTACGTTAATGGGAATGGCAATTAAATGAGTTGAACGGGAAGAAAATTATCTAAATTTTGGGGGCAATCTTTGCCCGCCGGATCATGTTTTTTATGGACATTCTAAGATTTCATGGGGCATCTTTGCCCTGGCCCCTGCCTAAAGTCCTACACTGCTGTCAGTCATATTGTGGCCAGACAAGAGGCATTCAGAAAGACGGTGAACATCAAACTTGTGTTTTTCTTGCAGATTGGCTGCAATTCCGCTTGCCTCGGCCTCAGGCAGATGACAGCTCATCGAGAAGAGTGAAAAGTGAGGGCGAGGAGGGCGGGACTAGACTAACACTATACTTCCTGCCTCAAGGTGAGAAGTTGC
This sequence comes from Poromitra crassiceps, assembly GCF_964638095.1. NCBI lineage: Eukaryota > Metazoa > Chordata > Actinopteri > Beryciformes > Melamphaidae > Poromitra > Poromitra crassiceps. The sequence goes on from NC_139637.1 coordinate 12,155,221, forward strand.
ATATCCTCACTTTTATGGATGGTTCCAGTTATCTTCGGCCTGGGCCTTATTTTCCTTTCAGAGCCGGGAACCCTCATTATCAGATAAAAACCACCGTTTCGAGAGACTAGCACATACATCTCAATAGATGTTTCAAATGTCCAAGTTTCACTGAATAGGCCTACAGCATACATCTCTCCCATCGTGAGGAACAAGTGTGTTCTTGTGTGGCAGACTAGTGGAACTCCCATTGGGTGTGCGTGAGCAGTCTCAACGCCAGACCCAGGAGAGTTCTTACTCAGACATGGCCAATTGTGTATAGGAACGTCTGACCCAGTGGGCAGTCTCTGAGGTTTTCCTACGAGGACGCGGAAGTAACCCAGAAAGCTGTAATTCCTCAAATGGCCACTTGAGGCGGGGCTCAGAAGTCCCGTTGTTCCCCGTTCACCCCCATGTTAAAATGCCCCACTTTGTAACAGTGATTAAGCATCTTGACAGCCTGGTCCATAACACGGTTTTGGTCTATATATCTAATTTCACCTTTTCATAACAACTCTGGGGGGGTCATATCTTATATAACTCGCCCGTTTGGAGTAAAATAGATGATAGAATAGGGGATGATTGACTGGTCGGCTGTCCAGTGGTCGCGCAGCTTGCTGATCATCACGGACCAATAGCAGGCGGAGTTGCGGCTCTAGGAAACCCCCCCGTCTCACGTTTTGCAAAGGACCGCAGGATGGCGACAGACAACGCTTTGCTGCAAAACGTGAGTCCCAAAACTAGTGGATGGGTTCGTCCATATTATTTAGATCAGTGGTCCGACCACTGAGCGGAAGGACCGCTACCTGGAATAGAACCGGGTGGTGGTAGACGAGTGTTTTTACCTCTACACATACCCAGACATCACACCCAGACATCACATTACCTCGACACTACCCAGACAGACACTACCCAGACATCATTTATTTTATGTGAACACATTTGAGCAACACATTTGCTATGCTGCAGAAAGTGCAATCAATTGCAGACAGTGTGAAAAAGTTTCCCCATCGATTTGAAGACTTTCTAGCGTGGCAAGCACGGGGGTGTAACTAAAACATCTTTATTGTACTTGTGTCGAGGATGGAAAAGGTCTCCTCTTTGTGAAAGCAAAAGTAGAGCTATCACACCGGACTAACTAATGACCCACCGGATGACGACCGACCGACCGACCGACACTGGAACTTGTCGCGCTGCAGCCTTATTCTTCTCACCGGATGATAACAAGAATAAGGGCGAGGCGCGTATATAGATTTCATGTTAATCAGACAACCGACAGCCGTTATGAAGGAAAGACACCTTTACGTGAGAATAGTAGCATTATTGACGCGCTCCCAAAACCCAGTGAAGCGCGCGGTATCGATCGGTCCACAACGTGTGTGTGTGTGTGTGTTGTGTTCCCACCGCAGCAGCCCCGGATCTGTGTTCAAAGCTCGAGCTAGCTGCCTATAGCGCTCAAACAGCCGCGTGCTTTCCCCCCCCGGGGTGACTCACACACACCTGCCTTTGTATAACACACTAAACATACGTCCACCTTCAGACACGGCGGCCCACGCGGTCATGGGCCTCATCCCATGCATGCATAAACAGCGGCGCTGGGAGATGGCCTGTGAATCATGGACACACCGCAAGAACGGGGCTCCAAAACTCTGTGGCAGTTCCTGAATTAGCTGTGTTAAAATACAGGGATTTTACTATTCTGCTCCTGAGTTAGGCTACAGTATGAATATGAATGAAATGACAGATCTTTTGGGCATAAATATGCATAGCATTACCTTTGCTGTCATGCAGTGTTTTCTCCCCCCCCCCCCCCCCACTCAAGATTGCTTTAAGAATAGAGTCAAATCGGGGGGTTAGTTGAGGTTGAATGCCATCCTGAATGCAGTGGGCCAACGGAAATATTGACGCACTGTGGTGATGCCACGAGCGTGAACCCGCACCTGCAGCAGCAGCCCAGGGGTGCTCTGAGAGAGGCAGCGAGCAGCGAGCAGGTGCCAACAAAGAGGGGGCCTCATCTGCTGCTACAATGCCCATCTGTTAGTCACACACAGGCTAAACAAACTTTCGTCTGAGGGTGCCATCACCCGCTGTTGACTTTCTGAGAAAAGCGGTTGCATATCAATTAATATGCAACCGCTTTTTTTCCCCCTGTGTCGAAAGGCGGCGAGGAAGTTTCGACATCGTCACGCGATTTATTTATTTGTAAATTGTATTAAACCTTGACGGAGGTCATTCAGGGACGATGCTCCATTTTGATCATTCAGTTGACTTCACCGGCTTATTATTGCCACCGATGTTTGAGATCGATATTATTCTGACGACGGCAGTCAAAAATCAATAGCCAGAAATTCCATTAAACTAAATGATATGTCCACGAACGACACAGTGGTCACGCAATTATATGTTGTATTCCATCAACTGTTTTTTTTGCAGATGGACCGATCATGGACATGAGAGGCCTATTACGTTCCCATGAGCGTCACCTAATAGCAGGGCTCATGGATGCTAGAAGAGAGTGATGATAGCTATGAGCTGTGCAGTGGCTCAGCTGTAGCGTGCACGTAGCAGAGTATAGCAGAATTAATGCAAACGGCACCATTCGTGTCACTATATATTTCGATAACTGGGGGGGGGGGATTAACTATTTAGTTTCTAGAATCACAGATTCATGCATGTTTTACATGAAATGTGAGAACACAAAATCAATTTTTAATCATTTAGGGAAAATAATTCCTCACTTGGGTAGCTGGTGAAGAATAGTAGATGTGGGCTCAGAAATGAATAACCTGGCCTTTTTTTTCATTTTCAACATTGCCTTCATCCTATTATTCACCACATTCTCCCCACCACATATACTCTGTGCCACTCAGACTTTTAAAATGGAAATAGGACAGGCAATTAAAATTTAAATAAGAACCGCAATGAATGGATGTTATCTGATGCTAAAGGGCTACCTCGCCATTTACTTATTTATTTATTTATTTGTTTATTTGTTTCTTTATTTATTTATTGCCATGCACATATCGCTATATATGGTGTGTCTCACCCTGACACTGAAAGTTTTAACATTTACTCCCCAGTGACATCTATAGCTCACTGGTTTCGACGCCTTAACAATGTGAACAAGCTGTTTTGTGCTGCATTTTAGATGCAGCCAGGTCTACATACTGTACCTCTCCGACATCACTGAAAATGACTAGATTCCTTTCTATACAATTCAAATCTGACCAAATCACAATAATATGCCACGTCTCCTATAGCACCTATTGCTTCAGCTTTGATTGTTTAATGTTATAATGTAATCTTTCAAACGTATGAATTATATGAAGCAATTGCCTTGCCATACAGCAGAATGTAGATATTCTCCATAGTCAAACCTGCCTCTTACAGCATAGTACATGACTTGTTTACTCCCCATAAGAATACAGCCAGCCGCAGAGTCTCTGCTGCTGGCTGTATTCTTTCTAAAGGGAGGGGGGACCTGACACCTCCCTTTAAAGAATACAGGCAGCAGCAGAGTCTTCTCTGTCAGGTCCACCTCCCTTTAGAAAGAATACAGCCAGCAGCAGAGTCTTCTCTGTCAGGTCCACCTCCCTTTAGAAAGAATACAGCCAGCAGCAGGGTCTTCTCTGTCAGGTCCCCCCTCCCTTTAGAAAGAATACAGCGAGCAGCAGAGTCTTCTCTGTCAGGTCCACCTCCCTTTAGAAAGAATACAGCCAGCAGCAGAGTCTTCTCTGTCAGGTCCCCCCTCCCTTTAGAAAGAATACAGCCAGCAGCAGGGTCTTCTCTGTCAGGACCACCTCCCTTTAGAAAGAATACAGCCAGCAGCAGAGTCTTCTCTGTCAGGTCCCCCCTCCCTTTAGAAAGAATACAGCCAGCAGCAGAGTCTTCTCTGTCAGGTCCCACCTCCCTTTAGAAAGAATACAGCCAGCAGCAGAGTCTTCTCTGTCAGGTCCACCTCCCTTTAGAAAGAATACAGCCAGCAGCAGAGTCTTCTCTGTCAGGTCCACCTCCCTTTAGAAAGAATACAGCCAGCAGCAGAGTCTTCTCTGTCAGGTCCACCTCCCTTTAGAAAGAATACAGACAGCAGCAGAGTCTTCTCTGTCAGGTCCCCCCTCCCTTTAGAAAGAATACAGGCAGCAGCAGAGTCTTCTCTGTCAGGTCCCCCCTCTCTTTAGAAACAATACAGCCAGCAGCAGAGTCTTCTCTGTCAGGTCCACCTCCCTTTAGAAAGAATACAGCCAGCAGCAGAGTCTTCTCTGTCAGGTCCACCTCTCTTTAGAAACAATACAGCCAGCAGCAGAGTCTTCTCTGTCAGGTCCACCTCCCTTTAGAAAGAATACAGCCAGCAGCAGAGTCTTCTCTGTCAGGTCCACCTCCCTTTAGAAAGAATACAGCCAGCAGCAGAGTCTTCTCTGTCAGGTCCACCTCCCTTTAGAAAGAATACAGCCAGCAGCAGAGTCTTCTCTGTCAGGTCCCACCTCCCTTTAGAAAGAATATAGCGAGCAGCAGAGTCTTCTCTGTCAGGTCCACCTCCCTTTAGAAAGAATACAGGCAGCAGCAGAGTCTTCTCTGTCAGGTCCCCCTCCCTTTAGAAAGAATACAGCCAGCAGCAGAGTCTTCTCTGTCAGGTCCACCTCCCTTTAGAAAGAATACAGCCAGCAGCAGAGTCTTCTCTGTCAGGTCCACCTCCCTTTAGAAAGAATACAGCCAGCAGCAGAGTCTTCTCTGTCAGGTCCCCCCTCCCTTTAGAAAGAATACAGCCAGCAGCAGAGTCTTCTCTGTCAGGTCCCCCTCCCTTTAGAAAGAATACAGCCAGCAGCAGAGTCTTCTCTGTCAGGTCCACCTCCCTTTAGAAAGAATACAGCGAGCAGCAGAGTCTTCTCTGTCAGGTCCCCCCTCCCTTTAGAAAGAATACAGGCAGCAGCAGAGTCTTCTCTGTCAGGTCCCCCCTCCCTTTAGAAAGAATACAGCCAGCAGCAGAGTCTTCTCTGTCAGGTCCACCTCCCTTTAGAAAGAATACAGCCAGCAGCAGAGTCTTCTCTGTCAGGTCCACCTCCCTTTAGAAAGAATACAGCCAGCAGCAGAGTCTTCTCTGTCAGGTCCCCCCTCCCTTTAGAAAGAATACAGCCAGCAGCAGAGTCTTCTCTGTCAGGTCCCCCTCCCTTTAGAAAGAATACAGCGAGCAGCAGAGTCTTCTCTGTCAGGTCCCCCCTCCCTTTAGAAAGAATACAGCCAGCAGCAGAGTCTTCTCTGTCAGGTCCACCTCCCTTTAGAAAGAATACAGCGAGCAGCAGAGTCTTCTCTGTCAGGTCCACCTCCCTTTAGAAAGAATACAGCCAGCAGCAGAGTCTTCTCTGTCAGGTCCCCCCTCCCTTTAGAAAGAATATAGCGAGCAGCAGAGTCTTCTCTGTCAGGTCCACCTCCCTTTAGAAAGAATACAGGCAGCAGCAGAGTCTTCTCTGTCAGGTCCCCCCTCCCTTTAGAAAGAATACAGCCAGCAGCAGAGTCTTCTCTGTCAGGTCCACCTCCCTTTAGAAAGAATACAGCGAGCAGCAGAGTCTTCTCTGTCAGGTCCCTCCTCCCTTTAGAAAGAATACAGCCAGCAGCAGAGTCTTCTCTGTCAGGTCCACCTCCCCAGTTGAATAAACTTCTCATTTCTTTTCTCGGGGAATCAGATGCTGAAATACTTACCTTAACTCTCACACCAGCCATTCCTTTACCAGCCTGTCCTCGTCTGATAAAGAGACCGTTACATTTGCTGTGTAAATACATTGGATTTGAATTTATTTTCTGTTAACAGTGCCAAATACAGACACGCCTCCATGAAATCGAGACAACTGCCCAGTCCAGAGAAATACCGGATGAAAATGTCAAAAGTTAAGGTTGTTCTTTGGGATTTGTTTTGCTTTACTGAGTCAATCTTTTTTCAGTCTAGAGTTCTCGTTCTTGTTTTATTTTAAATTAGTTTGCTTTTCACCTTCACTTGCTTTTTGCCTATAGGCACATCAAGGGTAGGAGAGGAGCTAGCTAATATTATGAAGACTATAGTACTCTCTTGCTACTATACTGAAAAAGACACGGTAACGCTTTAAAATACAGCCCGCAAATAAGCATGTAGTTATAGTATAACTACGGGGTACAAGGAGTGTACTTATGGTATAACTACGGGGTACAAGGAGTGTAGCAGAGGAGGTTTTTCCAGTGAGGCATAGGAGGATGGTCCTCCTCTATTAGATTGGGGATTTTATATAAAAAAATATATATATTAAAAAAATATATTTTTTATTTTTATTTTTATATTTTTCATTTTTCATATTTTTTTTTATAATAAAATATCAATCAAATGTGTTTTTTCTTATGTGCAGACGCTCATTTTTTCATTCATTATATAGCTCCATGCAGACGAGTCACTCTGGCCCTGGTCCCAGCATGGGGGAGGGGATTAAAAAAACACCCGCCCTGTGGGCTTGATTTATTTGGTAATTTATCTAATGAAAAAATAAGATTGGTTGAAAAAGACTTGCAATTCACAGAAAACAGTGAGAGTGATGTGTTTTCCAACGAATCAGATTGAGCTAGGAGGGAGCTCTCCCTTAGCCCGTGAAACCAGGTGAAACCCTAATTGGTTGTTGTTTGATAGATAGATTGCTTGACATTGATTGACATTCTGTATTGTCCAATGCTGATGAATACGTCTGAAAATCGGCAACGTTGTTCCACTGCCTGGTCTGTGGTCTCTCACGCTGAATCAAGGAGGTGAAATCCACTGCTTGACCTGACAGGAAGGATTTACTGAGACAGTAGCAGCATATCATATTTCCCTCTTATTTTTATTTACTTTTTTATCAATCAGTAAGTGTTCACAAGCCAGACAGTCGTTGATATTGGATTACCACCAAAACGAGTTTCGAGTTGCGGGGAGACGAGCTGCGCGATACGGGCTTTTTGCAATGTCAGAAAACTGGAATATTTGCAACGTCTCGACTGCAGCGTTTCCCCTACAGACAGCACGGATATTCAAGTAAGTCAATTGATTTCAAGTTATCCGAACCTTCTATTAAATTCGGCGTGGAAATGGTTCACCGAGCAGCGCTATTTTTGTCGTATTGAAGTTTCATCCTGTAATTTCTTATACTAAAACCCGCAAACTTTAAATTCACACATTTTTTAACTGAATTTGGCCTGTAAATCGATAGCTGACAGCGGGCTCAATTTTAAAGCTTGAGTGGTGATCTTTATATCATATGAAAGTAGAAGAAATAAGGAATCGATTGGGATGAAGCATGTCAACCTAGGATGTCGGGAAGGGGGGGTAAATAACGCTCCAAAGTTGATAACTAAATGAGTAGTGCAGCACTGTGCACAGGCAGACACACTCTCGTTCCAGATGCAATTAAGTGTAATTTAACGCTATTTGACAACAGTTTCGGCCATAGACTTTGTCAAGTATCATACAAACAGTGCAAGACAGCCATTATAAAGACAGGTTAGCTGATTGAATGGACAACACCTGTCTTGTGAAAGCACACCTGAGTGTGAGACATCATAGGATGAATCAAAACATTGATGTCACAGGTAGGCTGTATACCATAATATATCATGAATCTATGTGAATAAATAGATTTATATAAATAGTAATCACAGCCTAATGCATAGAGATAAATCCTGAAACCTTCTCGCAACAGTTCTAGCCTAAGCCAGTGGTTTTCAAAGTGGGGTCCCCAGCAAAAAGGGGGGATAATCTATTTTCACTATAATTCCATGCCATCCATAAGTAACACAATCTAAGATAGTGTAGAAGTGAGTAACTAGGCTAATTATAACCATAACAGCACAAATAATTGACAAAAATCTCGAAATAAATATACAGTATTTACTCTGAGAAATGAAATAATGAGAAAAGGAACAATTATTGATGGTTAAAACTGAATAATGACATCACAACAGTCTAATCCTAATGCTAATTTAAAATGAGATTTGGGCGTTTTGGGCAAAAACTGCTTGTGGGTGAGAGTATCAGCAGCAGAGCACACGTCATATTTTCCCTGGGACCGCCTCAGGTGCCAGGTGCTGTTCCGTCCTGTAGTCCTCTCACTGGGTGCTAATGCAATGCTCCTCACTGGGTGGAAAGCTAAGAGGCTTGACAGCATGGGAAACATGGCAAATACACACACACACATGCGCGCGCGCGCACACGTGAAAAAAAAAAGCCCAACCTTCGGTCGCCGCACTAGCTTCCTCCCCTGTTTCCAAGCTCACTAGCCACCACTGGAGTGTAGTTATAGTATATATCTACGGGGTACAAGGAGTGTAGTTATAGTATAACTACGGGGTACAAGGAGTGAATTCACTCCTTGTACGTGCGTGCGTGCGTGCGTGCGTGCGTGCGTGCGTGCGTGCGTGCGCGCGTGTACATTTGTGTTCAGTAAAAGTGTACAGTAATGAAAACCCAGTGTTGGTCATAATTGTTGACAAAGTTATTGATGTGGCCCAGGCCTTTACTATAGTAGCTATAGCTACGCTCGTGTTGGGTTTGTGCAATATTGTCCTCATTGCACTTGTGGCCTTGATTAACTCAAAGCCACCTGAGCTTTGCGCTAATATACAGTCAACTCAGTTGGGACTCGGTGTGTGTGTGTGTGTGTGGGGGGGGGGGAGCAAAATTCAATTACACTTTAATTACTATATACAAAAGACTCGAACGTAGCCTAACGCTGTGCTGTCTCTGCTGACTCAGTGTTTTCTATACAAGGTACTGTATATGTGATTTCTGTTGAACGGGCACGCAGGGAGGAAGAAGCGCTAGAGTCAAATAAGTCCATTATAGGTTTATGACTATAAGTTCTGTTGTATAATGAGTTTAATTACAGTGTATGTCATGCAGCTCTCTCTCGTTCTGCTCCTCTCTGTGAGTTTGCAGGTAGCCTATCAGCGACGCCCTGCAGCAGCTATTATCTATCAAACACACAATGTTGCGTTCTATGAGACACGTTTACATCATGTTGAGTATGTGAACGCTCGGGGGGGCAAGAAGCATCATTAATTAAGGCTACGGTATAAGTGTGCCAGCCATTGTTGTCATCCCAAAGGTATATGTTCATCCGCTTGGGTGGAGGACCGCCCCACTACGATGCCGATTTGGCCTTAACTCTTTGAGTGCCGGAGTCATCCTGATCATTCTGATCATTGTGTATGCTACGTACCTCCTGAAGTAGCTTCACACTCTCCTGTCTCACCACCTCACTTGCCTGTGTGTTGTTGTCTGACAATCTCAAACAATATTCCGCCCCAAAAAAGCAAAGAAAACATGTTCTGACCTCAACACGAGGAGTAAACAAGGGGAGTGTGCGAGCAACCCTGAGAAATATCAATTTAATTGAAATATATATTAAATATTTTATTTAATTTCTTTAATACATCAATTCCCATCCAATTAGGATTTGAATGAGGCCTTCGAGATCCCTGGGAAAGTACAGCAGGCTAACCTCAGAACAACACACTTTCGTGGGAAAAGCATCAGTCGAAAAGACTCGAGCAGAAACAGGCGCCAGGCACGGACTGCATAATCGGGCACATCGGGCAAAAGCCCGGTGGCCTGGCCTGGCCTGGCCTGGCCTGGCCTGGCCTGGCCTGGCCTGGCTTGGCCAGGCGCTGTTAGCATAGCATCCCCCAGTTCCACTTGGATTGGAGGAAGAGATCCATGGGAAATGGATTACAAAAGCAGCAACAAAATAGAGAAGAATAGAGCATGGGCTGAATATTATACATGCGTGTTTTGATATGCGGGATTTCTCAAATATACATACTGTACATATTTCTCATGTTTTTTTATTGCCTTATAAAACAATAAAAAATGAATATTAGGCAACAATACGGCCATGCATCATCTTCTCATAATGCACAGAGTGAATAACCATGATAAATATTGCCATAAGCAATTATGTGGCTGCAGAATGCTATAGAGGATACTGTAGTATGTGTGTGTGTGTGTGTGTGGGGGGGGGGGGGGGGGGGGGGGGGGGGCTTGGTGTGTGGTCCCTGGTGTCAGAATGCTATAGAGAGCCAAAGTGGAACGGTCACTTCCTGCTTCAGCACTGTACCAGAGATTTTCATCCGCCATTTATTTTCACATAGACATTTCGTAAAATGCTTACAAAAAGAGTTTTACTGGTTCAAACCAAACGGTACGGATATATTTAGAAACAGGAGAGATCGCATAACATTT
>NC_139637.1:12165666-12180666 GCF_964638095.1 Poromitra crassiceps
ACCCGTCCTGCTGCGTTTCCCAACGAGCCGCGTGTGTGATTTCTCCACAAACGGTGATCCATCACTGACGTGATCGGAGCGGAGAACATGTCACCACGCTGGCACACGTTGGTCACCTCGCTGTCCCCCCCTCCATATAAGGAAGCTGCTGGCCAGCTGGTGAGGATGCTGTGCCTGCCCTGACCTGTGGTGACCCACTGTGTGGCCATCGTGGCTATAATCGCTTTATCGCTCTTCTCAGTCCAGGTTCATGTCCCCAGTCCATTTGAGAGGACTTTACATCGCTGCTATGCTATTCACCTTATGTAGCCACGCCCATTTGACCCGGTTGTGTGGTCGTGTGACGACTTCCGTCAAAAAAAAAAAAAAAAATGACTGGCTGCTCCAATATCATCTAACTCTGAATTAACTAATAATTTAGCCAATTGTATGTAACATACCAAATAAAAGCAAACGGCAATGTCTAAGAATGCAACGCCATGTAACTGGCTCGTTAAGTCTCGCATTCCAGGGAATTACGTTAACGTTTGCGGGTCTTATAGACGTAAGTGGCTCGCGCTGCGAGAGAAAACCATCTGAAGCTTTCTTTGTTGGAGTCCAGGTATGTTTGACAAGAAAGTGCTCGTCATTGTCGACGATAACGTTATCTGACCTGGCTAACAGTATGGATACTCCTTGCTCCTCGCTTGCTGGCTGTGTACCGAGCTCAAAGTAGTAGGCTGTTTTACCCCCTACAAAAACAACTCTCTTCTTTCATGACGTTCATTTGTATTTCACGCCGTGACCGCCGGAAGTGTTAACACGACCCGGAAGAATTTGGCCCACCCCCGCGTCTGAACATAATGTTCAGACGCGGGGGTGGGCCAAATTCACCTCTATTCACCTTTAAGTGAATAGAGTTGTGTGTCTGTATCCCTTTAAGACCGTGTCACGGTTCGCGGTCTTAAAGGGATACACACACAAATGCTGCATCAGGTATCAATGGGTTAATTAAAGAATCTGTACTTTTCCCATCTCTGCAAAGCACTGTACAAACTATAGTGTTTGCCGTATTCGGTATACCGCGTCACGGTTTCGCGGTCTTAAAGGGATACACACACAAATGCTGCATCAGGTATCAATGGGTTAAGAGGCATTTTATGGGGAAAGCCAGGGTCCGAGGGGTTAAAAGCAGTTCAACTGCAAAGTGATGCATGCGGCACATTATGTTCTTTACCATATCATAACCCAAGTCCACTACGACCCCATCACAGCCCCGCCCACTGCTCCACTGAAACAGGAAACATAATCATATTCACCGCCTCTCTTATTAGCAGATGTGGAGCTCAAGTGGCGGCTCACCAATTGAAAATGCCAGCCATCTCATTTCCTGGTCCTGCATAATCACAGTCTGGCTGACTGCAGGCAGCAGAGACCGATGAGGATGTTGTTTACGTGTTCAGCACTTTGGGGTGTGGACAGCCACAGGGCATGTTGTTACAATTTAAACCATCCACTTTATGCAACTGTTAAAGACACCGTGTGCAGCTCCTTCATCATTTAAAGACACTGTGTGCAGCTCCTTCATCATTTGAAGAATCTTTGTTCTCTTGCAAACCAATTGCCAGAATAAAATGTCAGTATTGTATCGTTTCTACAATCGTTTCTACAATTGGATACATTGTTAGGTGGAAGACTAGTGGACACCTGACAGGCTTGACACACTTGATGGGCTACTTGATAAACAGGAACTGGTGCAGGCGAGAGGAAAGACTCGACGTGGCTGTTTGCTGAAACTGATCTTACGATCTGACAGCTGGCAGAGCTGATCCTTATATAGCCTTCTTCTTCTTCTTCTTCTTCTAATGGCTTTCCGGCAGACTGGATGCCTTGCGGCAGTGCGGCACATTGCTCCCTCTCACAGGTGGATGGATGGTCTCACTCTAGACCTGGTTCTTCTTCTTTAAAGTTTCCAGTGTTTCTCACACCTCCTCAATCTTGGCTGTTGTGCCTCGTCTCATGTTCCTCAGCTCCTCGTCCCTCCTGAGCAACGCCTCGCCTCATTGCTCATCCGTCCTGAGCAACGCGCCTTCACCTTCATGAAGGGCTCCTCCTTGTCTCATGTTCCTCCGCTCCTCATCCCTCTTGAGCAACGTGCCTTCACCTTCATGAATGGCTCCTCTGTTAATAGAGATTTCAGCCCAGGGGCGGAAAGCATCATCCGGTTCCAAAAAACATCCCCCTCCTCCACAACTCTCTTCCCTCTCTCCTTATATAGCCATCCACAGTGACATCATATGCCAGGTGTGACATCATCAAAGATGACGTCTTCTTCAATGATGACATCATCAATGTGGACATCATCACTGTGGCATCATCACTGTTGACATCATTAAAACCATCCACAGTGACAGTCTTTTGGTCAACAGGAAGAGAGCGTTGGGAGTCTCCGAAGCATCCACCTCAACGATAAACTGAAGCTCAGGGTCTCAATCTCGACATAAATTTGAAACAAAATGCTGATTAATTTGAAAAGTTGGCTGTCTTTTCAACTTTCAATCCAAATAAAATACCTCTAACGACTTTGGTTATGTATAGTCAGGGGAACCAACTTTGCTTATGTTTAGGTAAGTTGACTAAAATAACTTTGCTTACCCCCTTCCTCCACCCCGGGCACAACACTCTTATGGCCCAATTATGCTCCATTTTCATACGAAAATGCGTCTGTTTCAAACGGTGTAACGGTAACCGTCACTGCCCACATACTTCCATGCGTCTTTCACGTCGGTATCATGTTAAGCCATACATCCGCTAGTGGGCAGTAGAGAGTCAATTGTGTGAGTGTTTGTGTGGTACTGCTCCGTTTCATCCGTATCCGTAAGCTTTCAGAAAACGTGCAGAACTACGCACGGAATGAACGCAGACAGAGTACTCCCTATGTGTATCCGTATTTAACATTGAGCATAATTGGGCCTTTACTGACCACCGCGCTAGTTCAATACCAGACACTTAATGTGTATCATTTTAATATACACATATCTAGAAACACGATAAGCAAATTATTTCTCGTTCAGAAATGTGATATCGGTGGATTCCAGAAAGGCACAATGTCGACATTTTATTCTGGCAACCAGGCTCTCTCACTTGAAAAGTAAGTAAACACCTGACATTCTTCAACAGGTTTTAAATCTGCAAAATGTAGAAGTCTTCCTCTTCCTCTTCCCTTGCTAAAGGCTGGAGCGCCCTTCCATCACAAATATTTATGTGAATAGTTTCCCTCTGAATAAAATATAAGGTTTCGACATTGCGGTCAGACAGTGACAATTGATTCTTTAGGAATGACGCGCTCCACCAGCTCCCCCCCCCCCCCCCCCCCCCCCATTCAATCATACTTGCTGGAAAAGCTGTGTGTGTGTGTGTGTGTGTGGTGTGTGTGTGTGTGTGTGTGTGTGTGTGTGTGTGTGTGTGTCCTCTCCCCTCTATCTCCCTCACCCTTGTCTCTCTCGCTCTCTCTCTCTCTCTCTCTCTCTCTCTCTCTCTCTCTCTCTCTCTCTTCAGAAAGCATACTGAACCTACTATACGCAATAACGAACGCCTAGCTGTATTTGCAGTGGGAGCAAGTTTGAGTTATGGCCATTCAGTATTTTTAATTGCAACTATAAAAACCAAAAAAAGCCGATCAAGCCTTGATTCACTTGACCTCCGTAAGTATTCATGCCTAGTAAAGAAATCTCTTAGATAAGGGTGTTTTTTTTTCTCAAGGGACATAATAGCACTAATATCTCTGCTTTTAAAGGAAGAAGATAAGGAGCCATCCATCCAGGTGAGTGTGCCAGCTCTCAGCTCTCAGCTTATTAAACGCCGATCTGAAGATATGAAAAGGTGCTTGCCAGACACATCCATGATTATAATGCTCACATTAGTCCATTGTGACCAGACGTGCTTTATAAAGTCTTGGCTAGCTGCTGACAATGTCAGGCACCTTCTGCATATCATAGTGTATAGACTGTGGCAGCTACGAAAACCCCAACAGCATTCCTATCCTTGGATGCTATGAAGGCCTTTGATAGGCTGGAGTGGTGTTTTTACGCGGCATGTTAGAGGAAATGGGTTTTCGTGCGGACTGCGGACTTGGTACACATGGTAAAAGTTCTACTCTAACGACCCCTCGTGCTCACTGGTCGATTGTTGCCTGCATGATTCCCTGTCACTATAGGTCATCCCAGAAGGGTTGCCCTTTGACCTCGGCGCTGTTCGCGCTCTCAACCCCCCGGCCCAAAATATTCAACAATCGCGTCTACCATCTGTTGCTATACGCTGATGACGCTTAATAAAATTCACTCTAGTATTTCTCACTTTATATGGAAGAAAAAAGCGCCCACGCGTAGAAATGGCCACTTTGTCCTGGGTTCAATTCCCACCTGGGACGCTGTGAGCGCTGAAGGAATGCGTGCCCGTCCGCATGCCCTCGAGTGCCCACCGCCCGGGTGGGGTCGTCAAAAGGGCCTTTGCATGTTCTCCCCGTGCCTCCCGGGGGTTTCCTTCATATAGGAACCCCCTTCACCAAAACATGCAATATCCTGGTTGCTAATGTGGTTCCTCCTCTGGTCGTTAAGGGCGCCTGTTCGGAGCGAGGGAGGGGAACCGGTTGGAATAGCGTGAACCTCCCACGTGCTATGTCCTACCGGTGAAGCTTCCCCTGTCAGGTGAAAAGAAGCGGCTGGCTAACTGCCCATGTCTCGGAGGAAGCATGGAGCCAGTTTCGGCTCGGGGGGGGGGGTGGGAGAAAAAAGAAATGGCCACTTTGCAGAGAGGAAAGGGAGATCAAAGTCTAGCAGTTCCTCACTT
Source organism: Poromitra crassiceps (assembly GCF_964638095.1). Classification (NCBI taxonomy): domain Eukaryota; kingdom Metazoa; phylum Chordata; class Actinopteri; order Beryciformes; family Melamphaidae; genus Poromitra; species Poromitra crassiceps. The sequence continues at coordinate 12,170,494 of NC_139637.1, forward strand.
TAAGTTTTATTTTTTACTCATTTGTGCTTAAGCCACTTTCTGTGTGGGGTGATGCTAATACACCTGTCTGTCCCCTGGCGTAAATTGGAGGAAAATAGTTTGCGGCCACGGAACTTGCAGGAGGTCCTCTTTGCCAATACATCTAATAAGCAATGCCAACTCCGTTTTGCCTCAATTATTTCCTTTCTTATACAGAGCTGGCATAGAGTCGAGTCCCATGGGATCTCCTGCAAGTGGCACGCGCTCTCCCCGATATCTAACAACAAAGAGCTTTTGATTGGAGGAAGACCTATTTCGTCCTCTCCCTGGAATAATAGCAATATCCACTACCTGGGGGACATTTATAATGAGACAGGTTTACGTCTCTCTCTCAAGATATCAGGGAAACCTTTCACCTTACCGAATTCCTCATTTTATTTTTGATCTGCTAACTCAGACATGCTCTCAAAGCATGTGGTGTTCCCCTACAACAGCCTCTACCCATTCATCCTTTATATCAAGTGTTTACTGCATCAAGAAATCATACTCAAAGAAATAATAGAGGGCCTGGTTCCAAATTGTATCTCCTCATTTTGGTCTTATTGTGATTTACCACTGGACGGGCTATGGAGGTGTGACTATCGAGGATTAGACCCCGATTTGAGTGGGATCAGGTGGCCTGGCCCGCAGCTCGGCTGCTGCGTGGCCTCGCCTGCCCTATTGGCATGCACAATTGCGCAACTTCGTAATCACTGATGACATCACTCACTGATGACATCACAGTTGCTCGAGTGACCATCACTGATCACATCATGGAGTGCTCGAGTGACATCACTCAGTGCACAGTTCCCCTCAACTTCGCATCACTGATGACATCAGTGAATGATCAGTAGTGAGAGAAGAGTAGAGTCCGCACATCATCAGTGACATCACAATTGCTCGAGTGACCATCACTGATGACATCGTCAAGTGCTCGAGTGACATCACTGATGATGCCATAGACATTGTGACATCATCAGTGACATCATTGCTGACCAAAATCATCACAAATCTCACAATGTGGGACGAAAAACGCGACGAAAAACGTGACCAAAATCGCAGAGACAGAAAGACAGACAGACAGACAGACAGACAGACAGACAGAAAGACAGAAAGACAGCACAATTGCACAACTTTGCATCACTGATGACATCACAATTTGCTCGAGTGACCATCACTGATCACATCATGGAGTGCTCAAGTGAGATCACTCAGCGCACAATTGCTCAACTTCGCATCAGTGATTAAATCAGTGAATGATCAGTAGTGAGAGAAAAATCGGATTTTACATTCGGTCATGTGACCATCACTGATGACATCATAGAGTGCCGTCGAGTGCCATCACTGATGATGTCATAGGCATTATGACATCATTCATCAGTGACATTACTGACCAAAATAATCACAAATCTCAATGTGGGACCAAAAACGCAGACAGACAGAAAGACAGACACTTTGGCAATTTGATGGATGATGATGATGATGATGATGATGATGATGATGATGGTGGTGGTGGTGTGGGACTGCCCCCCCTGCTCTGGCCCTTTTATTCACATGGTGTGGGAGGGACTGCCCCCCCTGCTCTGGCCCTTTTATTCACATGGTGTGGGAGGGACTGTCCCCCCTGCTCTGGCCCTTTTATTCACATGGTGTGGGAGGGACTGTCCCCCCTGCTCTGGCCCTTTTATTCACATGGTGTGGGAGGGACTGCCCCCCCTGCTCTGGCCCTTTTATTCACATGGTGTGGGAGGGACTGCCCCCCCTGCTCTGGCCCTTTTATTCACATGGTGTGGGAGGGACTGTCCCCCCTGCTCTGGCCCTTTTATTCACATGGTGTGGGAGGGACTGCCCCCCCTGCTCTGGCCCTTTTATTCACATGGTGTGGGAGGGACTGTCCCCCCTGCTCTGGCCCTTTTATTCACATGGTGTGGGAGGGACTGCCCCCCCTGCTCTGGCCCTTTTATTCACATGGTGTGGGAGGGACTGTCCCCCCTGCTCTGGCCCTTTTATTCACATGGTGTGGGAGGGACTGCCCCCCCTGCTCTGGCCCTTTTATTCACATGGTGTGGGAGGGACTGCCCCCCCTGCTCTGGCCCTTTTATTCACATGGTGTGGGAGGGACTGCCCCCCCTGCTCTGGCCCTTTTATTCACATGAGCCCTTTTCCCACATGCGCTTTGTACCGCAAAATGACCGGTATGTGGTCTAATGCCTGCATGTGAGAAAGGCGCCGTGCCGGTATAAGCGCGACCCCGTCGTCCCCGACATTTCACCACTTTCGACCTATTCAGAAGAGCGGTATGCTCTTAAGGGGACGCAAGTGGAAACGGTTCAGGTCATTTTCCGCGACAGCGGTCCTTCAATCATGGGCGAGGAGTAGCCTACACACGTTGCTTAATGTTCCAGCGGGCATAATCTAATCATTCGCGCACATTAAAGCAAACTGGCGAAATGATCTTGTGATAGCCTAATAAGAGCAGTATGTCAGCTTGCTGATTTCCGAAGGCATTTTCCGCTATCAGTGGGCTGTGACTTCGTGGACCAGGTTGCAATGCACACAGTAGACAGTCCAACACCAAATACACAGCTGATTGTTCGATATTCCCCTGGTGTTGCGTACCACCAAAGGACTATTGCCAGTCGCAAACGCGCTTCCAGTGGTTTTCGCCACCGGGTGATCTTGCGTGCGGGTCGGACCAGACTCAGCACGTAATACCGGGACATGCGAAAATGACGCTTCCATTCCACGTCGTCAAAATTGTTCAGAGCATCTTCCCAAAATAAATTCCCTCCTGGTCTCTCTCGCTTCCAGACGGCTCTAGTCTCACGCAGCAGCGCAGAGGTACATAATCATCAGTCATGATCTGTCCCCGGTTTAGTCTATCTTCATATTCTGCGCGACACTCTCATGGGCGAGGTGTACACACGTTGCTTAATGTTAAACAAGCAAACTTATTTCACCATTCGGAGTTTTGCCGACACGTCACTCCCCACCCGCTCTGCAGTGCCGCCCCCCCCCCCCCCCCCATACAGGCAATTTCGCTGATAGATTCCCACATGCCAGAGGAGAGGTGTGAAGGGAAATGTCCGATATTGACTTACAGGTAATTTTCCGGTACGCATGTGGGAAAACGGCTATGGTGTGGGAGGGACTGCCCCCCCTGCTCTGGCCCTTTTATTCACATGGTGTGGGAGGGACTGCCCCCCCTGCTCTGGCCCTTTTATTCACATGGTGTGGGAAGGACTGTCCCCCCTGCTCTGGCCCTTTTATTCACATGGTGTGGGAGGGACTGCCCCCCCTGCTCTGGGGGGGGCAGTCCGCCCCCGTTGCACAGTTTTGGTCCAAGGTGGCTGCTAATGATGTGACTTATCAGTAATGGCTCCAGTAACTAGCGCCATGTCCTTTACCCGTTGCCAGGCGGCCATCTCTGCATGGCTTGGGTATGCTCATCTAGCAGTATTTTATTAACAAGATCCATCTTGTGTTTGATCTGTTCATTGCTGCTGTCTGCGGTCACTCAGTAATGCTTTGCCGTGTGTTGTTGCTTCATGTTGTTATTAGTTGCACGGGTGTTTGTTGTGGCTGTTGTATTGTCCTGGGGCCGGTTGCACCAACTGGTCTTAACTATGCCTGGTCGTAACTCCTACGTCGGTCTTAGTTAAGACCAGTCTAGTGGACGTTTACGCCTGTTGCACCAACAGAGCTTACGTCTGGTCTTAACTACGCCGGGTCGTAGCGATGCGCGTCCATGTGAAAGCATGGGAATGCCCACTGGAATGCGGCACGCGACCTGTTTAGAAGAGTGTGCCGACGTCAAATGACGCTCCGCTGATGGGTAATCGGCTGTAATAGTGTGGCTAATGTTAGCGGCTAACTGTTACTTGTCGTTACTTTACATGGCAGCAAAACGCCACTGAATGACCAAATTGATTTAACTTTGAACCATTTCGATTTCCACTTCCCATACGGACCCCCAGCATTGGTTAGTTGTTAACGTCGTGACTATATTTATAACGTTTATAACGTACTCCGGTTTGCGGTTTATAATTGACGGCTGAATACAGCCGTGCTGAGAGGGGTTGTGACTATTGCGCAACACACAGGTGAAAACCGTCTATACTGCACCTTACGCCTGCTCTGGACTAGGCGTAATATTTACGACCGGTCTTAGTGAGAAAAAGGCTTATGCCCTGTTGTTGCAACCGGCGTAGCTGTTAGGTCGTAAAGTTACGACCGACTTAGCTTAAGACCAGTCGTAAGACGAGTTGGTGCAACCGGCCCCTTTAGCTGTTTCCTGCTGCTCTGCATGCATGGCTTGTTCTGTCTTGAGAATTCTTGCTTGGGTGTCTTTATGTCACTTTGGAAATGCACACTCGCTCCTGCACATGCACATTATGATCATATTACTGTGCTGTATATGGGTATATCATGTGTCTATAGGACGAATCAGCGTGACGTCACTTTGCCACCCAGAAATGCGGAACCCCGCGACAGTTATTAGTATGAGTTGTGCCAAACAAACGTTAATATCTCAAAAACTATACATCCCTTCTATTTTGATATTCTGAGTGAGAGCAGAAGTAGCCCAAGAGTTTGATGTATTATATATGCATGTCGTGTTAAAGTTGTGTGAACTGTCTCAGTTTTTAAAATGTAAAGAGAGTAAGCTGGCTAGAGTCTGACACTCAAGCCTCGCGCCACTCGGGCTCCATAGGGTTCCATTGCCGTTGCCACCCAGTGACGCGGTTTGTTTACCAAAATGCTGCTCGGCCGATCCCTCGTATACACTTTACTGCTGGGATTTTTTTTTACTGTCTTACTGCACATGTTTATTTGTATATATTACTGTGCTGACCTATACTGTACCTATGGCGTCTTGTTGTCTTGTCTGTACATTTTATTGACTTTGTAAATTTTATTGACTTTGTAAATTTTATTGACTTTGTAAATTTTATTGACTTTGCAGGTTTCTTAACATCTTGCCAAAAGGACTGCAGTTGAAAATGAGCCAGCTGGCTAACACTGGCACATTTTCAGGAATGTTGATTAATGTGTGTTGTCTATATGAATAAATAAGTATAAACTGTACCCGCCTTATTGCTGAATGGCTTGTCGGAGCTCAAAATCTCCAAGCGGCTAAGTAAGGCATATTGTACTAGCTAGCATAGCAGTCTAGCTTCCTGTTTTGTGTATGTTTCCCAGCCGGGACAGCGGGGCTGGTATTGTTTTCACCTGTGTGTGTGTGTGTGTGTGTGTGTGTGTGTGTGTTGGGGACAGCCTGGGACACACCTGGGCCTGCTGTCCAAACAGCCCTGTCTGCATGGTTGCCCTTGCAAACATGAGTTGGTGGTTGTGTGTGTGTGTGTGTGTGTGTGTGTGTGTGTGTGTGTGTGCGCACGTGCGTGCGTGTGTGTGCGTGTAGGTGTGTAGGTGTGTGTGCGTGTGTGTGCATGCGTGCGTGCGTGCGCGCGTGTGTGTGTGTGTGTGTGTGTGTGTGGAGATAGTGGAGAACGACATTAGTGGCATATAAAAACAGACAGAATAGACACAACAAAGGTTCAAACAACTATTATCTAAAATGTGGATAGTCTTGTTTCTTTTAGCCCAGTCCTGACCGGGCTAAAAAATTGGTCAATTCATCAAAACATCAATTTTGAATCCCTCTACCCAAAAGTCACAGAGACCATGTACTGTGCAGCAGAGAGCATGTACTGTGCAGCATTGTAGTCACAGAGACCATGTACTGTGCAGCATTTAAAACGGAGAGTGGAGAAAGCATGTTGGATGCTATTGAAATTGGCCTGCAATGAAGACAGTGCGGTAGTCAGGGAGGAACTAGATGTATAAATAATGGCAGATATGACATTATCAGTGTAACCATCAATAAGTGACATCATCAGTGGCATAATCAAAGATGACATTATCAAAAATGATGACATCATCACTGTCGACATCATCACTGTGGCACCATCACTTCGGCATCATCGCTGTCGACTCCCCAAGGATGACATCATCACTGTAGTTATGACATTTAACAGTACCCCCCGTTCGCCTCCCCCTTGACATCACTGATGATGTCACAATGAAGTGCTTTAGTGACATCCATCATTGATGCAATTGTGATTTCATTCATTTCAATCGTGACATCACTCACTGATGACATCACAATGATTGTGCGCAGACATACTATCACTGATGATGACATCAGTGAGGCAAAGTTGTATGTCTGCGCACAATTGCTCAACTTCACTGATGACATCACAATGATTGTGCGCATACAGACATAGAGACACCTGGAATTATAGATAGAATCCAGTGCTTTAGTGACATCACTGATGATGACATATTGACATCAATGTCATCAGTGATGCAAAGTTGTATGTCTCTGCTATCTATAAATCCCGGAGTGTCTGTCTGTCTGTCTGTCGGTCTGTCTGTATGTATTCGTGTGTTCCTTTATCGCAAAATAACGGATGTGGAGGCTAAATGACGTCACATCCGTTTTGTTAGCATTCCATTTGCAGAAGCCATCTTGGATTTTTTAGGTCGGGGCTGCTGAGACTCCTACGAGTTTGGAATGGGAAATACCAGCTCTAGTGACGTCACCATCCCAGCTCATGAACTTTGAACCGTAAGATTATAGTTCCCAGTTATAAAGGAATGCACGATGTATGCACACAATCATTGTGATATCATCAGTGAGTGATGTCATCATGATGCAAAGTTGGGCAAATGTGCACAGACATACAACTTTGCATCACTGATGACATTGATGTCCCGAAAGCACTCGATGATGATGTCATCATCAGTGAGTGTATGTATGTATGTATGTATGTATGTATGTATGTATGTATGTATGTCTGCACACAATCATTGTGATGTCATCAGTGATGCAAAGTTGGGCAGTTGTGCGCAGACAAACTTTGCATCACTGATGACAATGATGTCAAAATGTCATCATCAGTGATGTCACTAAATGTGTCTGTGCCTGTAACAGTGATGTCATAAATCCTTCCCTGCTGAGGTGATAAAGGGATGTAATGTAATGGCTCGTGTTCACATCTGAGATAATGTTGTCTGAGAAACCCAAACTCTTGGCTCTGATTTGTGTGTGTCTGATTGTGGTGTGTGTGCCAGTCAGGGCCGGTTCCAGAACAAGATGACTAGGGGTGCATCCCAGATAGGAAGGGGTGCAGATGCCCGGCCAAAGGCCGGGCCCATTCGGGTGGCCGGCCGAAGGCCGGCCGCCCGAAAAATTTGACATGTTATTTTACTAAAAATAATGTATTTGACCATCATTTCAAGTAGAATGATACCACCCAAGCAAGAATATTTCAAGTGTTTCAAGTGCTTTACTGAAATATTTGGACCATATAATGATAATACAATTATCTCAACCTTAAAAGGTTACATATAGGTGCCAAAAAGCCATAAAATCACATCAAAGAACAAAGAAAAACAACAACTATAATTCAAGTTTAAACAGTAAGTGTGCAGCTGTAGCATTTATTAAAAAAAAAAAAAAAAAAAAAAAAAAAATACTTTTCAACTGAGCATGCAGACAATTAAAATAAGGGTGCAATGCATGCTTTTGCACCCCCGTAGAACCGGGCCTGGTGCCAGTGTGTGTTGTCGATGCTGCACGGCATCACAAGGAGGAACTGAAGTGCTTTAATGACCTCCCACTGACACACCTGTTCCTACTTCCTCATTATCTTCGCAGTGCACCCAATCCTAAGTCCCACCCACTACATGAAGTTAAAGGAAACTTTGATAAAACAGCAGAACACATTAAGGTCCAGGCCCGACGCACAGAGAGGCAGATTAAGCAGGAGTTTAAGAAGCTTCACCAGTTTCTACAACAGGAACAGAGGGCCAGGATTGCTTCACTGAGGGAGGAAGAGGAGCAGAAGAGTCAGACGATGAAGGAGAAGATTGAGGGTCTGAGCAGAGAGATAGCAGCTCTTTCAGACACAGTCAGAGCCATGGGGAAGGAGCTGAGAGCTGAAGATGTCTCAGTCCTGCACAACTACAAGGCTACAGTGGAAAGAGTCCAGCGCCCCCTGCTGGAAGATCCACAACTGGTCTCAGGAGCTCTGATAGACGAGGCCAAACACCTGGCCAACCTGAGCTTCAGAGTCTGGGACAAGATGAATGAGAAGGTCTCTTACACTCCTGTGATTCTGGACCCAAACACTGGCCAAGTCATCCTATCTGAAGATCTGAGCATTATGAGAGGAACGACATGCAAGGTTCCCGACAACCCTTGGCTTTGCTCTTTTTGCTTTTTTTGTGTCTTGGCCTCTGAGGGCTTTAACTCAGGAACTCACAGCTGGGATGTTGAGGTTGGAGACAATACATTATGGGACATGCGTGTGTTAGAAGGGTCTGCCCACAGGAAGGGTAGGTTATTCCCCGGATTATGGAGATTATGGTATTCTGAAAATGGTTACCAACCATTCCCAAAAACATACACTGCATTCCCAGTGAAGAAGCTCCAGAGGGTTAGAGTGAGTCTGGACTGGGACAGAGGAAAGCTGTCATTCTCTGATCCTGACACTAACACACACATAGACACCTTCACACACACCTTCACTGACAGGATGTTTCCCTTCTTTCGCAATAGCTCTCCTATGAAGATGTTACCAATGAAGCTCTCTAACAGTGCAACAGCAAAGTTGGGGGGGTGTCCCTCAACTAACATGTCGAGCACTTGAAGCGCTGCTGCTGAGCTGAAAGTTTTTTTTTACGGCGTGGCCACTAGTGTCTGAGGCTCCGCCTGTCTCTGCAAAAGAAAGTGGCCAGTTCTAGACAGCTCGGCCTGGTGGCAAGGTCACTATTGATGTCATACTGTATATCCCCAATGATGTCATAAATCACTGATCATGATGTCACAGACAGTGATGAGGTCATAAATCACAGATGATATACAGTTCTAGATGGCTCGGCCTGATTTCCAGGTCACGATGTCATATATCTAACGGCTCATACCGGGTCTTATGGAGAGGGTCCCTCTCCAGATCCTGCCCTCTTACCACCGGTGTCCTCCAGGGCTCAGTCCTGGGCCCCTTACTTTTCCTTCTCTATATCAGATCTCTTGGCCATGTGATCTCATATCATGGCTTTTCCTATCACTGCTATGCTGATGACACCCAGCTCAAGATGTCGACCAAGCAGAGGAAGCTAGCAGCCAGACAAACCACTTGGAAAAAGGTTGACCTGAAAAACCCAGTCCTGCCTGAGTACCAGCACTCTCCCCCTGACGTGGTTGACACTCCATTCCAGTACTTCAGCAGGTACTTCAGCCCCCAAGTCATCGAGCACATAACGTACCAGACCAACTTATATGCAACCCAGATGGACGTCAACACAACCTTCACCACCACTGAAGACGAGGTGATGACTTTTGTGGCTATCCTGATCTATATGGGGATTGGTGAGCTGCCATCCGTTGATGACTACTGGGCAATGGAAACCAGGGTCCCTCAAGTTGCAAACCTCATGTCATCTAAGAGATTCAAGATGATGAAGAGGTTTGTCCACTTCAACGACAACACTCAGCTCCCTGGCACCATTGACCGATTCTTCAAGATCCGACCACTGTTCAGCTTCCTGAATATTGCCTTCAGGAATGAGGCGCAGACCCCCAAGCAGTCAGTAGATGAGGTTATGGTTGCTTACAAAGGCAAAACAGCTGGCAACCTGAGGCAGTACATCAAGAGCAAACCGGACAAATGGGGATTCAAGTTGTTTGCCAGGGCTTCTGAGGATGGTTTCATCCATGACATGGTGCTATACCAGGGGAAGACAACGCTTGAGGCCCATGGTGTCCCCCTGACACCGGAACAAAATGCCATGGGTGCCACCAGCCAGATAGTCTCTGTTCTGGCAAGCACCATGTCATCCTCCACTACCACAGCCATCTTTGCAGACAACTTCTTCACCAGCCTGGAGATTGTGCGGTACCTCAAGGAGAAGAACTGCAGGTACACAGGGACGGCCAGGGACAACAGAATAAGCCAGCCTCCACTCAAGTCCATCAAGGAGATGGAGAAAAAAGCTGTCCCTCGTGGTACATACGACCACGTCACCAGTGATGATGGGATCCTGGCTCTGAGGTGGAAGGACAACAGGGTTGTCACTCTGCTGTCTACA
>NC_139637.1:12185666-12193690 GCF_964638095.1 Poromitra crassiceps
GAGACATGTTGCCTTGACCATATAAGGACCGGCCCCGCTAGAGAGACAGCACTACAAAGTGACCCAGCTGCCCATGGCTGTGCGTCTTGGGTATTCCTGTCATCAGTCTTTGGCATGAAAATGTTGAGGACATTGTCTAGTTGAGATTTTGTTTGTTTGTTTCATTGTGATATTTTATTTATAAGGAGTAGTCCCTCTGGAAATACAAGGAGCCAGTCCAGTCCATTCTTTGTGAAAGTATAGTTGGCAAAAAAGGTGAATACATAAATTAATAAAAAGTGTTGTGCCTCTGGAAATTACTTCAATTCTAGTCAGTCCCCCATTGGGTACCAAGCCAGTAAGTTAAAGCAGCTACGAGCAACTTTTTCGATTGTTATTAAACAGTATAAATTTAATATCAATGCATCACATATTACCTCTAATAGTAGACGAGACCAACGCAGAGTAGTCTCGCTTGAAGCCCGAGTGAATCGGCCAGTGTAGTCTGTCTGTGGCCAGGGAAGATCAGGAAGTGAAATGAAACGGTTTGCAGCAGCCACTTCGGCCATAACCACAAAATAACTTCCAAAAAACCTGTTAGAATATAACGAGAGATGTTCGCGAGAGTATGCGTGGCGTTCACATTGTTTATGCTATGTTGCTAGGCAGCGCGAACGGGTGAAGGCAGGCAGCTGCGTTTCACTTCCGGGTTTCACTTCCGCGTTTATCCGGTCCGGCGGTAAGGAGAGAGAGAGAGAGCCCCCTGTTGACGCGAGTTTAGACAGACACAGACTTAATAATCATCTAAGGGAGCAATCTCCGATTCACACGGCTTTGGTCTCAGCTACTATTATAGGTAAGATGTGATGCATCAATATTATAATTATACTGTTTAATAACAATCGAAAAAGTTGCTCGTAGCTGCTTTAAGAAGATAACGCTACTATGGAAAATGATCATTTTTGCTGCTCAGCTGTTTTGTGGACATTGGATGATTCCAATAAAAAGTGAGACTTTCCTGTCTTTTTGTCGATTCTGTTAAAGTTGCAGTGTACAACTTGTGCTTTCCTGAAGCATAATATGACACGTAGATATTAGCAGGAGTGCTGAGTGAAATGAAGTAAACAACTCACCATGCATCCGCTATGGAGAATTCCACATTCAAAACTACAGGTGCGGGTCGAGTGTGAGTTTTTGTTGTCGTTTGAAGGCCCTCCTCCTATGGTGTAGAGTAAATGTAGTACCCTCCCACACCCGTGACATCCGGCCCCCCAACAAAACTCTCAAAAAAGGAATGTGATACAGTGTTAAAATATCGTGTTTATATCGTGTGTTTTGTGTGTGTGTGTGTGTGTGTGTGTGTGTGTGTGTGTGTGTGTGTGTGTGTGTGTGTGTGTGTGTGTGTGTGTGTGTGTGTGTGTGTGTGTGTGTGTGTGCGCGTGTTTTTGCTGTTTGTACTTGACCAAAATGTGACCAAATGGCATGAAATCATAACCTGATGGTTTGTTTTCACATAAGCATCTGGGAACGAGTCGCTCTGGAAAACGTTTCAAAGGGTCAGGCACTTAAAACAAAAAAACCTGGCAGGTGATTGGATGAACCATCTGTCTATCACGACATCTATCACACCGATTGGTGCGAACTACTTAGTGGTTCGGATTCAAACCGATAGATTGTATGGAGCGTGGCAAGATGGGATGGATCTGCCGCGCGATCGTGATCTCATGATCTCGCACGAATCCAGCCGCCTCGCAAGCTTAATGAAATCAGGCTCAGTTTAAAATTCACTTAAATTCAATCGGGTCACTTTGCAGACGACCCATGCTCAGAATGCTTATCAAAATACACTTTACCATACCATTATGATATGAATCAAGAACTCTCTAATACATCACTTTCTACATTACAGCTTTGTTCATTCATTTTGCTTGAGCGGTGTCCTAAATTGACCCAAAGATGATGTAAAAAAAAACAAATTGTATTGACAGTGTCACATTTATTACAATGGAGACACATTCATCTTCATGAATATTGCAAAACCAGCCAAATACATCAGCACTAATCTTCTTTTACACTGATCTGATCAACATAACCTCGACATAGGAACTATTGACACCCCACTCAAATAACTTAAAGAGCTGTGCTTAAACTTTAATTTGCCGCTTGTTTTGCCTCTTTTATTAATGCCTACAAATTGCCCCATTTAAAGAGCACCTCTCATTTTGATAGCCTTAATTAAATGGGGAATACTTAAGTGCAGGCCGATGACTAATGCTGCTTGAGTGATTTTAAGGTCACCCCCCCCCCCCTTCCCCCGGCCCCTGCCCCCGGCCCCGGCCCCCTAGGTCCAATGGGAGTCGTCTCTTGTCAATATGTCAGCATATTCTCAATATGAGTCTTTTCTCCCTTGAGACACCGATACAGTGCTCAATGGCAAATGACCACAAGTGCATTTAACAACTTCAACCCATCTTTTCTTAGGATTTTTTTTTAATGCAATTGACAGTCCGCTATGGCCAACAACAGTCTATTTTTAGTCATGCAAAGTTAATTTGTTACCATGCAGTTAATTGGGAGTGGTGTTTATGCTAAAGCCCTTGGTCTTTATATACACCTCCTAAATTCAGTTGATGAGTTCTTGGGCACTCGTGCCTTCGGGCTTTTATCCAGTGACACTTTTAATTTAATGGACATTGCTTCAGCAGTGTCCAAATTGATGGCCAGCCTGTTTTACAGTTGTCTCACTGCAAGAGAGCAATGAGGAGCCAACGTTCCATTCGTGAAGAAGGACTGCAAAAAGTTGAATGTTGAATGTGTCTTCTTCTTAAATGATGATGATATATTTAGAAACAGGAGAGATTGCATAACATTTCACTCAGACCAAAACGTAAAGAATCTGAGGATTTAAAGAAAAATATTTTTTCAATCTTGTTTTTTTAAGTTTTGTTCCGAGTGAAATGTTCTATGGTCTCTCCCGATTATGAATATATCTGAACCGTTTGGTTTGAACAAGTAAAACTTTTTTTATAAGCATTTTACGAAATGTCTATAGGAAAATAAATGGCGGATGAAAATCTCTGGTACAGTGCTGAAGCAGGAAGTAGGCGGTCACTTTGCCTCTCTATACAGCAACAAGAAGACATTACGTTTCTGTAAGGGTCAGCTTTGATCATAGGTCCGAATGTCCCTGAACTATTTGGCTATGTTCCTTTTTTTGTTTCCCCCCCGTGATTTCCCCCCGTTTTCTCCCCAATTATACTTTGCCAATTCTTTTCTATGCTGCCCTATTGTCGCTGCTCCACCCTCTGGGGAGAGCCGAGACTAGCGCCATGCTTCCTCCGACACACATGCGCAGTTGCCGGCCGCTTCTTTTCACCTGACAGCGGGGAGCTTCACCGGTAGGACGTAGCACGTGGGAGGATCACGCTATTCCCACCAGTTCCCTTCCACCCCGACCAGGCGCCCCGACCGACGCTGCTAGTGCAGCGACCAGGACACATACCCCCAATCTGGCTTCCCACCCTGCAGGCACAGCCAATCGTGCCTGTATGGACGCCCGACCAAGCCGGAGAGGTAACACGTGGACACGAACCTGCGACCCTCGTGTTGGTAGGCAGGGAATCTCCCGCTACACTACCCGGACGCCGGCTCTGTTCCTCAACTTTTGTATTTATATGTCTGTATGCTCTTCTTTGATTGAAAGCAACATGTCCACTGGAGGTTGAAAGTCATTCTGGGAAATGAAGAAAATCACTAACTGTAGTAGTAGAAGTAGACAAGGCATGTTGAGAGAAAGTGGGTCCACCACAAAGGTAAACTACAACACTTAAAGGAACACTCCACCCATTTTCAACCAGCTTCGTATCATTAGAACATCAGTAGTATATCAGAAAACTGTAAACGGTTTTGAAGTCTGTCATTTAATTTGACGGTTATTGAGTGTTAAAGTGTGGACCAGTGACATCACTGGTCCACACTAACTCAAATGAATAACTCATTAACTCAAATCAACTCTCAATAACTGTCAGACTATTCATCATTCATCTAGTTTGACAGTTATTGAGAGTTGATTCGAGTTAATGAGTTATTCATTTGAGTTAGTGTGGACCAGTGATGTCACTGGTCCACACTTTAACACTCAATAACTGTCAAATTAAATGACAGACTTCAAAACAGTTTACAGTTTTCTGATATACTACTGATGTTCTACTGATACAAAGCTGGTTGAAAATGGGCGGAGTGTTCCTTTAATAATCACAGAATAACCCTGGGCTGTATTGAACATCACACGTTTGTTTTTGCATTCTTTGCGATCTCAATAAAGAATCAGACTCAATGTTGTTTCAGCCAGGTGCCGGTACGAACTCAAAACTCACTCAAGTCAGTGTCGGTGTTCACCACTGACTGAAGCACCTCTAACGTAAAGTCTCTAACTATAGCCAATGCTTTTGGAGTGTTAGCCTCAACGCGAGACTCATCAGTCATTCTTCCTTCTGAGTCTCGGATGCGCGGTCGCTATATCCACTGCAACGTCAGCTAAATGGCTGCACGCGATATACACGTTATCAATCACAATAAAACTGTAACCACCTCCGAGACAATGTTGTTATCCAAGATGTGGGTGCCCTGGCACTCCCAAATAGTGCGTATAGTTTCCAATACCGAGCCCTAAAACGGATTACATGTAACGGGAATATGTAATCAGATTACAAAAAAAACAGTAACTGCAATCTCTAACAGTTACAGAAAAAAAGATGTACTCAAGATTACAGTTACATTTAGTAAAAACTGTGATTAGACAGGATTACAATTTTAAAATACATTTTAAAATAATGAACGATGGGTATAAATGTGATATTTATGCGAGGCAGAAGCTCCCTTTCCCCCAATTTGGATGCCAGCTGTGATAATAATTAAGGTGAGTACCTCTCTGTCAGTGGAGATTGAGAAGATGGGTGAAATATTAAAGATGGATGACGAGCGATAATTGTGTTGCGGAGCTTGACAGGACGTCCTGGGGTTCGTGCTCACGCCGTCCCTCGCCACCCACGGCGGCTTGAGGCCCACTTCACAGCACAGTGCCACCATAAGCCTGGTACAATCTGGTCAAGTTCAGAATGTCGCGTCTTGTTTTAGAATATAATATATATATATATATTTAAAGTGATATCATGAGCTGTATGGCTGTCTGTGCAACTTGAGTCATGGACTGTGCGTCCTACAGTAGGCTGTCTTCTTCTCGACTTTGATGACTTTTCGTTTGACCTCGATGGAAAACGTTCGACATCTGGCTTAAAAACGTCTCATATCACTTTTTCTTGAAAGTCAGACTTCTTTCTGTGTTATGCTGATTATGATCTGATTATAAGCCTGTGCATATAATAGCTTAAGAACCACCACACTGTAAACACCTTGAAATGACTGATACAGTCTGTGAATAACAAAATAATTGATTCCCCAAATATATTACTATCGGATAATCAAGGGCCCATGCACTCAATCAATGGACAATAACCCATCAGTGAGTAGTATATATACCCTAATTAGCCTATCAATTAGTGGCCTATAAAAGGGCAGCTGGGGAGTTTCAGAGTTATATAGAGAGGCAAAGTGACCACCTACTTCCTGCTTCAGCACTAAGTCAATTTTTTTTGCCTAAGTCACAATGGCATGTTCGTAAATTGGCCTAAGTCATTTAATCAGTCATCTAATTGTTTTGTGTTACAAAATTGACAGACGGTGCTATTTGTATGTCAATAGTTATCTATTGACATAAATATCATATAATTCTGTATTTGGTTCAGTTTTTTATGTTTTCTGAAAAACTTGAAAAAGTGACTTACAGTAGGCCATTATTTTAAGAGGGTGACGATATGTCCGATCGCTTCAAGAGAAAACCCAGGATTCGTTTTTTGGCCAAGAGGTGTTTTGCCCTCACGGGTTCATCTCGTTTCAGTATCTCCATAATGAATTAGACCCGATCGACTTGGGGACTATCCCATCCCCGGCAGACCACGAAAGCAAGGAAGTCCAGAACACAGCAGCACTTTCTGAAGAGTCCTTTGAACACATTACGGCTTAAGTATCGCCTTGTCAGGAAGAGCGATTGCCAAAATTGTATGTATCTACATACTGCATATCCCACCCCACTCATCTAGCCTGAGGATTTTTATATTATACAGTAAGTCACTGCTCGCCCGAGTAACAGTAATGCATCAGAGGCCAGAGGTCCGAGAACATCACACTTGCCCCCCCCCCCCCTTCCTCTAAGGGAGCGCGTTAAATTATTTCCATTCCAAAAGCGGTGACTAATAGCAGGAGGAGATGGCAGAGTGGCTGAGAAAGTTGCCGAGTTGTCTTTAAGGTGTGACCATTTCCATATATCAGTCACGACATCCCAACCGCTAACGTTTGAAATTATCCATGCTTGCTATCTGAGATTGCTTTTTAATATTACTCAATTTATTACCATACATGACCAGAAAGTATTTTTCCGTCCTGGCTCTCCTTTTTTCGATTGTGAACAAAAGACTTGGAGCCTTTCCAATGGAGCCGGTCCAAACCTTGAGAAGAGGAAGGACAATGTCAGATATGACCAGCAGCCAATAGAGAGGCAAAGTGACCGCCGCCCTACTGCTTCAACACTGTACCAGAGATTTTCATCCGCCATTTATTTTCCCATAGACATTTCGTAAAATGCTTATAAAAATAGGTTTACTCATTCAAACCAAACGGTTCAGATATATTTTGAAACAGGAGAGACCACATAACATTTCACTCCGACCAAAACGTAACAAAATTGCAGATTTTTTTCCCCTAATATATATTTTTCCAGATTTTTTATCCCATTTTTATCCCCCGTTAGTGCTAATTTTAATTTATTTATCCTGGTTGCTGCTCCACCCTCTGCTCTGGCTCCATGCTTCCTCCGAGACATGGGCAGTTAGCCAGCCGCTTCTTTTCACCTGACAGGGGAAGCTTCACCGGTAGGACATAGCACGTGGGAGGATCGCGCTATTCCAACGAGTTCCCCCTCCATCCGAACAGGCGCCCCGAATGACCAGAGGAGGCACCACATCAGCAACCAGGATATTGCATGTTTCGGTGTGGGATTCCTATATGAAGGAAACCCCGATGTAGTTTTTTTAAGTTTTGATCTGAGTGAAATGTTCTATGGTCTCTCCCGATTCTAAATATAGCTGAACGGTTTGGTTTGAACAAGTAATACTATTTTTATAAGCATTTTACGAAATGTCTATGGGAAAATAAATGGCGGATGAAAATCTCTGGTACACTGCTGAAGCAGGAAGTAGGCGGTCACTTTGCCTCTCTACGGATGGATCGATGATGGCAGCCAATTGGCTTACCCTGTGAAGGAGAACAAATCTCCGCCTCTATTTAACATTCTCATGCTGAAGTCCTGTTTTGAAATGTGAGTAGCCGTCCGTGAGCAAGCTAATGCAAATGTGATGGGTGATCATGAGAGTTGCTCATCAATCTCAGGTGAGACACACACTGTGGGGAAAGTTACTTCAAAAAGTAGCTACTTTACTTTATTAGTTACATCGCACAATTACACTTTATTAAGCTACTTGTTATAAATCAATACTAGTTAGAAACTAAGTAGATTCCCACAACCGTAATATCGACACACTCGCATGCGGCCGATTCCAACCGACCAGAACTCAAATCACCATGATCAGCAATCCCACTGTGTGCCAGCATATAATCTATAGAATCTATATCATAGATTAACCTTGGTCTAACACAGGAAGGCAACCGTGTGTGGAAACATACCGGACTATAGGGAACGACCAATTATTACCTCCAATATTGGAAATCCACTCTTGGCAGTGGGACATGGTGGGACATGTGACCGGTCCAAATACACTTATGATAACAGAAGCATGTATTGCACATTGGTTCTGTCACCGCGGCGCAGAGAGGAAGATAAGGGTCACAAGATTCCCCTGCCGAGCATGATAATGTGTGGCACTATTACTGTTGGAATCGGTAGATTCCCTGCCTAACAACACAAGGGTCGC
>NC_139637.1:12198890-12303890 GCF_964638095.1 Poromitra crassiceps
ACAGTCTCTGACGCAGGGGACACCTGTCGGCAAGAGACTCATTCTGAAGGAATGGAAGTCCCCCCCTCTCCACCTTCTTTTCAGCTGTGGCTGATGGACATGGTCTCAGTGATACGTATGGAGAGACTCGGGTTCCTGGGGACCAACTCACTTAAGAAATGTTCAACTATCTGGGACCCGTTACTGGCCTATTTTGACGAGGTTAAAAGGGACACGTAACTCGCCCAGCTGATTTCTCATCGACCACTCGTGGCCCAAATCGACTCATACTCATACTCATTCATCTGAATGCCATTATGTATGGTTTCAGATTGTGTTTTTTTTATTAATATATTGTAGGGCACATTAAGACGAGTACATCGTGGATGTATTGCAATTGAAGATCCAATGATCTGGGGCGGAGTTATTAGCAAAGCAATGTGTAAAAATACATTTACATTTACATTACATTCACTTTTTGGCTCATATAAAAATATGAGCACATAAAAATAAACAAACAAACAAACAAAAAACAACAAAACAAAACAATGTGATTGAGTTCACAGGATCTCATGTCTTTTTTCAATGTGTGTGTGTATTGCATCCCATTATTATTATTATTATTATTATCCCATTTTTATCCCCCGTTAGTGCTCATTTTAATTTATTTATCCTGGTTGCTGCTCCACCTTCTGCCAATCTGGGGAGAGCCGAAACTGGCTCCATGCTTCCTCCGAGACATAGACATAGGACATAGCATGTGGGAGGATCACGCTATTCCAACGAGTTCCCCTCCCTCCGAACAGGCGCCCCTATCGACCAGAGGAGGCACCACATCAGCGACCAGGATATTGTATGTTTTGGTGAAGGGGTTCCTATATGAAGGAAACCCCCAGGGGGCATGGGGAGAACATGCAAACTCCACACAGAAAGGCCCTTTTTAACAACCCCACCCGGGCAGCGGGCACTCGAGGACATGCGGACGGGGACGCAGCGCTCACAGCGTCCCAGGTGCGAATCGAACCCAGGACCTTCTAGCTGTGAGGCGACAGCACTTACCACTGCACCACCGTGCCCCGTAGAAAAAATATATATTCTAAACCCAGAACTCGCATGACCCAGGGAACTTCATCGTCTCACAATTTCGGAAAATGAATCATAAACTTCCACCTCTAACCCAGCCAACGTTAAACTATCTATCAATTACAGATTTGCTTACTCCCTTCAAACGCTCGACTGAGAGGACGCAGGACTTCAAACTCCACCTTTCTCCTTCCTTTGCTCCTCCTGTTATCAATCTGCCCTGCGTGCTGTTATGAATAATGTAGCAGGTAGTTAAAGCCAGTAAACATCAGAGAAATGCCATCAGTCAGCAGACATGGATCAAATCTCTTTCATTGGATGCAGGGTGGAAATAGACCCTTTTCACGGGGGTAAACACAGGTGCAAGCAAAACACTAATGAGGGTTTCCAACTTCCATCATTGGAAGTTACTCCAATTACTTGGAGGCCACCTTGGCAGTGCCCTGCTAGCAGCCTGCTACTGTCAGTTGCTTTAAAAGCATCAGTGGTGTCAGTTTAATGTAACCTGCTCTATGCAAAGGATGTGTCATTGGCTCATTTTAACACACATTTAAGAAAAATCGCTACTTTTTTAAATATTTTATTTTCATTTTTTTAGAACAATATACGAACGAAACAAACAGGCTGAGACACAGGAAAAGAAGGTATGTAAGATAGGGGGGGGAGAACATACATCATGAACATTCAACATTACAACGTGGAGCTACCAGACGTACAAAGTGTTTATGTGCTTGTAGGAGATAATGGACAAGGGATCTCATGCAAAGGGTCCATAAGATACCAGCTGGGCGAGGCATCCGTCACCCCCAACCTCAGTCAGAAAAATCGCTCTTCACGATGTCAATAAAGCAATGGCCTTTGTGCCCTGGCTTGTGGCCTTGTGCCCTAAAATGACGAAATCCCCACCCTGTTTGGATGTATGTACCGGCATGTCTTTGTCAAATAATTGTTTGGGCAATTTAATTAGGAAAGAAAGATTTTTTTTTTAACTACTTCGATTTGATCATAAAAAATAGATAGCTGTTTATGGCACAGACAGTAGTTGAATGAAAGCTATAATTTAGGTTCAGATTAACTTTACTGGTCGCTGATGAGCACATGCAACACACTGCAACATGCTCTCCCTCCAAACTCTCACAGCACCGCTTCAGGCGCCTTTTTCATTTGACGTAACTCCACGGAGCCTAGAGCGTTTTATGGAACGTACCACTCCGCACCTGTGGGTTCAGGCAAAGGTCAAGCACACCGTCAGGTTCGTCATCCAGAACGAGTTGGGAAGTACGGTATCACCCAAGGGACAGTAGTGCCACCCAGGGGCGGACTTAGGTTTAGGCATTGGGTAGGCGGTCTTTGGGTTTAGGCATTGGGTGCGTGTGGTTAGGGTTAGGGTTTCCAGGGGAGACTGGGGTCTTCGAGACCCAGGGGTCTTCAAGCCCCAAGCCCCTAACGCCTAACCCAAAACCAGGGTGGTACTACCATATTTCCCAACTCGTTCTGGACAACAAGCACGAGGGCGTGCTTGAGCTTTACCTGAACCCACAGCTGTGGAGTACGTTTAACGGTATGCCCGTGCTGCGTTCCACAAAATGCTCAAGGCTCCGCGGAGTGTTACGTCAAACGCCAAAGTTGCTTAACAAAGCAGTGCTATGAGATGAGAATGGGCTGGCACATCTGATGCCATGGGAAAAATAGCTCAGTCTCATTACTCAGTTTGCATTATGACAATTTCACATCGTGTCTTCAGAAAAAACATATTTGTTCCTATTTGTTTGTCTCTGATTATATAACTAATATAGGACATTTATTATGCGTCATAATAAGGGAGCAGGACGTTTTTTCTTTTTGTTTTCATAAAGTAGGGTGCAATGCCCATTCATCAATTTCCCTAGTGGTTCAAGCAGTGCAGTGCAGGTAGGAAGCAATTGAGAGGTACAGACAGTTGTGTTAGTACAGCACGAAGCACAAGACAAACAGCTGCTCCATCACTCCACCTGGGCACCCAAAGCAGCTGTAATCCAAACTCAGGTCACTGCATACCTGATGGCTTTTGATTGTTGTGCCGTTTGGTTTTGAGGCATAGTTAGTAGGGCCTATGAGCCAGAAACCAGATTCACATCCTCGCTCCACAGTCCAGGTTTAAGGCTAAAGGTGAGCGGGCTTTTGGCTCAATCAGTTCTTAAAACCTGTATATATAGACGGTTTTAACTTGACAAAAAAAAACATTCTACCCCCAGCTCACTTCCTGTTGCAGTGTTTGCTAGTAGCCTCCGAAAACACAGCAGACAGACAATTCCATGAAAACTGTCTATAGAAGTAATGTATTTCATCCTAGATTAGATTTTATTTTATTATAATTATATATTGTTTTTAAAATATGCATTTATATTGGGGTGCCTTCTATTTTATGCTATTTATTTTATTTTATGATAACAATAAAGACAATGTCGTTGTTATTGTTGTCATTATTACTAGTGGAATGGCACACACACACACACACACACACACACACACACACACACACACACACACACACACACACACACACACACACACACACACACACACACAAATGTAGCTTTTACTGCTATACCTGGTTGTGAGTGGACCTTGTTGTTTAATAACTATAGTGTATCAGGCTAATTAGTCAAGCCAGGCTATACATCAATAGAAATTGCCATATCCTTCCTCTTATGTGATAAATGGATTGCTACACTTGCCTTGAGGGAATTAAGATCAATCCAATTCAGTAATTGTCTGATGATAAATGATCATGTGTCCACTCAGTTAGATTTAGTCTGAGCTATTATTCGCCTACAACCAATAATCTAATCTAATATTTCAGATTTTTCTTTTTGATACAGAATTTGTATAATGTCACTTTTTAAAGAAAATGCCATTCATTATAACTAGTGTCTATGATAAATGTCTGTATAAAGACAGGTGCCAGGTCTTAGAGGTCTAGAGGTTCAAATGACATATATCGGCCTGTTTTCCATGCATTTGAATTGTGAAAAATTCAAATCAACTTGTCCACTTGGGGTTTAGCGAACATCAAAAGTGACACTAACCAAAAAGGCAATTGCATTCACACAAATTGCCCTTGTCACTTTAGAAAGCCTCGATCTGAAACGCAGCGGACGGCTAATGAATCTAAATAGTGATGCTGTGCTATGCTAATCGATATCATATACGCAACATTTAATGCACACCTCCATCCTCATTATAGACCCGTGTGTGTGTGAGAGACAAAGAGAGAAAGCACACATGCCTGCCCTTGGTGGTCATTGATGGCATTTTGCTGATGCTAACCAACACGATATAAACAAAATGTTTACATGGAGTCAGAGCAGCCTGATATGTAAACACAACACAGGGCCAAGGACAGATGGCATTGTTTTAAGAAGAGAAGCCTTCTGGATACATATACCCTGCAAACAGAATATCCCCAAGGCCTCAACGAGGAGCTATTACTAGATTGTTTTCTTTAGATTACTCTATTTGCAGTTTTTCTATTATATATATATCTCCCAGTATTGGTATGTTTCCACTCACGCAATATTTTCTACAAATCTGTTTATACTCTGTTAATAATGTTTATATCTGTTAATACTGTCTATATCTGTTAAAATCTGAATCCCTTTATAATATTTTATAATCTCTTTAGACCCTTCATATTTTATTTGTTTATGTCTTGTATATTTGTTCTTATCAATGTTAATGAGCACCAACCACACCGAGACAAATTCCTAGTATGTGAAAACATACCTTGGCAAATAAAAGAATTCCGATTCTGATTCTGTATATTTATTATGGTTCTGCCTGTTGTACTGGGAACAGTATAGGACCACTAGCCTATAGGTCTATACTTCTTACCCTCTCTGCCACAGATCATTTTAAGAAACCAAAAGAGCATCGTCCATTCATTCGCAGTAGATTCAACCCCAGAGACACACAAACCTACCACTGATAATTCACTTATGTTGATCCATTTTCATTGCATTCAGTGGTGAAACATGTCAGCACCCATAACCATTACCAAAATGCATAGGGTCCATCTGTTTTTTTTGGAGGGGGGGGGGGCTCTCCTTTGACAGGCCTCTCGTACGAGTCGGATCACTAATGGTTTCATTGATTGCCAGGTCTTATCGTTCATCACCCAGGGGTCAATGTCCCACCTCCACCTAATGACATTGTTTAAACACAAATCTCTGGTCTTTGAATAAATGTCCTCCTGCTGATCCTGTTCCGCATCACTGAATGGCAATATGACTCCCCCGCTAGTGGAGAACGGCATGCAGCCATTAGGTGTTATAGTACATATTATGCGAAATAGATCTCAGACTCTGCTAGTCGGGATACTTGTCTCGAAACAGCAGGATTTCCCCTCTGCACTTCGTTGTCGTTGCAAGCATGCCACATTTGGTCATGCTGATTATTGAAATGATTGTTTTATTTTATATTATTATTTTTATATGATTAATTATTAATGATACGCACACGTACACTATAGAGTGCAATTCAAACAAGTTGGTTGTTTACAATTAACGTTATCGGGGGTTTTCAAAGTCTGAGACTGTGGGCCTCCCCCAAGACAAAGCTTGGAAAAAGAAGCCCCCCGCCCCCCCCCCCCCCCCCCCGCTCAATTCCTGGATGCCTATTGGATCATGATTATGTTATTTGATCCCATAGACACTCAACAATTGAGCCAAGATAGCCTGATGTTGCTGTTTCACATACTTCAGACTACACCAAATACATAAAAAGGGTAAATGTATGTCTGAAGGCATTTGTTTGTTTCTGACTCTGGGAAAGTTGGAAAAACTGCCAAATTCCCCCAAACGACGTATCTCTGAAAGATCTCTATAATCGCACACATTTAGGCTATTCTATGTGGTCTCCTTTTGATAACTAATGTAATAGCTAATGTCATATTTTTTCACTTCCATTCACTGAGCCTCGTCTGAAACGGCTTGGAGTCCCCCTGGGGAGGCCCGCCTCCCAGTTTGAAAACCTCTGTGTTAGATAACTCGCTATAACTTGCATGGTGAAGATGTCTGTAATTCCCTGGATGCTGCAGAGAGTAAATAAGCCTAGAGGCGTTGCATTAGCATCATTTGACTTTTATTAATGAGCAAATCAATTCTTATTCGTATCAACCTTTCAACGAAAACCTGGCTCAGAGAACACTTAACAAATTGCCTGACCTCGGCTTGAGCGTAATGGTATGAAAAGGCTCCATAGACTCTTCCATCTTTCCACATGACACACATAGAGTGAATTGCTCTGGATTGGAGGATTACATTCTTAAACTGTATGATGTTAATGTATAGCACATTTCCTCTATTTTCAGTCATATTTTGGTCAATGTAATTTCCATTGATTTCCATCCTCACATCCATTTT
Source organism: Poromitra crassiceps (assembly GCF_964638095.1). Lineage (NCBI taxonomy): Eukaryota > Metazoa > Chordata > Actinopteri > Beryciformes > Melamphaidae > Poromitra > Poromitra crassiceps. Next base: position 12,205,355 of record NC_139637.1, read on the forward strand.
AACAAGGAGTCAAATGGGGTTGTTGAGCACCACCTAGTGATACTTGTGCACTATTACACCATAATACAGTGATAAAGAATAACAGATACAATGTTACGCCAGGGATTACAGATCAATCTAACTTGTCGATTACAAAATGAAAATAGTGCATATATATATATAGTAAAGCAATAGTAAAGCTGTGAAAACCTTAAACTATATATACATACATACATACATAGATGCATACTGCACATACTTTTAACTCTTTTTTTCTTCTTTTTTTACATAATTTTACTTCCGGTTTAGTGATTTTGCCTTCAAAATAAAAGCATGATAAAGTTCGGTTTTTTATACAATAAAAATTAAAGTAGAAATGTACCTATGACACCCAACATAATGAACTGAGTTTGCCCCAACGCATTAAAAAAAATGTTTACGATATTTTGAAATGGGCTCATGTTACTGTTCTTGACTCTGTGTGCCCGGAGGCCTGGAAATTGTTTTTTCCAAATGTCAGCAAGAGTGAATTTTACATATATTTTGGTTAGCCACTAGGTAGGCATGATAGAGGGACTATTCATGTACATGACTGCACTGAGTTTGCCCCAACACATTCATTTTGTATGGTATTTTGAAATGGGCTCATATTACTGTTCTGACTCTGTGTGACCAGAAGCCTAAAAATGTGTTTTTCCAAATGTCAGCAAGAATGAAGTTTAGGCTACATATATTTTGGTTAGCCACAAAGTTAGGCATGATAGAGGGACTAATTAATGTACATGACTGCACTGAGTTTGCCCCAACGCATTCAAATTTAGATATATTTTGTTTAATTATATTTTGAAATGGGCTCATTTTACCGTTCCGACTCTGTAGTGCCCGGAGGGCTGTGTTTTTCCAAATGTCAAGAAGAGTTAATTTTACACATTTGATTTAGAGTGCAGTTTGCCATGGGTATCTATTCAATTTGTGTGACATCACTTCAATTTGTGTATTTTATCGATTTTGAATGACACCTTTTATTTTGAAAAACCCTGACCGGAAGTCAGAAATTCCTGCTCAGAAATTCCTGCTCACTTCACACCCAGACGTCTGCCCAGACGCCCCGCGCCGACGCGGTGACGTCAGGGGGGCGTTGTTACCGGCGCGAAGTTGGAATTTGTGTTGTCAGGTAGTGAGTGCAGAGTGTGCAATACAGCACTCGGTTTTTATCTGCATCCAAACCAAGCGCCTCCCTCTTTATTCCTGCTATTAACTCTATATTCCCAGGATTGCTACACGTGCATGTTAACGAGGGCTTGTAAAACTAGTCCCGCCTAGTTAAACTAGTCCCACTAGTCCGAGGTTTGTTTTGATTCGGCGTGTTGCTAAATTTAGCCACGCTAGCGCGGCTCCCTCTATTCCTCCAATGGTATTTCTTCAGTCTCCGGTTTGAGGCCTGCTAATGCTAAGCTACTAGCCAACTGCTAGTTACTAACTAGTAGCGGTTGTATTACACACCAGCGGTGATGCAGCTTTTGGGTCAAGGTAATGAGTTCACAGAAACTAATGCACATTGTGAGTGATGCTAATATGCTCTGTTAGCCATATTGTGATAACTTGCTTCATGCTAGTTCAAGCCAAAGTGAGCTAAAGTAAGTCTATGCAACATATGCTACATGCAATTGTCATAGAGACTATTTTGATCCTGAAGAAAAAAAATACATGACAAGCAATTATAGGAGCAGTGACAATTTTATTTAAAGGCAACAGTTTTATTCAAATAAAAGAATCACTTGACAGTACACATGAGCATCCTCACAGGAGAGAAACAATTTAATTGCTCAGTCTGTGGTAATTTTACATGAGAGGTATACATTTGAACTGTGTTGTGATGGTTTTCCTGGTTTTGTGGATACAAGGCCAGGTCGTCGGCGTGTGATTCTACCGTGGAACCGTGGATTCTTCAGCCCAGCTTGCTTCTGACCGAGAGAGGTGCAGTTGGTTCTCCCCTGAGCCGGACCGAGAGAAAAGGAGAAAGATGCTTGAATTATTCCTGTCCAACTGAGTGGTAGGACAATCATATTCTATTGCCCCACACATCCGAATACAAGGAGTCCCAACAGTGACAAGACAATATTCCATTACACTTTAACGCTTAAAGGATGCAACAGTCTGAGTTGAACTGACGTTCGCTATCTTAGTGTGTGTGTGTGTGTGTCTGTGTGTTCACATTAGTGCTGCACGATTTGGAGGAAAGGTTCGATGAGCGATTATGGTGGACAATATTGCGATTTGCGATTGTGATTGCAATATAATAAACAAATGGTATCATAGAAGATGGCTCAGACTGCAAAGTTAGTTACATGTCTGTCCAGTAATACAATGAGTCATACACCCCGTTTATTTCTTTTGTAGCGACAGATGGCCTTAAACGCCACACTCACGTGACTCTTCTTTTTTGAGAGAGTCGAGGTAATGTGGGTGGATATTAGGGATGGGAATTAGTTGCGGTCAATTAACCGGTTAATCATTAACGTTGTAAAAAAAACATGAATGTTGTCCCACCCCGAAAAAAGCATGTCTCGTAAATAGATTGCACTATGAAGAAGACAAACTTATCCACACATCTCTCCTGTGCTGACGTATCCTCAGTCTCGCTCCCTTCACGTCTGTGGACGGTAGAGATAGAAACAAACCACGGGGACTTTATTGCTGTCATTACTACAGCCGTGTGTAACGCAGGTCACCATCCGAACACAACAGGAATGATACAGGTACAGGTCACGCTAATGGTGGCTAGCTTCCTATAAACGCTGCTCTTACATAGGCTGTCACTTGAGAGCTGCAGCGGTATGTCGACAACATGGCGGAGGTGGGCGTGCCCATACGTGAGTTACATCAATCGAATAAGGTCTATATTCTTCATCACAGCGTGTCATTACCCACTGTGCACTTAAACGTGCCCTAGTTCCGCATAAGCCCCTGCAGCTCTCTCCTTATTTTACCGATTTTCTCACTAATCACACAGCTGTTTACATGCTTCTGAACGGCTAGTTATTAGCTAGCTGTTAGCGAGCATGGATGTTCTCTTTCTCCCTCTCGGTAAGATGTTATATGTTTGGGAACCTTGCTGCGCATAATATTACTTATTTGCGGGAGTGCATGGGAGAAGTCTCCTGCTGGTGCAAATAGTTTTACTGGTTCAAACCAAACGGTACAGATATATTTAGAAACAGGAGAGATCGCATAACATTTCACGGGACCAAAACATAAAAAAATAATGGGTTTAAAGTAAATATTTTTTCAATGTTGTTGTTTTTAGTTTTAGTTTTCCGAGTGAAATGTTCTATGGTCTCTCCCGATTATAGCGTTAGCTGAACCGTTTGGTTTGAACAAGTAAAACAATTTTATAAGCATTTTACGAAATGTCTATGGGAAAATAAATGGCGGATGAAAATCTCTGGTACAGTGCTGAAGCAGGAAGTGACGTTCCACTTTGCCTCTCTCTATACAGATACACTGAGTGCACTAAAAGTCAGGAAAAAATGTCCTCTAGTGTCCTTTAACAATACTACAACCTTCTAACACCCTTGAGTCAAACATACCCAGCTACAAAAAAAGGTGCAGCTCTTCTACTGCACCTTGTTTTTTCACACTAACTTTTTTCTCTATCTCCTTTTCTCTGTCTATCTATCTACAGTATCTATCTATCTATCTATCTATCTACAGTATCTATCTATCTATCTATCTCAGATCCAGCATGGCTGCCAAAGAAACAGTGAGACTTAATAAGATTAAGATTCAGGATAGTCTGCATGGAGACTACCAATTCATCCTTGACAAAGTTTATGTGAATAAACTGATAACTCACCGTGAATACAACAACCTGAAAGCGACAGAAAATGTGGGGAAGCAGGTCATCGATCTTGTGGATAAGGTTATGGCAAAAGGACAGGTTACCTGCAGAGCCTTCTTGAACCTTCTAGAAAAGGACGAGGACCTCATCGAAACTTTCCCTGATCTGAGAGAAATACAGTGGGGTAAGTACTGGTGCAGCTCTTTATCGTCCTCCTGATACAACAGACAGCCCATTCCACAATAATAATAGCAAGCCCAGCTAATTAGTATGAATGATAACAATAGGGTTCCAGCACATGCTTGTACCCCTAATAATAATAATACTTTATTGAGATAGCACTTTTGCAGACATAGTGACTGATAGAATGTATAAAAACAGAGATCCAAGGCCAAGTGTAAAATACAGGCTTTCCTCTATAGATTTGTCAGATGTACTGTATGTTACTCCAAAAGAGACATGCACATTTTGAAAAATGTACACTTCAAAATGACTTCTAGCATCAAAGTAAACCTGTTTATGACTCACTGACTCACTATGTTGGTGAGCTGGATAAGATCATTTATGAGTCAAAGAACAATCTAATATTTATTATGCAATTCTGTCATTTAATGTCTTGCAGACACAGGATCCTCAGATGGAGCATCCAGACCCACAGTGGGAGGTACAGTAGGTGAATATGAATGCACTAAGTGCCTGGTACACTGCCTGTGGTCCTGCTGTGGATCAAACACTGGGTTCAGGTTAGCTACAGCAAGTCAAGCCAGAATCTACAGCAGGGGTGCCCAAACCTTTTTTTTAGGATGAGAGCTACTTACTTCGCGTCAGCTGCTTCGAGTCACATTCTCGGGGAGCTGCATGCCGGCAGGCTCGCCAGCCACGGCTCAGTAGTGATGTGACGTTCGCGAACGATCCGAATCTATTGAACAGCTCTTTGCGATGAACGAAGGGAACCGAGTTCAGAGTTCATTTTAATGTTGTGCCCAAATTTCACTGCCTGCCGCTCCCCACCACACACAGGGTAGACCTCCCTCCCTCTGCTAGTCCGCTGAGCAGGGAGGATAGTAGGGGTGGGAATCACCAGATGCCCACGATACGATAGGCTACTAAAACGATACTTGAGTCACGGTACGATAGTATTGCGAATTTGCGATATTGCCGATATTGCGATATATTGAATATTGCGATATTTCAATATATTGTCTAACTCCTTTTCCTACCTTTTCCTTGACCTCACCGGAAGTAAAACATGCAGTGTATTTTTTTTTTTTTTTTTTTTCCCCCCACATGTAGGCTACATTATTAAGCTTCTCTGGACTCAATACGCCACTCCAGGCGTGGACTGCAACATCGGGCGCTTCGGACAGATGCCCGGTGGCCTGCCATGGCATGGCCTGCAAAAAATAAATAAATAAATAAATATCGATACTTGGCGTCCAAATATCGATACAATATCGTCAGACAAAATATCGCGATACTATGGTATATCGATTTTTTCCCCCACCCCTAGAGGATAGGTGCACTCGTTAATTGCTACCGGCGCATGCTGTAACTGACCTGGGTGGGCGGACTCAGCTTAACTCATTGAGTGCCAGCCACTTTTGGAGAACGGACGCTCCCAGTGCCAGAGTTTCAGAGCGTTTTCAGTGATTTCTCGAGGCCCACAGAATATTGTGTGATATTACTATGTAAACCCCGAACACGCACAAAGAACGATGAGACTCTCTTCTATCATCTGCAAAAAAAAGTTTATTGATCCCATTTTCCGTTCTTTAGTTATGAGCCGGAGAAGATAGGCTGTTTTGAGCAAAAAGACACTTTTCAAATTAGAAGCTGAGTTATTCCGCCTTTTGTGAAATGCAGCATTTCAAGCACATTCACTGAGTCTGAAGATAATATTTTCTGATGTAGTGACGTGGTGTAGTTGTGTGGTGCCTGTGTGCCCCACCCCCCTCTCCCCCCTCAGCTGCAAACTCCTCCCCACACTAACACACAGCCTAACACGCACCCAGTCTATTTTCGGAGCGCTCCGTTTTTTTGCGCCGGCTCCCAGCGCGACACGGAAATGCCAAACCGGACTGCAGGGAAAGGTTTGGACCTTCGGCGTCGGGTGCTGCCTTTCTGGCGGCTAATCGTGTGAAGAAACTATGCAGACAGACAGACAGAGGCAGAGGGGCTCAGTTGTGTGCGCGGATTGACTGCTGTTCTCAGCCAACATCAGCTGCAGTCAGAGCCATCTATATGGCTCTGGCTGGAGCATGAGCGGTTTCTCTTTGATCACGGGGGTTTTTCCTGCTGTTTTCCGGACCTTCCTCTAATCTGGAGAGCACTGTCGCCACCTAATGGGTCGGTAAAATAGGTTATACACATTCAACATGCCCCCAAATTTTACAGGAGATATATTAGGCTTTGATCCACGTCCCACCGTCAAAAAACGCAATTGACGACTTTAGTCGTCATTGGCACTCAACGTTACTAAAGCAATTGACGACTAAAGTCGTCATTGGCACTCAATGAGTTAATATCAAAACGGGCTACGCCGCGGAGTGCATCTGCTGACTTTCTGGGTAGTGTTGCATGAATTGCATTCAAGGAAAGCCAAGTTTATTTACACAACACATTTCATAGAAGACGTCAATTCACTGACTAAGCAGATGGATATGATGTCACCTTGTGTAATGTTTACAATGCAGATCATTGACATTAGGTCTGGACATACTAGGGATGTTCATCAATTATCAAAAATCGATAATTGATCGGATTGGAATCGATCCTGTGGCATTTGGATCGATTTTGTTATTATTTAAAAAAAACTAGGTTTGGGTGGAATTCGTTCCTCCTCGCCCCACTCCATTGCACAGCCGACTAACGTGAGGTGGAGCTTCATATAGTCTCTAGTTTTCTGGCTGGGCACGGGCCTTTGTGCCAACAAAACTGTTTTAAACATGGGGAATTCACACCGGCATGCGCCAGGGACAGCAGTGTTGGAGAGGAGACACATTGAAATAAAGAGTTCATTGAGGAGAATACGTTGTCTTTCGTATTTTCTGCCATAGGCATTCATTTTGTAAAAAAAAAAAAATGAAAATTGAAAATTTATATATTAATAAAAGTATTAATATGATCGATAATCGATAATTGATCGTTAATTTTCACCGATTATCGATTTTGGAACATTTTCAAAATGAACATCCCTAGGACATACTATGAGTAATTTAATGCTGCTGCAGTCCACAGATGCAAAATGAAATAGTGGTGGGTCTAAGATCAAATCTGATCATCATGAATCATTATCCTAGTGATTTAGCAGATAAACAGTAGGCTAGTGCCCGCCCCCTAAAAAAAAAAAAGGAACGAGGAAAGGAACGGAGCCATAAGATCCAGCTCCCTTCAAAGAGCCATAATTCCCATCAATACGGCTCAGCCCGCGGCACATTTGAGGGCTTCGATGCTGCAGCATGTTTTAGTGCTGGTACACTGCCTGGATGGATCAATCTCTGGGTTCAAATCGGCTAGAGCAAGTCAACGCAGAATCTATTGACCACATCATATAGACATGGTGGGAAGACATTTTGTGATGCCAGTGATTTTACGTCATTCCAACTGGAGGATACAAAGTCTCATAGCCTAATTGTGAAATACATGCATAGTCATCCCTCAAGCATGTTGTTTACATGTCATGTAGCCGTCTGGCTTGCCAGCTTGTGCTGATAGCATAGCATCCTATAACATTGGTGGTAAATGAGAGCTGTGTGAGTGTTATGGCAGTGAGCTGATAGTTTTTACCACCACTCTATCACAGGTTATACTGTAGGCTTTAGCAAAACACTGAATTCCATTTTATGTCTCCAGGTCAAAATGCAGAGGAAACTCGTCTCACTCCTAAAAGAAAGCAAATAACAGAAAGTCCTCCCAGCACTGTCCTCAGTGAAGAGGACATGGAGGTTGATGCAAAAGGTAGGTTTAGTGATTTTTTTTGGCTATTTTTCCTTCATGGTAATGTATGAGGAGGCTGAGCAGTTTGAGAAATAGCTCAGTCTGAGCATTTATTTGTAATGCATCAGACACTGTGTGATGTTAACACAGTCTCACCTGTACTTACTGCTTCCTATGCATTGTGTTTGATATTACCATGCTGGCATGCTCCTTTAATCTGTGGCTTTATTGTCTATACAGGTTTGTCCTCGAAATTAATTAGCATTGTGGATATAGTCTTAATATGTGAATAACATTTTGGATGAAGCAAGATTTAACTATGTTTCAAGAAAAGTGGCAGCAGTGTGGAAGGCAGTGACTTAGCTAAAATAACCATATAGCACAAATAATTGTTGTCGTCTAAACATGGCCTGTGTTTAATTTAACTGCCAAGAAAACAGTAAACTGGCATATTTTTGTTCATGTTGTTATGGATCGGTATTGACTAGCTCGATCATCCTTCATAACCAACTCGTATCTAGGGGTATACTATTTCACCAATATCCGTAACATGAGAACATGAACAAGTTTGAAATAGCTAGCTTACCTAATGGACCCATGCGTGCGTAGGAAGCTCTCCCTTGCTAGCGTATGACGTCCAGGCCCTCGAACAGCTTAGACGATCCAGTGTGGAGGAGAGAGAGGAATCTGATGTCCCCCAGTAGTTCAGGGTCCCATCAAAATGGGACAACAGAAAATATTCCACAAAACTGAAACAGGTTTTCCAAAATCATAAAGTCCATCACAGGCTGTCCTTCCTCTGCTCCGACGCTAGAGCTGCCATAAGCCTCTCTCGTTCTTCACTGAGGTCGCAAGTTGTCCAATGGGAAGGAGGGGGCGCACGTACTGTGAGTCATATACTGTATACATAGCAGTACGGAAGCCCCCAAAAGACGAACAAGCGTCATTCAACCATCAGACAGCCAGAAATATATAGAAATTAACATTAATATCCAAGCTAGAGGGGTCCTGTCTACTCTAACATAAGTGCCCGTAACAATGTAATTATTTTGAGTAATAATGAACATCTCTACAACATTATACCTTAGACCCAGTTAGGATCTGCTTGTCCACCCACCAGTGACAATGTGGACTGTGGGAATGTGGACATTTACCACAAAGTGTTTGCATCACTCATATTTACTATAACATCCTCACACTGATGTCCTCTGTTATTTATTCAAACTCAGATTCAGAGACTCTTGCCGAGTGCCAGAGAAAGCACAAATCCACCCTGAAGAAGAAGCATCACTCTTTGGTTATGGGCGTTACAACATCAGGAAGGCCGGTACTCCTACCTCTGAGTGAGATATACACAGAACCTGACCTCACAGACGAAGAGACTGGAGGGGACAACAATGCACATGAAGCATCAATCAAATGTGAAGACTTCTTTAAACCCATACCTGGAAGAGATAAAGCAACCAGAACATTGATGACAAAGGGAGAGGCTGGCATGGGGAAAACAGTCTTAACACAGAAGTTCACTCTGGACTGGGCTGAAGACAAAGCCTACCAGGATATACCGTTCATATTTCCATTCACTTTCCGAGAGCTGAATCTGATGAAAGGAGAGTACAGCTTGGTGGAACTTCTTCATCACTTCTTTCCTGACACCAAAGCAGCACAAATCTGCTGGTTTGACAATGTTTTGTTCATCTTTGATGGTCTGGATGAGTGTCGACTTCCTGACTTCGTGAGCGTCAAGAACCTGACTGATGTTACAGAGCCAACCCCAGTGAACGTGCTGCTGATAAACCTCATCAGGGGGAATCTGCTTCCCGCTGCACTCCTCTGGATGACCACTCGACATGCAGCAGCCAATCGGATCCCTCTTGAGTACATTGACATGGTGACGGAGGTGAGAGGCTTCACTGACCCAAAAAAGGAGGAGTACTTCAGGAAGAGATTCAGAGATGAGGAGCAGGCCAGCAGAATCATCACCCACATCAAGACAACAAGCCTCCACAACATGTGCTACAGCCCATTTTTCTGCTGGATCACTGCTGGAGTTCTGGACCATCGGTTCAAAACTAATCAGAGAGGATACCTGCCGCAGACCATCACTGATATACACATCCGCTTCCTGATGGTTCAGGCCAAACGGCAGAATGTCAAGTATCATGCAGGGACAACTGAGATAGACCCCGCCTGGAATACAGAGTCCAGGAAGATGACTCTCTCTCTCGCAAAACTGGCTTATGAGCTGCAGGGCAACCCGATCTTCTATCACGCTAACCTGACAGAGTGTGGCATTGATGTCACAGAAGCCTCAGTGTACTCAGGAATGCTCAAACAGATAATTACACATGAGTCTGAATTATGCTTGAAGTCAAGCTTCAGCTTTGTCCATTTGAACATTCAGGAGTTTCTGGCTGCTGTTCATGTCATCACCTCATTCATCAACTCTGGTGTCAAATATCCGCAATCAACCTCCAGAGACACATTTCAGGCAAATTGTCTCTGCCAGAGTGCTGTGGACGAGGCCAGAAATGGAAAGCAGGCCTTGTTCCTCCGTTTCCTCCTGGGTCTTTCACTGCAGACCAATCAGACTCTCCTGCTAGAGACAGGCTTGCTGACACAGACACAAAGTAGCTCACAGACCAATCAGGAAACAGTCCAGGAGAATCTGCCTCCGCCTCGCAAAAGCATCAATCTGATCCACTGCCTGAATGAGCTAGTGGAGAAGTTCCAACCAGGGGCGGACTGGGATCATAATTCAGGCCGGGCATTAGATGCCAAGCAGGCCAGGCCGATACGGGCCGACGCGCGGGCCGACGACACTGACTTCCGGTGGCATGGATTGAACACGCCACGCTTGCGCCGCGGCACCCAGCTCTCCCATAAATTACTAATATTCTCGTAAATTACTATCTTTTGAAGTTGCAGTCGCTGTGTTTCTACTTTATAACTCTAGCGTCACAAGTTGGTGATGAGCAGATTATCTTGTTTGCATGCCGGCAACAAGTACACGGTCACTGACCAAACTAACAATGGACAACGCGGAGCTTGCAAAACTGATTAGATCAATTGTTCGTGAAGAAATTACCGGTGGTCTCGCCTCAAATCTCAAGCCCATCAAAGACACATTAGATAAACTACAAGAAAATGTGTCAAGCTGCCTGAACAAAGTTGAAACGCTTGAAGCTGCCGCAAATGACACCGAAACTAGGCTCACAGCGCTGGAAAAAGAAAATGGAGCTCTTGTAACAGAAGTTGCAAAGCTGAAAAAGAAAACAGATGCCCTCGAGAATCACAGTAGGAAGTTTAACCTACGAATAATTGGACTACCGAATGGAATCGAGGCAGGCAACCCAACGGCTTTTGTGACCAAACTCCTACATGAGCTTTTTGGTGAGGAAACCCTCAGCCCTCCACCATTGATAAATATCGCGCATTGTATCGGCCCGGAGGTCCTGGACAAGACGAGGAGCAGAACCATGATTGCAAGAATCCACAGCTTCGGGGTGAGACAGACAATTCTGCGTCTGGCTGCAGAAAGAGGGAAGCAAGGGCTCTTCTACCAAGGGCAGAAGATACTGTAAGCATATATCCTGATATGACAGCGGAACAACGCGAGCAACAAGCAGCCTTCACTGAAGTCCGACAAGCCCTCAGGAAAACTACGTTACGTTACGGGGTGGTCCATCCTGCCAAGATGCTTATTACTTTTAAGAACAAAACTCACTCTTTCACCGACGCAGCTAAGGCAATGGAGTTCTATAAAAAGGAGATAGAGCCGACGCTATAGAGGAATCTGCCACAGCCCCTGCGATGCAATGTGTGGGAAGAAATTGAGAGCGCCATTATAACAAGCCTTAGTGACGGAGAGAACTGCGCTATAACTTTGCAGATGCAACATTTAACAGGTATGGATTAGCTACACCATGCTGCATGCATAACAGCAACGCATCATAAAGCCTAACGTCACTCACACTGGCTTGACAGAGAACATACAAGACTGAATTCATATCGACTATCGCTCCCTGGCCTGGAGTAATACCTGACTGTGAGATGGAGCTAATGATTTTATTTTATTTATTATTATTTTTCACCCCTCTTTCTGTCTCCTTCTACCATTCGGCTGGTTGTTTATTCGTCTCATATAACCTATTTTACATCCTTGTTTTAGGTTAATTTTACTCAAGCCAGAAGCTATAAACTTCCCTTATGTGTAAAATGGGAGAGCACCTGAGGGGGGTGCCGTCAAGTGTTATTTTTGTTTCTTTTCATGGTACTGCTTTGCAAGGAGAAGCAAAGTACAGGAAGTCAGAGAGAGGTCTTCTTTTCTTTTCAATATATTCTAACCTACTATATACGATTTATTGCCTCTCTCGGGGTTTTGTTGGGAGGGTTGGGGAGGAGGGGGGATGAGAGCTGCAACCGGGAACCCTTTCTTTCATTTTCTATCTACTTTATAGTTGCAAAGGGGATGAGGGTGGGCTCCAGGTACACTGTTTAATTTTACTGATTAAGATGTACATACTTTCATATATAATAAAAAAAAAAAAAAAAAAGTGAACCATATGTTTTTACATTATGGCTAATCTAACCACTCTCTCATGGAAAGTACGAGGCCTTAATACAGATATCAAGATTGCTGCCTCCCTTGATATTATTGGCAGAAAAAGGGCAGACATTGTGATGCTTCAGGAAACTCATGTGATGGAAAAAGATATAAATAAGATCAAAAATAATAATTATAGAGTTGTTGCCTCATCTTCTGCTAATAATAAAGCTAAGGGAGTTATCATACTCATGCGCAATAACTTAAAATTCCATATTGTTGATAAAGGGAATGATCAAGATGGGAGAATTGCCTTTCTGAAAGGAACTTTTGCAGGTGAGAAGATTGCAATTATTACTTGTTATGCACCCAACTCGTACGAATCTAGATTTTTCTGCTTGCTATCAAACATTATAACAAATATGACTGGTTATCAGATAATTTTAGGGGGTGACATGAACGCTGTCCTTGATCATTCTCTAGACCGATCCCATTGCACCCAATTTACTTCTTCAGCTGATTCTGCTTTAAAGAAACTGATATTTAATTTTTCGCTGGTTGACATCTGGAGACTTAAGCACCATGCAAGGAGAGAATATACTTTCTTTTCTGCTAGACATCAAACTTTTTCAAGAATAGATTATATTTTTATTTCCTCTAGAATGTCTCTTTTTGTACAGAAATCTGAAATTCAACATATGTCCATGTCTGACCATCATGCAAATCTGTGCATTCTTGTTTTCCCTAATATTCCAGCAAGGGCCAGTAGATGGCGACTCAATCTGACATTGCTGCAAAACAAAGAGTACAGTGACCAATTTAAAGCTGGTTTTCAAGAATTTATTTCAATTAATAAGAACTCAGTCAAAGACATCCGTTTCTTGTGGAGTGCAATTAAGGGATATATTCGTAATACATCAATAGCATTTTCATCTGGTCTGAGTAAAACACAACTTAAAGCCATTACTGATTTGGAGACTACTCAATCAGCATTAATTATCCAACAGCAAAATCAATATGATGCAGATAGGCAAAAGGTATTATCTAATATCGAATCAGAGTTAAAAGTGCTAAATCAAAAACGTGGAGAATTCCTAGTGCATAGAGCTAGGCAATCCAGTTACCTAGACGGTAGCAGTCCAAGCTTTTTGCTGGCAAGTAAAATTCGGATGAATGAACGATTAGCTGACATTCCGACTATAATGAGCAATGACGGTATCTTACTTAATGACCCACTTCTAATTAGTCGTGAATTTCAGCTCTTCTATAAAACCTTATACACATCTGAATTTGATGCACCAACAAAGGAATTGGAAAACTTTTTTTCTGGCTTGAATCTACCTAAACTTACAGCCAGTGACATGATCTTTCTGGACTCTCCTATAACATTACAAGAACTATATGACTCTTTAAAACTTATGAAACAAGGAAAATCACCAGGATGGGATGGCCTCCCTCCAGAATTTTATTTGTATTTTTGGGACGACCTTGGCCCATTGCTGTTGGATATGATATATACTGCTATTACTCAAGGGGTTTCCATAGAGACGTAAATACTGCCATTATTTCATTGTTATATAAGAAAGGAAAAGACCCACTTTATGTTCTAGTTATAGACCCTTATCACTTATAAATACAGACATTAAACTATATGCCAAGGTATTATCCCGTCGACTTGAGTCAGTACTATCAACAGTAGTACATTCTGACCAAACGGGTTTTGTGAAACATAGGTTATCATCTGATAATATCCGCCGTCTTCTCCATATTGTCCATGGTGCATCCAATCAGCAGTCGCCTTGTGCAGTGATGTCAGTCGACGCTGAAAAAGCGTTCGACAGGCTTGAATGGCCTTATCTTTGGTGCACAATGAATAATATGGGATTCGGTGATACTTTTATGAAAATGTTAAAAATATTGTATCATAATCCTACGGCCATGGTTCTAACAGGTAGTCAGTGTTCTCCACAATTCCCTATTGCACGTGGCACAAGACAGAGTTGTCCCGCCTCTGCACATTTATTTGCAATTTCCCTCGAACCATTAGCCCAAAAAATTAGATTATCTGAGGCAGCGAAACCAATAATAATTAATCATTCACATCATAAAATTTCTTTATACGCTGACGATGTATTATGTTTCATGGACCAAGTTCCTACAACACTCCCAGTGGTCCTGGATTTATTTACAAAATTTAGTGCAATATCCGGCTATAAAATTAATCTTACTAAGTCACTAATACTACCCTTGAATGCAGCAATGGCAGATTTGGATATACGTACAGAGATTCCGATTGTACAAAACTTTAGATACCTGGGAATAGATATACACCCATCTTTAGAGAGAATTATAACTCAAAACTATAGAAGTTTGCTCAACTCTATAAAGGCGATTATGGACAAATGGGCCAATTTAACTTTATCCTTGGCTGAACGTATCTCAATAGTGAAAATGAATATTCTGCCAAGAGTAAACTTTTTCGCCAGTATGCTTCCACTGTCACCACCTGTTAGATTTTGGGACAAACTTCAAGGCTGTGTTTCAAAATACATTTGGAAAGATCAGTTCCCTAGAATTAGAACAACTATATTACAGCATGATAGAATGTCTGGAGGTCTAAATGTGCCAAACTTTGAAATGTACTACTATGCCTTCATGCTTCGCCCTTTAAAGAATTGGTTCAATAATAATTCTAAGGTGTCGTGGGTAGAGATTGAAAAACAAATAGTGTCACCACTTCTACTTAAAGATGTACTGTTTTCTGATTTATCTGACCACTACTGTCTCGAACATTTTGGTCCAATTGTCGCTCACTCTATTCATATATGGAATTGTGTAGAAAAGCTTGGTGATTGGGGATCGATCTGGCACCTCGATACGCCAATATTCAGGAATAACCACTTGAACATTGGGGAGAAACCCATCTATTTCCCACAGTGGCAGAATCAAGGGATTCATACTTTACCGGATGTCATGAATGATGAAGGATTAAAGTCCTTCCTAGAGTTAAAAAGAGATTTTAATTTGCCTGGCTCATCTTTTTTTTTCTATTTGCAACTCCGGACGGCTATGCGCACCTATGGTGTGCCATGGAATCAGCCTCTCAAAATGCACCCAATGGTGGAAATGCTTAAAACACCCAAACCTGGGGTGGGTTTTGTGTCGCATGTATATAAAAAGATACAACACAATACCCAAAGCTATATGGGAATTGTTAAAGTCTGGAACATTGATTTGAAAGATTATGGACTGATAATAGACTGGAAAAGAGTATGGAGAAACATCTCTGCCACATCCCGCAATTATAATAATCAACTGTTACATTATAAAATGATTCATAGATTCTATCTATCACCTAGAAAGTGTTGCCAATTACAGATAACTACAACCCCTTTTTGCTTGCTATGTTCACAAAAGTCAATTGGCACCTATATCCATATGTTTTGGGAATGCTCAGGTGTAAGATCATTTTGGGTACAGATTGCACTGATTTTATCAGTTATTATTGGCTCTAAAATACCCTGTTTACCCAATGTTATGTTGTTAAATGATGATTCCTCCATCAATATGTCTGGTAAAACCAAGCAAATATTTTGCTCTGGCCTTACAGCTGCAAAGAAGATTCTGGTAATGAGATGGAAACCACCTCATGTCCTTAAAGTAGATCAGTGGATGTCTTTATTTCATAGTACTCTTGTTTTAGAATCATCCATAGCGAGGGTAAATGGTGCAAAAAGGGAAACAATTGAAGCTCTTACAGATGCAATCGAATTAGTAAAACGATATAGCCTACGTCGAGTGGTGTAAAGTGTATCATATTGTATAGCGTGCTTGCATGCAGGTGTATACAGTATCTACACTGTATATGTGATTGTATGTATGCTCTTTTATATGTTTTGGTGTGTACAGGAGATGGTGAATAGGGAAGGGGAATGAAAGCAGCCAACATGTCAATGTGAATGTTATGTCTATAATGTCATAATAAAAATTTGGTCATAAAAAATAATTCAGACCGGGCATTAGATGCCAAGCAGGCCAGGCCGATATGGGCCGACGTGCGTGCCGCGTCGGCGAAAAATTTGGGCCGTTTGAAGCCCAATTTGGGCCGTTTGAAGCCCAATTTGGGCCGTTTGAAGCCAGATTTGGGCCGTTTGAAGCCCAATTTGGGTCATTTAAAGCCAGATTTGGGCCGTTTGAAGCCCGATTTGGGCCTTTTGAAACCCAATTTGGGCCGTTTGAAGCCCAATTTGGGCCAAGTCCAATTTTACAATGAGATGCACCCACTTTAAACCTGAATAAAGTAATAAAACCACTAGTAAACCAGTAGGCAGCGCCTGGCCTGCTGTTCAGTGAGTGGCCTGGCCTGGCCTGCAAAAAAAAAAAAAAAAAATTGGCAGGCCAAGCCAGGCCACCGGGCATTTGCCCGACGTGCCCGATTATGCAGTCCGCCCCTGGTTCCAACGCTTCCTGTGTTGTCTCTACTCTCCGTGGTCAGGTCTAGGTAATTATCTGAGAAAGATGCTCGTGAGGAAATGCTCTTCTCCTGCTGCACAGGAGGCTCTTTGGAGGCTGCTGTGGTCAACAAATCCAATAAAGCTGTGTAAGGGCATAGAAAACTAGAGAGATTCAATATGACATATTTTATACAGAAGAGGAGAGAATATATATGTATGTATGCATACATATATACATACATACACACACATATATATATATATATACATATACACATATATATATACGCACATATATATACACACATACACACATATTTACACACACACACACACACATATATCTATATATAGATATCTATGGTAACGCTTTATATTAAGGTTCTATTAATAAGCGTTAATTAATAGGTAATGAGGATCCACACGGGAGAGAGACCATTTAAATGCTCAGTCTGTGATAAAGCTTTTAATCGAAGTGACCACTTGAAGATACACAATACACATGGTAGTCCACACACGAGAGAAACAATTTAGGTGTTTAGTGTGTGGTCAAAGTTTTGGTCTTAAAAGCCAAATGACCAAACGCAGGATGATCCACACGGCAGAGAAGCCATTTACATGTTCAGTCTGTGGCAAAAGTGTTGGTTTCCAGCGACACTCACTCCTTAACCATAACCATCTCTTTAGCTTAATGAATTCAGGTCTTTATACAAAATTGTAAAAGCTTGGAAAAGGCTTTATTTTTTGAAAAAAAAAAAAAAAAAGTACAATGTAAGAAGATAAATGATGTATGATGGTGTATAACATGTGACATGTCCTGCATAACATGTATGTATCCTGTTAAAAAAAATGCCCATCCTATAGTCTATAGTATGTAACATAATGACTGAATTGCTCTGGATTGGAGAATTAAATACTTCAAATGTATGATGATACTGTATAGGATATTTCCTCTATTTTGAGTCATATTTTTGGTCAATATCATTTCCAATGATTTTCACCCTCACTCACACGTCCATTAAGGATTAGAGGTATTGAGCACCACCTAGTGATACTTGTGCACCATTACATCATGCTGCTAAAGTCGTTCAACCATCAAAGCTTGGTATGATGCACAATTGTTATTACTGTAATGCATTGGTACTCAACCTTTTCCCTACTCAAGAGCCAGAATCCCAAAAAGTCCCTTTCCTCCCATTATTTATTCTTAGATGTTTATTTATTGATTTATTAAAAGAGCCACAACTACCCATAAAGGAGCCACATGTGGCTCGAGAGCCTCAGGTTGAGTATCACTGCTGTAGTGGATTGACATAGAATGTGAAGGAGACCCAAGACAAGATGCTCAGTGATGTACAAAGTTTTATTATTGAAGAAGAAGAAGAAGAAAGTGTATGCAGTTACATGACGGTGTCGAACTCAAAACTACTGTATCATGTAAAACCTTAAAGGTCTTTCTTTGGGTTGTAGAAAACATGCCAGCAAGCCTTTTCTTCCCCTCTTTTCAGAAAAATATGGATTGAGTCTGTGAAATGAATAGCCTCTATCAAAGGATGATTCCTTACTTTTCGTGTTGAAATTTCATTTTAGGTTCAGGTGGTTCTTTGGAGTGAGAGCAGTTTGAAGAGTGGGCGAATGCAAAATCAAACGATCGAGGAAGGTTTGGAGCTATTGAAGGCTTCCTAATTTTAAAGTTATTAATGATTTTGTGGCGATCATTTGCTGAGACCCAAACGATGCATTCAAGTGTTACCTAGTCTGACTCACTGGAAGCGGGCAAGCAAGCAGTATAAGCAAGCAAGCAGTATAAGCTCTGCCATTGGCTGCGACCATTTCAGTCAGAGTGGAAGGGAAATCCTTTTCTGCTCCCTGCGTGTCGCTCTCAAATGCTTCCCCCGCTGTGAAACAACAACAACGCTAGTTTGCTAGACGCAGAAAATGGCAAGTTCTGACGAAGATTTGGATTGTGCAATAAAGCAGGCTTGCTTGGTATTTCCGGTGGATGGTTGTAAAGATAACAGAGCCTTTTTTCCCGCTAGACCACCAGACGAGAGTAAGAGGAGCCAGACTCTCTCCTGCGCTGGTACAGTACAGCCGCGCGAAACTGAGTGTGTCAAGCCTAACTTAAACTACTCTCAGGGCCGAGGAACCATCTAAACATTTGAAAGATGCATTATTATTATTTAATTTGAGACTCGCACTGTTTTCACAAAATGCTATTAACTAAAATGATAATTCAGATAGCTGTAACACTTAAATTAAGGCCATGTTAATTGATATTTGCAGAGGATGGTTCATCTCGATGGCATTGTAATGCATTTCTTCATTGAGCTTTTATCAAGTTTGTTCTGTTCCCCCGCCCCCCCCTCCGTTTTCTCCACAATTGTACCAATTCCCCCTGCTGTCCTGGTCGTTGCTCCACCTCCTCTGCGGAGAGTTGTAGAATAGCACATGCTTCCTCCGATAGGCCCTTCTTTTCACCGGACAACGAGGAGGTAACGCATGGGAGGATCACGCTATTCCTCCCCCCGGTTCCCCTCCCCCCGAAACAGGCACCCTGACCGACCAGAGGAGGCACTAGCACAGCAACCAGGACTGTCAGGACACATACCCTTAAATCCGGCTTCCCACCCACCCGGCGCAGACACGGCCAATTGTGCCTGTATGGACGCCCGACCAAGCCGGGAGGTAACACGGGAGCTCGAACCTGCAACCCTGGTGTTAGTAGGCAGGGAATCTAGCGCTGCACTACCCGGACGCGCGCACTTTACCCAGTCTAACCTTGAGAGTACAAAAAGTAGGTGAGCTGTAGTCTCTATGTGAAGCCATGTTTTGTTGCCAGGTTGCGTTAAATATCAGCCTTTGTATTGGCACTGTACATGATGTGAAGACATGTTTTGCCTGGAAAAATGATTGAATGATTGAAATCAGCATGTTGCATTTACATGATTGGAGTTCAAGCAAGCCCAATAATCAAAATAACATATTCTTGCTTGAAACCAGTCATGCGTGCATTTTTTCTC
Source organism: Poromitra crassiceps (assembly GCF_964638095.1). Classification (NCBI taxonomy): domain Eukaryota; kingdom Metazoa; phylum Chordata; class Actinopteri; order Beryciformes; family Melamphaidae; genus Poromitra; species Poromitra crassiceps. The sequence continues at coordinate 12,225,134 of NC_139637.1, forward strand.
CTTTGAAGTACCACCGTATATATACTGTATGTCTGTGCAGACGAAAAATCCGCATGGACTTTTTCTGCTGAATTTCCGTTGCTGTTGTTTGGTTTGTAGCCTACTTGACACAGTTCTTAAATCAACCGTTTAACATGCCATGCAGGAGGTTCACTGGTTTATCGATGGGAAAATATCTGCAATATTTTGAAGAAAATGTTTTTTTTTGCAGTATTCAATCAAACACCAGGCTGAATTAATGATGCTGAAAAACACCATATTCTTTTTCTTTCTTTTCCTCTTTTTTTTTCCCCTCTGCAAGAATCTAATCGATTATCATAAACTATGGTTTTGGCATCATAACACCTCAAGTCATTCAAAGGTATAGACGTTATGGAGACGCTAGGCTAACCGTGTGGGGGGCATCTGATCAATGCATTGATAACTCCCACATGTGTTCTGAAAGTTCAAGTGGTGAGTGTTTAACATAACAGGTGCTGGGATGCACTCGCCACACTGACAAAATAAAGTTCAAGAATTATGTTCAATGCAAAAATAATTTGCCATACATCCAAGAACTTTTCGTCACTAGTAAATACAACAGAACATGTTTCCAACCACGTCAAGATGTCCCTAAAGCTTCTGATGACTTGATCTTGATAGATATGTATCTGAACTGTCACAGCAAAAACAAAAAAGGTGTTGATGATGATTAATTTGAGAACATATTTTTTACTATCCACTTAAGTGAGCTATCTCAGCTATGTAATAGCATTATGAGAAACAATAGTGACTCCGTTTGGCTATGGAGTATCAGTCTGATGCATTGGCGAGCCAAACCATCAGCTCCTTTGACAACAAGCCAGGTGGAGCAGGTGGTCAGTCTTGACCTACTTGAGTCCTGGCCATCCCCTCTCTCCAGAGGCAGCCTCTCCGGAGAAGGACAGAGGCGAGGGAGTGTACAGGTCGGAGTCCGTGTCTGACTCGCCCTCTGCGATGAAGGGTCTGACCCTGGCACAGAGTGAAGGTCCGTCGGCGGCCGCGGCTTCGTTCCCCGCCGCGTGCCCCGTCCCCCTTCCTCCGGGGCCTGCGAAGAAGGAAGGGCCGAAGAAGTCCTCTTTGGCCTGGGAGACGCTGAAGCCGCTGAAGGAGCGCTCCAGCTCCTCGTGGTCCACGGAGGGGATGGAGAGCGACGTGTCGCTCTCCACGGCCACCGTGGCCTCGCGCTGGCCCCTCTGCCTCCTGTGGCGCCTCCTGCTCTGGGAGCCGCTGTCGCCGCGCTGGCCGCTGCCGGAGGAGGAGCGGTCGTGGAGCGGCGGGGGCGGCAGGCGGAACGGGGTGGGGGAATGCTGCTCGCCGCTGCCCCCGACGGGCGAGGGCGTGTTGGCCACGCTGCTGTTCCAGGCCGGCTGGCTGAGCGGGTGCTGCAGCTGCTGCTGCCAGGAGGTGGCGTGCCGGCCGTGGCTGCCGGAAGGGGTGCCCGCCGAGCCGGCCACGGACACGCCCAGCAAGGGGTCTTTCTCCACGGAGCCCTCTGAGCGCACCACCTCCACGGCCGAGCAGCTCTTCACCTCCTTCTCCTCTTTCACCTCCTGCTTCTCCTCCCTGGTCTCCTCGGGGCTGTGGTAGGGCGGGGCAGGATAGGGCTCTTTGGAGTTGAAGAAGGCCTCCGTCTCCGAGCGGGGGATGCCCATGCGCTGCACGTACACATTGACTAGGAAATCTAGTTTCCTGTCCATACAGCCCACCTGCAGGGAAAACAAGCCGCAGAATGAAAACACACTGCTTGTCAGGAAAAGTAAATCACAGACACTAAATCTAATGTTTTGACATCGGTGTAACTATATGAACCAACTTAAAGTGATGTTGAACGTCAGTAGGTGGCGCTATGGCTATGCACGTGTCCGGAATTCTGCACTAGAGACTCCGACGGGTTCCCGGCAGCACACTCCCCAAGTTTGAAGTTGATCGGATGAAGGGATCTCAAGATACACCGCTTTTTGTGTTGCCAGTAGGTGGTGCTATGACTACTACAAACTATTCATCATTCATCTAGTTTGACAGTTATTGAGAGTTGATTTGAGTTAATGAGTTATTAAAGTTAGTGTGGACCAGTGATCCACACTTTAACACTCAATAACTGTCAAATTAAATGACAGACTTCAAAACCGTTTACAGTTTTCTGATATACTACTGATGTTCTAATGATACAAAGCTGGTTGAAAATGGGCGGAGTGTTCCTTTAATGTTTTTTTTTTTTTTTTTTTGCTAACAAAGTTCAACATCACCTCAAAGGACTTCCATCCACCATAGAGAAGCACATTATTCTACGACCCTTGTGTTGGTAGGCAGGGACTACCTGGATGCCCGAGAGAAGCACATTCTCACCTGTTTTTCCACTTTCACCAGACGGCCCATCATGCTCTGGTCATCGGGAGTCTCTCCTTCAGCTTTAGGACCCTTACCAACTATCTGGTCAACTCTAGCATGTGAGAAAGGCAATATCTGAGGTTTAAAAAACACTGTCCTCGCACATCAGATTACAGCGTAATTACTCCAGAGTTACCGTGGCATCGATTGTGCTAAAGGTGTACCAGCACAGTACGTAATAATACCGTACATATAAGTACAGGGAACACGATGTGAAGTTATGGAATATGGTGGTAACAATTCAGGAACTTACAAAGAACGGTTATTTTTTAACTACCTGGTACCTATTATATTATTACGGGGTGTGCATGACGCACGATCTATGTAGCACCTACTGAGCAATAATCTGGAAGTTTGGGAGGAACTTGGAGAGAACTTATACAGTAGTTATTATTGAACTACTCAGAAGGTCCTGGGTTCGATGCCTGCTTGGGACGACGTTGACACTAGGGGTACTGTATGTCTCCCCATGCGTTCGGTGCCTGCTGTTGCCCAGGTGGGTTATCTCGTGGCCTGTCTGTGTGGAGAGTTTGCATGTTCTCCCCGTGCTCCCCTGGTTCCTCCATACAGTATATAACCCCCCCACTAAAAACATGCAGAAGATCGTCGTCTGACCAGCGGCAGGTTGGAAGAAGTTCACTGCAGCTGCCCACCGCTCGTGCCCTGATCGTGGAGGAGGACTAGCCAGGATGGGTCAAACACAGAAGACACATTTCATGGTGCCTCAATCTGCATGGATGTGTGTTTGTGACTAATAACGACGGGGGTCTGTCCCTCCGATTATGTCAGGGAACAGTATGACCATCAAACTGAGCACAAACCTGGACCTTTCATTGACCTCATGCATTACGTTACGTAACTGGAATGGTACATTATAGGTACTGTACTGGTACACTGTTAGTACAAAAGATGACATTAACTCCGGAGTAATCACGCTGTACATTGTGAGAGAAAGTAATATTTCTCAATATACAAAGTTAAAAAATACATAAAAAATTCTTGAATAAATGGAATAATGGCTCAACACTTTCTGAGAGGAAATCGAGGATTTCCTGACTAAAGCGTTGATTTATGATGTGCAGGTGAAGCAGTGTGGATGATGCATGCTTTATGTGATCAAGCATCATTCGTCATCAAAACAGAAAGACAAACAAAAAACCCACACTGTTAATTAATGAATTAATTAATTAGGGGACATGTTGTCAAAGTCAAATGCGCCACATGCTTTCGTTATGTTTCATGCTTCATTTCCATTGCAATCCTATGGGGGGAGCTCTCCCTCTCCAAAATGAGAGCAAGCATACAGTCGTCTAGCTGCTGTCAAACCCCTGTTGAGTGCGGCGCTACATGCAGCTCATTAGCACAAGTGTTTGGGACATCGTCACATCTATCACACTATGGCTGTGTATGAAACGCAAGGAACCTGTCTATCTCCTGGCTACCTCAGTAGGTACATGTACCTGCTTAATGAGGTACCTGCTTAATGAGGTACCTCCTAATGAGGTACCTACTTTGAATGTAGGAGGCCATTTACACCTGGCACTAACATGCATTTGCTGTGATCAGATTGCAATCGGATAGTGCTCGACCACATTAGCCTGATTTCATTTTTACACCTGGCGTTGGCATGCGTTTTGGGTGATCAGATTGCAATCTGATTGCAATGTGGTCACAATGCGTCCCTGACCACCTCCGGAGGTGGTTTGCCCGATCAGATCGCAATCCGTCTTCAATGTGTCTTGGGGGACGTTTACACCTGTACTTTCAAGTGGTCAGTGACGTTAGACTACGGTCTGTCTAGCTGTCAACTCGAGGCTCACGTCAAAGTATTTTTCTTTTTCTTTTTTAACCCATTGATACCTGATGCAGCATTTGTGTGTATATTCCTCATTTGTGTGTGTATCCCTTTAAGACCAATCTTAAAGGGATACACACACAAATGAGGGATATACACACAAATGCTGCATCAGGTATCAATGGGTTAAGATTAGGCTATTTTGGGGGGGCATTTTTGCCTTTAATCGACAGGAAAGTAGGCAGACATGCGGCAAAGGACCACAGATCGGATTCGAACCCAGGTCGGGCCGCGCGAAGGACCGAGCCACCGGGACAGTATATTTCAAGCTTAGCTCGACTTGCCTAGCTAATAGCCTGACATCGCCAGACGCAAATGCAATCTGCGAGAGCAGAACATGAGCTTGCAGTTTCGTCAGAATCCCAGGCTACTAGCTAGCATAGCAGTGTCCCGATTCCACTCAGTTGATGCTTCCCCCCTACTTTCAGTCAAAAGTAACTTTCCTGACGCCGTACAAACAACTGACCGGACTAAAGTGAAACGTTTGATGTTGTTTGAAGAAAGAAAAATGATAGATGTTTGTTATTTTAGCTAACGTTGTTTCATTTTCTTCTGTAGTGAGAGCTTTTGGCTGCCGCCATTCAAACGGAAGTTTGGGGGCATTGGGGCTACTGTAGTTTCGTTCTTCTTCGTCGGTTAGCAGGGTCACAAGGTGTTATGGGATATCCTACCCCACCTAAGGAACCTTTGCATGCTTCCTCCAAAAAAAATTGCCAAAAATATATAGGCCACCTAGAAAGATTGCAAATAATGTATCCTACCTGTTTCAGACAGCTTAAAACATAAAAAAACTTCCTAGAAATGCTACCTATTGGCTAATAGGTAGATTCCTTGCGTTTCACACAGTCTATATATTTTGCCTTTTCTCTTGAGTAGATAGCTTACTGAAAAGGGCTGTTCCATCCACATACACTATATATCCTATATCAGCCCATTTTGATTGATTTAACGTTCAAGTAGAATACAATCAGTACAATCAGAATGATTTTCACTCGGCCACGCCGTTCCCAAACCCACTTTCTTCGTTCAGAATATCCAGAAGCAGCATTAAGCAGCAAATATATGCATTCCGATTCAATGCGTCGGCTCATGAACGTCTCATTCAAAAGACATCTCAGAGATCGCTCATGTCACATGGCTTGAACTCAAAAGGGGTTGTGTCAATCAAAACAATAGGGGGCAGCATGGTACCGCTTCAACATTGGCACTATGAGGTAAGTAGCATAATGCTGGTAACATGGTTGTTATATAGAGGTGCAGTCTATTGACCTAACCTAGGACCTTCAGTGGACTTCTTATGGCGAGGTGTTGATGGGGGAGGGGGCCCCACAATCATATCTATCCTGGCGAGGCACACAGAGACGATATGAGTGCAATGCAAATTGAAGCAACAACGCGTGGAATCACATCAACTATGGAAAACCAATATACATATATATACGGTACATATAATATAAATCAATATATTCCACGCACATATAACATACAGTGACTCTGACTTGCTGTGTGGATGAAAGTGTATACACAAGTATGCATATCATTTGTGGGAATATAATATTATTATATAATATTATAATATTATTATTATTACTATGTTATATTCTAAAATGTATTTCTGGGGCGTACGCAGCTGGAGGATTGGATCACACATTGATATGTAGAGAAAGCTGACTGAAATTAAACAGAAGTCTGAATACAACACATGTAGTTGGACAAATGAAACGGGCAATTGAATGAAGGTGTCTCAACATGTGTGTATCCAGTGACGCCACAAACACAAACATCTAATCTCACTTGTAATTGGAAGAAACCTGAAAATGTGTAAGCCTTGATCAATTGTACGCCATACAGATCACTATGAAAAAGAATCTATACACGCTATAGATGCCTCTCAGCTGATGTTCGCACGGGTTCCAGTCACGGAGTGTTTTTGTTGCGGCGGCCATCTTTGGTCCTGAACACAGCACACACAACTTCTTAGTAGTACCTGACTGTTTAAATCTACGGGAGGACTCTCAGACCACATCCTCTTTAAACTCAAAACTACTCTTTCATACTTTGCACTACAAACCCCTCAAACGGGTCACCAATTTTACTACTTGATCACTTTAATTCAGCTTTTTGATCACTTTTGTACTTTTTGAGAAAGCACCGTTTACCTGACTTGACTTGACTTTATAATGGGAGCTTGATGGAGCCAGCCATGAGTGTGATGTCATAATTCACTTGATCGCTGACAGACTTTAAGGAATGCACTTTTCACTCAAATTCACACATTTTAAATCTGTGACAGTTCACACAACTTTAACACGACATACACACGTTATACATCGAACCCTTCAGCTACTTCTGCTCTCGCTCACAATGTTGAAATATAAGCGATGTGATGTCTCGTTTTTTCAGATATTCACATTTGTTAGACAGCAGTGGCCCACTCCATTTCCAAGTGCACAGCAAATAGAGAGACTCAAACTGGGACTCAAGGTGACCACCGCAACACAAACACTCCGTGACGTGACGCTGCGAGGCATCTAAATGATATGCACTATGGTGTTTGATGTGTAACCTCACAGATAGTGAGTGATGATGAGACACTAGTGAACACTAGTGAAAACCGGAGTGCAACAGGTGAGATATCCTAAAAAGGGGCGTGGCTCGGATACAGTGGATATAGAGGATGTTCACTTGCCTGGACTGCAGGTTCTTGATGCGAGAGAGCATGTCCAGGTGGCCGGCCGAGTACTGCTCGATCACGTCCATCACGTCGTACGGCCGCAGGCTCTCTTTGAAGCGCCGCTTTGTCACCAGGAACTTCATGATGCTGCGGGGAAGACAGCTCGCTTTGTGACAGGAAGTCACTGTTATACCTACATGATGCTGCGGGGGAAGACAGCTCGCTTTGTGACAGGAAGTCACTGTTATACCTACATGATGCTGCGGGGAAGACAGCTCGCTTTGTGACAGGAAGTCACTGTTAGACCTACATGATGCTGCGGGGAAGACAGCTCGCTTTGTGACAGGAAGTCACTGTTATACCTACATGATGCTGCGGGGAAGACAGCTCGCTTTGTGACAGGAAGTCACTGTTATACCTACATGATGCTGCGGGGAAGACAGCTCGCTTTGTGACAGGAAGTCACTGTTATACCTACATGATGCTGCGGGGGAAGACAGCTCGCTTTGTGACAGGAAGTCACTGTTATACCTACATGATGCTGCGGGGGAAGACAGCTCGCTTTGTGACAGGAAGTCACTGTTAGACCTACATGATGCTGCGGGGGAAGACAGCTCGCTTTGTGACAGGAAGTCACTGTTAGACCTACATGACGCTGCGGGGGAAGACAGCTCGCTTTGTGACAGGAAGTCACTGTTAGACCTACATGACGCTGAGGGGAAGACAGCTCGCTTTGTGACAGGAAGTCACTGTTAGACCTACATGATGCTGCGGGGAAGACAGCTCGCTTTGTGACAGGAAGTCACTGTTATACCTACATGATGCTGCGGGGAAGACAGCTCGCTTTGTGACAGGAAGTCACTGTTATACCTACATGATGCTGCGGGGGAAGACAGCTCGCTTTGTGACAGGAAGTCACTGTTATACCTACATGATGCTGCGGGGGAAGACAGCTCGCTTTGTGACAGGAAGTCACTGTTAGACCTACATGATGCTGCGGGGGAAGACAGCTCGCTTTGTGACAGGAAGTCACTGTTAGACCTACATGACGCTGCGGGGGAAGACAGCTCGCTTTGTGACAGGAAGTCACTGTTAGACCTACATGACGCTGAGGGGAAGACAGCTCGCTTTGTGACAGGAAGTCACTGTTAGACCTACATGATGCTGCGGGGAAGACAGCTCGCTTTGTGACAGGAAGTCACTGTTATACCTACATGATGCTGCGGGGAAGACAGCTCGCTTTGTGACAGGAAGTCACTGTTATACCTACATGATGCTGCGGGGAAGACAGCTCGCTTTGTGACAGGAAGTCACTGTTAGACCTACATGATGCTGTGGAGGAAGACAACTCCCTTTGTGACAGGAAGTCACTGTTATACCTACATGATGCTGCGGGGAAGACAGCTCACTTTGTGACAGGAAGTCACTGTTATACCTACATGACAGGAAGTCACTGTTAGACCTACACAATGCTGCGGGGAAGACAGCTCACTTTGTGACAGGAAGTCACTGTTAGACCTACATGAATCATGGTTACTTTGGGGTCAATCAGGAATTAACTGAAGAGTTACAATTCAACTGAGGAATTGAAATTTGGAAAAAAAACAAAAACAAATTACCTTTCAGGTATTTTGACATAACATGTGATTGTAATACATTATGACTGAATTATTTGATTACTTATTTGGTTAATAATGTTTGTTTAATAGAGTGCTTAAGTACCGCCATATATATATATATATATATATATATATATATATACATACATATACACACACACGCACATGCAAATTAATGTGTTGTCTTAGGCCAAGTGATGCTCTAAATCAGAGCTAATAAACCTTGCACAATAGATGGTCACAGCATAAAGAAAAGCCATGCACAAACCATGACCGCCTATTTGTTTCTGTACCACAAGTTCCACGGTCTAAAAAAAAAAAGCATAAAGATGGGCTAGGAAACCTAACTCTTACCAGATTGCCCTTATTGTGACCTTCAAGCCTGGTGATAACTCTTGCGTGAGAAAGTCACAGTGGCAACTCTTGTCGTCGCCTCCTGCAGGTATCTCCTCTCCCGGGAGACTGGCCTCTGCGAAGCAAAGACAAGGACACTCTTCAAGCACACGTCATCGGCCTCCACACCGCTAGCGTCCACAGCACTAAGCAAAGCACAAATTGTGTGTGTATGGCCTTTTTCAGCTTCAAGGTGCAAAATTCAATTACCAAGTTGGTTTGAAGCCAGTTAGCCAGTTTGTGAGCGTTGCATTGGTTGGGGACTGAGGGGGGGGGTTTATGTGGAACAACACAAAAGACTGGGTGCAGAATTGAAGGATAGTAGTGATCGCTTCCAGCTTTACAGAAACCTTTGATGAAAAGTACCCTCTCTTCCCGGCACCCGTTACAGTCTCTACATCAGAATCTTAGCTAGCAGGTTTAGCTGATCTGTGGGCGATACTGTGAATTGTGAAGCATATAATCGCGTACAGGCGAGAGTGTCGAGGCATTGTTGAGCAGGAATGCTACCGACAGACTCGGGTAGGGGAAGTGAGGTCTCTTCATGCAAGGGAAGCGATGCTTTTGGACATTTTAGTCTTGGGTGTCACCTTTCTATTTCCTTGGCACCACTTGACTTGAACCCACTAATTCGCTCGGCCTACCGCTGATATAACTGTAGCAAGAATGCTTATCGTGAATTGTGTTGAGTTGAGAGATGACAATAGTTACTGGTTGTTAGCTACAGTTGCATTAGCAAAAACATGCAGTTAAGACTTGCCTTCATCCAGCATGTCAACACACTCCTAGTCTCCCAATACAAAGGGTTCATGTCAAGTGAGCAAAATTCTGCGCGTCTACGCATGCATGGTTCCACCACCGGTGAAGGTGACTTGCTGTCTTTGGATTTCTCCCCCCCCCCCCCCCCCCCCATAGAAGCCAACCAACAAAATATCCCAATGTCTTACTTATTAAACCTTCAATTGCTGCAAAGAGAGAGAGAGGGGAGACATGGAAAGAGATTGGTTATGGATTCTAGCATGATGACAATGGCACACAAATCAATTCCAAACATGGGAACTTATGGAGTAACCTGGGTAAACCCAGCCCCCACGTGACCTGCTCTCAGAGTTCCCAGTCACTACTACCTTGTGACTCGTGAGCAAGGTAAGCCTGAGAGCAGGTCACTGGGGGCTGGGTTTACCCAGGCTACTTATGGACCAACGTGATGGTTTCTGGTTCATGTTTGAAAGGGCTGGTCTCTCTTCTCTCGTAAGTGTTTACATTTACTGACCATCATGATGTAACTGTAAAAATGGTGCATCTAGACATTCAAAATCTGACAGTAACTTAAAATGAAGACATGTCATGATGACGTGTCTAACCTGGAGAACTCTTCCGTCCAAAGTCTTCGTCCTGCATTTCAATCAGCACTTTAACATGCCGTGAAGCGGAGGAAGAAAAACAACTCGTGAGAATTGGTTGAGAGAGTCAAAGGAGGAAAGAAAGGCAAAGAGATGGTGAAGTAGAGAGTTATATTTTGTCGATAGTGATACAGTGGCCTGGATGATATATGGATGCAGGTGGGCTGTCGAGCAATAAATGATGTCTGGAGATCCGATCGATCGCTCGCTAACTCCTCGCCAGAATACTGAAACGCCAAACAAAGGCATTCTCGTCGTCCGTCCTCGCACGCCGGACTTCGTGCAGGAAAAACTCGAGTCGATGCTTTGCGACATTACAGTATCTGCGCGTGCACAGTCTGCAGCATGAGTGCATCGTCCAGAGACGCTCGATTGTAATTAAGTGCCGTCATCAACACCGTCCTTCTAAAAACACACTGTTAGCATGCAGCTGTTAGCATGCAGCTAACAGCACGGAGGCACATTGATTACACTTCATCCCTCCACGTCTCCCGGATTTGGAGCCGAGGAATGGATCTGGTGTCAACAAAGTGAATGCTAGAAGTCAGAGCTGCAACAATTTCATCGATTAGTTGTCAACTATTAAATTAATCGCCAAATATTTTGATGATTGATTAATCAGTTTGAGTAATAAAATGTATATATATATATATATATATATATATATATATATATATACACACACACACACACACAATTCTCTGATGACAGCTTCTTGCATGTGAATATTTTCTGGTTTCTTCACTCCTCTGTGACAGGAAACTGAATTATCTTTGGGTTGTGGACAAAACAAGAGATTTGAGGACGTCTTTTTGGGCTTTGGGGAACAATGATCGCCATTTTTTACCATTTTCTGACATCTATACCTATATATACATGTATGTATATCTCTCTCTCTCTCTCTCTCTCTCTCTCTCTCTCTCTCTATATATATATATATATATATATATATATATATAAATATATATACAGTATATATATATTAAACCCTGGTCTGTAGATACTCATGACTAAGCTGGTCAGATAGGCTACTGTAATGTAGGTGGCAATTGAAGTGTGTAATTCCCTCACCCTCTGAGTTTTGCCGCGAGGTGATGCCTCGCACTCGGAAGGCGTGCTTGGGCCCTCGGGTCTCGGAGCTCCAGCTCTTGGCCACCTTGCTGGGGCTTCCGTCGGCCCGGTCCTCTGGCCCGGGAGACGGGGCCTTCCCTTTGGCCACGGGACTCTTGGACGGACTGGGGAACACCTTGTCCTTCAAGCTGGCCTTCCGGCTACAGGGGAACCCGAGTGAGCAGGTCATAAGAAACACGTCGTCCGTGTCGTTCACCAGTTAAATAGCATTGTGAAGAACTAAATGTTCAGATTCTCCTAATGCTGCAGTGAAGGGCTAATCTTTATAGTCAATCTTACCTCGGGGCAGCAACGTAAAACGGACAACGTCCGTACAGCAGACGGTGCCGTGTCCGTGTAGGAACACATTGCGGAGCATTCAGTGGATCAGGCAAGCAGCGCGAAGCAACAAGCAAGCATGCGGGGGAGAAGGACATGTGACGCGGCGCGCCTCAAAAGGAACAGCTGTGTGGTCTCCATGCGGGGGAAGGACAGTGACACACTGCACGCCTCAAAAGGAAGAGCTCGATCTGGTGTCGCTCTATGCAAAAAGTAAAACACAAAGCGTGCGGAAAAAAGATTCACCATCGTTTTCCTCCACCTGATACACGGGAATCGTTCAAAGTATGCATGGTTAGACACTCAGCAATTATGCATCTCGACTTGCTCGTCTTCCACAGACGTTTACAGGAGCTAGTTGGGCCAAAGAAAAAGGCAGCAAGCAAATCAAACTGCATAAAGACATCACTACACAGAAACCATAAATCAAAACTGTGACTAAACAGAAACCATAAATCAACTATGACAGGGCGATTCACAAAGATGTACGCCGGAGATTTCTCGGAAATAAGGCAAAAAGGTGCGGTGTTTATTTCTATCGCGATATTTGCTTGGTAGACACATAATAGAGAGATCTACGCTATACTCTAAAACAGTGATTCTCAAAGTGGGGCTTGCCTTGGGGGACTCCCCCAGGGGTCCTTGAGGGGGTTCTAGGGGGTCCCCAGCAAAAAAAGGGGGGTCATTTACTTTCACTATAATTCCATCCATAAGTAACACAATGAATGTATGACTATTTTGGTCAATGGTTTCATACACCTTCTGTAATAAAACATCTAAAAGCAAAAATCTTATCCAATGGGGGATGGGGGGGGGGGGGTAAATCGATACACCATAGTATCGCGATATTTTGCCTGACGATATTGTATCGATATTTGGACGCCAAGTATCGATATAATTATATAATTATTTTTATTTTTATTTTTATTTTTATTTTTATTTTTTTTGCAGGCCATGCCATGCCATGCCAAGCCACCGGGCATCTGCCCGAAGCGCCCGATGTTGCAGTCCGCGCCTGCAGTGGCGTATTGAGTCCAGAGAAGCTTAATAATGTAGCCTACTGTACGTGTGGGGCAAAAACAAAACAAAACAAAAAAACACTGCGTGTTTGACTTCCGGTGAGGTCAAGGAAAAGGTAGGAAAAGGAGTTAGACAATATATCGAAATATCGCAATATTCAATATATCGCAATACTAGCATATCGCAATACCATCGTATCGTGACTCAAGTATCGTTTTAGTATCGTATCGTGGGCATCTGGTGATTCCCACCCCTATAAAACGGGGGTCCATGGTGTAATTTGTGTCAGTTTGAGAACCAGTATCAAAGAAAGATTTTTTTTTATCTAAGAATGGCCTAATTCTGTGAATCCTCTACTGGGCTTGATTTGTTCGGACGCGGGAAAAGGAACGGTGGTGGGAATGGAAGGAGACACACAGACTGAAATACTTGCAGTGCGGTTGTTAGTATCTGTGCAGCAACTATACCTAAGGCTTCTTGGGCAGCACCCACAAAGTCTGTCTTTGTGGGCATTTTCATGACTGCAGTGGTGAGAGCAGCAGCAGAGGAGACACAAGAGGGCAGAATAGCAGTGGATCACGTGAGTGCCTCCGTCCAATCAAAGAGCAGTGAAGAAGGTGTGCGCCTTTGACAAATTAAATAGCGCTGTACAGTACGTCATACTGCGATGCCAGTAACGCTTAATAATAGCCAAGTCCAACTGATTGAATGGTTTTAAATGCCTACTAATGATGGCAAACATTCATTAACACTAGAAAGACCACAGCGGTCATTTTGACCTTTTTGAAATTTATATGTGCAATAACTTTTCATTTTTAATTTAAAAAAAATACAATGCTGCTGCTACCTGACTTTTCCTAAAAGTGTCTGTATTGTCGTTTAGAATATTTTTTATATGAATTACACAAAAGGCAAAGAAAATATTTTTTTACCTAGAAAGACCATAGGCGGTCATTTTGACCACACTGAATTTCCCAGGGTTCTAGACCTATTTTGTAGTCCATGGCCCCTATCTTCCCACTGGCCTTGATGACTGATGAAAAAAAAAGTTGTTATACCATAGTTTTGAGCCCCTGTCATTCAGAGGCTGTTGCATCATCCTACCTGTGCAGTGGGTGATAAGAAAAGGTAGCGAGAGAAAACGATATCATTCTGCCCAAACTTTCACCAATCTAATCTCATCATGACATCCAGGAATAGGCTATATTTTTCTAGCCGATGCGTTTAGAACATTCTTTTCAGTTTGATCTTGCTATAGTGTAGCATATTTACATGCTTGCTGTATTTAAACTGCAGTGAGATTGGTTTGAGAAGCATAATAATATGGAATAATATATATGGAGACAGACGGGGATGAAAGAGGGAGGGGAGGGAGCTCAGAGCGCTTTGGTCGGGCTTTTCTGACCGGATTGGATCGCTCCGTGGAATGGAACATGAAAGGGACATTGTGATTCGTTTACTGCACTTCTCCAATGAGCACGTTGTGAATAATTCTACGCTTAAAAGGTGTGGTTATAATGGTTAAGGCCGCGTGTAGCGCCGACACGAAAATAGGGACAGCGCCGGTCCACGCCCACTAATATGGGCTGCGCCTGGCGCTAAGCGCTAATATAAGGCCAGTGGGACGATAGGGCCCTATATTTTCACATTTTGGTGTTGTTTTGTCTTTTTTAAATATATCTTAACACAACACACATAAATGCATTAATCTCTCAATTGGGTATTTATCATGAGAGATTATAGTTTGGAATCTAGTGGTCAAAATGACCACTTATGGTCGTTCTAGTAGTTATGGAATTCTGGTCCTTCTAGTGTTAATGATTGGTTAATAGTGAAGTAGTTGGTAGGACTACGTTCCTATAAAGTATTACTTCATTGTCAAAAATATTCACTTGGGTTCTTTTGTCAGAAACAATATAATAAAAAAAAAATGGAGAAGGCCCTTGATGTGGTCGTGAACATTCGTTCCAGCGGTGATGTTGAAAGCTACCGTATCAAAGAACAGCTTATCAGTGAATATTTAATAATGCTGGAAGTCGGCAGTCAGGCCAAAGGGAGCTGAATTCGATGGGGGCAAATGCAGCAGACCGTTCTTGAAGGAGGCACTTAGCAGACAGCAGCACATCACATCCATGTCAGACACATGGAGAGGGCGCGTCACCCTCTGACTCCTCCACTTACAGGAACCCCTCTCACACACACACGTACGTATGCATGCACACGCACACACACACACACACACACACACACACACACACACACACTCCCTCAAGAAGAGTGCCTCGGCAGCAGCTAAGAGCTTGATTGAAGAGAAGCCAAAGGGGAGGGGAAGAGTGATAGAGACCAATCAGATCACAGACCTGGGAGAGGTTTCTGTCTGAGACTCCTTCCTGTGAGGGCAACATGCGCACGCACGCACGCGCACACACACACACACACACACACACACACGCACACACACACACACACACACACACACACACACAGTGAGATGCAATGTAATTCAATAATTACATTTCACCATGCAACCGAATCGCCAGAATAAAATGTCGGCGCTGTACAGTACCTTTCTGAAATCCACAGATATACATACACAATCTCAACGTAGATTTAAAAAAAAAACTGCTGCCTTTTACGTTTCTAAAACGTGGTATTTTACATTTGTGCAAACCTACAATTTCAATTTGAAAACAACTGTAACAATTTTGGTTATGTTGACAACTTTGGTCATGTAAAACAACTCGGTTAAGGTTAGGGGAAAATAGAACGTCACTGACGGTTGAAATGCAGACTTTGGACACACTGTGACCATGACTGGGAATTGAACACGCGGCTCTCCGGTGTGAAAGGCGTTCACGCCCTCCATCCACCCCAGGCCAGCCACTATACACGCTTACTGGCCACCACGCTATTTCAATAGCTGACTATATGACGTGTAACGCTTGTATACGAGACATCTAGAAACGTGATAATATGCAACTTATTTTTGGGTTAGAAACGTGATATTTTACCTCTCCGTGGATTGCAGAAACGTTCAATGTCGACATTTTATTCTGGTGACTAGGCTGCACCATGGAGCACCCATCACAGAGTGAATGCTTAAAAAGGCCTTCAAGCTAAAGGTAGGTTAGCATCAAGGATCACTTCTCAACAATAAGGAGCAAAAGTAAAATAAATAAATAAATAAAGTTGCTGGACTGTTACTGCTGCAGCAAATCTGTTTCAAGATAGTATAGAGAAAAGTATTTCAAACCAGGCAAAAATGTAGTCTGTTCAATAATTTTTTAGATTATTATCTTAGATTATTATTTAGTAATCATTTTATTACAGTATTATTATTCTTATAATCTTAATCATCATCATTATCATCTACTGTACAGTAGCCTACATACCTGCCAACACTCCAGAGTCTATTTTTAACCCTTTCTCCCGCTGTGCTCCCGATTGGTCATTTCTCCCGTTAATCTCCCGATTTCATAATGATAATAGCGGGCTCAGCCAGAGTGGCGTGTAGGGGATCATATGAAAATAGATGATCTAAGGCAGTGATACTCAACTTGCGGCAGATGGAATTGAAAAAAAAAAAAAAAAAAAAACGTTTTTACAGTGCACCTGAACGCAACATGCAAGATACCCGCTGAATAAGTGTCCACATGTTCATGTCATTCTGGCCAATACTCCACTTCTGTTATAGCATTTCAGTCTGGAATATGGAATATCTTTCAATAATCTATGATTTAGCTGCTAAATTGTCAAATACCGCCATCTGCTTGCTACCCAGGCACTTACTGTATATATGTACTTAACCTAACTAACTTAACCTAACTAACTATCCGGTGTGCACAACATTGTCAGACTAAACTCTGGCTGACACCCCAAAAACCTACAATCCGCTACAGAAAAATGTATATTGTTTGTTTATTAACTGGCCCCTGGCCTTCTATCATTTCACGAAAGTGGCCCCGGGCAAAGCAAGTTGAGTATCCCTGATCTAAGGCATCTATCGGTACCGGCCATGTCATGCTTGTTGGGTAGGGGGCTAAATAACACGCTTCAAAGTTAGGCAAAATTTTGGCAAGCGAAAAACTATTTGTCCCCATGGGTCCCTTGACGTCTCACCTCAAGATTAGATATCTGAATGAAAATGGGTTCTATGGGTACCCACGAGTGTCCCCTTTACAGATCAAGTATTTTTTTGACCAGGCAGCATTTAATTGACAGAACAACAGATCACAACACTGACCGTTTTTCGACAGCCCTGCATTTGCCGATACCCAAGAAAGTCTCACTCTTTTTCACAGCCTAAGTTGGCAGGTATATGACTGTGAATCATCAGAATCATCATCCTCATCACACACCAGTATCCCTACATCATCACCACCAGTAACATCACGAGATCATAGTCATGCACCAGCACCTCACCACCAGCTTAGTCCTCTTTGTGGTCGTATTCCTACCTGAAGGACTTGGCCTTGAGATTCCTCAGCAGGTCCAGTTGATTGAGCGGTGGAATCAGTCTGGCAAAAGAAAAAAAACACACCGCTTTCTCAATCCATCAAGTCCATCTCACCACCTCGACCGCTCAAAGGTTACAGATTGCCTGTGGGGCCTTTTAAAGCTAATTACATTTAGTTTAGTGGTTGTTGTGTCTCCAAGCCATCGTCCACCTTTCTCCTCAAATTAACCACTGGAACCAGGGCCGGCCCTAGGCATAAGCAAACCTAAGCAACTGCTTAGGGCCCCCACCTGCTTAGGGCCCCCAAGAACACTTGATTTTTCCTCAATATATGATATTATGGGAATAACAATCATACAAAAACACAATATTGTGTTGTACAGACTGGCTAGTTAATACTAGTGTTTTAATCAATTCCCACTGCCTCTGTCAGAGCTGCTGTCACAACAATGAAAAGAGAACATGAAAAAACTGATAGATAAAGGTATGTTTCCATTACAGATGGTTGTCTGGGCGATATGCAGAATAACTAATATGTGTTAGATTTACAGGTACGAATGATCAAGCATTGACAATAGTCAATTAATGGCAGCACTGACGTGGTGGGGACCCCCATATCAAATTCTGCTGAGGGCCCCATAGGTTGAGGCGATGTCTCGTCATAGACGCTGGGTTAGCTGGCTCAGCCTGGCTGGGGGGGGGGCGTGGTCAGGGTGGGGTAAATCCCCCGTTCTATCCATTCAGCAAAGTTAGAATTTAGCTGCTACTGTAGCCCAGCCCAGGCAGACACGATCGGGGATTTAACCTCCGCAGTAAACGCACATCCGAGCAGACGTCTTGTGTTCTGCTCTAGAATCCCCAAACCTGTAGTTTAGAGCCGCAGCACTGTCCTTTGGTGAGTCAGGCCATTGAGATATATGGGCGGTTCTACCTCACTCGCGCGCCAGCCGTGTAACATTTTGTGGCCGTTCGTTCCCACACATGCCGACTGTCTCTATAAAGGCCTAATTGGGCCGGCACTGACTGGAACCAAACCCAATGTGAAACCACTTCCAAATAGAACAGGCAAGCGGCGCTCACATAACAGGCAGAAATGGGCTTTGTGAAAGTCAAGCAGCTTATTTGCTGAGCCACATGCTTTGAGGGCAAACGAAGTGGTTAATCTTTCAGAGTAGCTACTGGCACCATTTGTCTTCTGAATGCCGCTTTCCAAAAGGGCTCCGCGGTGTCGCTGCCAAGGCACCTCCAGCACCCTCTCTCAAAATTACCCCTATTAGAGGTAAAAGTGTAAAGTCATGGTGCTCTGGGTTTTGTTGGATGGACTTTGGAATAGAATAAGATGAGGCTATTCTGTAGTTCTGGCTGAATCAGGGTCATTTTTCCAACTGGCAACCCCAACGTAAGCAAGGTGGCAGAATACGATATGGGAAAAGAGTGGTATTTACTGGACGTACGTGGTGAAGAATGCAATGTATTATTTATGCATGATGTATATTTGGTCAGTTACCTGTACATTGGAACAGCTACCGTCTGCTCATAGAACTCCCAAGTGCACACTAGATCTGTACGGGAGAGGTTGGTCGCATAAAACCTCCAAGCGCCCTGGTTGGAGGTAGAAAGAGTCTGGTGAGTTATTTGTCAGAAGCACAAAGCAGAGATGATCTCCAGGGGCCAGTTGCACCAAGTGGTCTTAACTATGCCTGGTCTTAGGTCTTAGTTAAGACCAGTCTTTAGAGTGGATTTATGCCTGTTGCACCAACAGGGTTTACCTCTGGTCTTAACTACGCCGGTCGTAGCAATGCGCGTCCATGTGAATTGCCGGGGAATGCCCCCTGATTGGATGATGTTGCAAAAATGTGCCTCGCGACCTGCTTGGAGCGTCACTACGCTCTATCAGCCACTACTGTATGTGTGTCACTACACCCTCCCTCCTCCCACCCTCCCTCGCTCCGGGGGAAAAATGGCGGCGATTAGTGCCAAGCAGTCTGAATGAAATTGAATGTAACGTTCCCAATTCTATGTATTAAATTCTAAAAACTAACGTCAACATTTGGGAAGGCTAAGCCACACAACTAGTTCGTTATAATCTAACATCATGCTTCGATGGCGACGTTACGACGATGACGGTGACGATGACGGTAAGGACTCAAAAAGGTCTCCGCTGATAGACACGGAGATCTCTGTTACAGGCAGGCACTACGCCTCCTCCTGACCAGGCGTAGGAGTTACGCCTGGGCGTAGTGAAAAGAAGGCTTAAGCCCTCTTGGTGCAACCGGCGTAGCTGTTAGGTCGTAAAGTTACAACCGGCGTAGCTTAAGACCAGTCGTAAGACCACTTGGTGCAACCGGCCCCAGGAGATTGCTCTGTAACAGTGTTGCTGGTGTACCTACCTGGATGAGGCCTGCCGCGGGTTGGCGTCTCTTCTCAAAGTGTTTCTGCCTGTGCTGCTCCTGGACCTTCAGCGCAAATCCAGAACCCAGGATGCCCTGTGTGAGGGTGAGGGCGACACAGAGCTCCGGTTAAAGGGACATTATTAAGTGATCTGCGACATTTATCGGCCTCTATTGGCGACCAGTAGGAATTGCAACATCAAGTCAAGTCAAGTCAAGTCAAGTTTATTTGTATAGCACATTTCATACACAGAGGCAATTCAAAGTGCTTCACATAAAATGGATGACAGGAAAATAAAAGAATAAAAGAAGAGAATAAAATGGACATTTAAAAGCAGCACAACAAAACTTAAAAAAAAAGAGTATAAAAAGTGCATTAGGCAACAGGCGCAGCAGTTGCAAAAAGAGCTAAAAACTTATAGAGGACTCATTTGGTTTGCATAATAGAATAAATCAATTTATCTATATTGAGTCCCCCGACATCATGACTATAAACATAAAACTCAGGTCTGGGTACGGTGTCCTCTTTTCCTCTATACTGCAGTTTGGACGCCAAGCATACCCCCGCTTGTACCTAGCGTCATCTGTTGCCCGTCGACAAACAGGCCGGTTTTTTGGAGAGCTTTCCCCCGTGATGGGCGTGGCCTATTTCGTGCAGTGTCTCTATGGGGCAGAAGAAAAAAAACAGACTTACTGCCCCTTTAAATGGGATGGCAGTTGTCGTAAGGTTAGTAAATCCTACGGCTCTCCAGTATGAGAACGTGTCATCTGAATGTCTGTGTGTCCTCTTCATACTCTAATGAAGACACTTTAATGAAGATAGTTTAGCTTTAAAGAGAAATTCTAAACTGAAAATATGACAAAAATAAATGTCATTTAATTTCAGATGGGACTTTCTGTCAAGCCTATAAGCCAGTGGTTCTCAAAAAAAAAATTAATTAAAAAATAAAATGCTACATGTTACTTATTCCTTCTCAAACTACTTCCTACATGGTGCTAGTCTATCAAAATATCTTGGCTGTCATTGATTGTGTTGCATAGTGGTTTTCTGTACTGTTGACAAATTGTGATATTGTAAGTCGCTTTGGACAAAACAAAAGCGTCTGCTAAATGACGTAATGTAAATGTAATGTAATAAAAAAAAAAAAAAAAAAATGTTCAACGAAAATAGTTTATGCTTTAAATCTAAAATGGTTCATAGATTACATTCTAATAACAAACCTATCAAATTAAAAGTCAAGCACGTTACCGTGGAAACAATTAAGCTTAGCCCAAAATCACAAATCAGAAAGAGGGGGTCCCCGGTATATTTTCTATCTTGTAAGGGGTCCTTGGCTGAAAAACATTTGAGAACCTCTGCTATAAGCAATTAGAAATGTGAGGCGTGGGGGGAATAATGATTGCTTCCGAGCCCATTAGCAGACTGCAGCAGTCTCCAGTCCTCCTGTCCTCAGGTCACCTCTATGTGCGGCTGACAGAAGAAGCCTCTTGGACAGTGTCCCAAACTCTCCTGCACCAGACCTTCAGCCGCCCAAACCACTCACACCCTCAATGTAAAACTTCAGGACCTCAGGACAGACAGCGGTGTTTTTGTCTCTTTCACACTATAGGTCTCTTTCAGCTTCCAGCTACAATCTAAGTAGTGTGAAGGACAAACGTAATGTAACAGAATGACTCACTAAGAGCCTTTCTGAGTGCTTTACCAAGGCTGTCACGTTATTAGGTGGCTGAGGGTATGCGTATATAACGGCACACATAATATTCCGTCTCTATTTCCAATGGCAATAATGTTCCTTTCTGTTGGAAAAGACCATTTTCTACTTTTTTCTCGTAAGCTGGAAACTTTGTCAGCATTGACTTGGAGCCTTGCCGACGGCAGCTGGTCCTATAAACTCAAACGTCAGCTTGATGAGGGGTCTCAGGAGAGTCCCCAGCAAAATGAGTCAATTGTGTGATTTCACTAGGATTTCAATGATTAGAAGTTAGCCCAAGGAGAGAATGCAGTGCGTATACTTGGTAATAGCTTTCACTCTCTCCTGTTATCTCTCTATAGACTTGCATTGTTCACGTCAGCTGCGTCGAGTCATATTTTCGGGGGGAGCTGCACGCCAGCCGCGGTGCAGCCCTACAGGCTACAGCGCGTACTGCCAGGGCTTTGACGGCCGAACCATGAATTCCACTTTAATCTTTCTTGAAAAAGCACCAATCTATGTCCTGGACGCTGCACTAGCGCCTCCTCTGGTTGGTCGGGGCGCCTGGTCAGGGCGGAAGGGAACTGGTGGGTATAGCGTGATCCTCCCGCACGTGCTACGTCCTTCCCGTTGAAGCTCCCCCCGTCAGGTGAAAAGAAGCAGCTGGCAACTGCATATGTGTCGGAGGGAGCATGGTGCTAGTCTACGGCTCTCCCCAGATCGGCAGAGGGTGAAGCAGCAGGGGGGGGGGGATTTTTCCAAGTACAATTGGGGAGAAAATGGGGAAGAAAAAAGCACCACTCTATAAGAGATAATCATTCTAGGGACCCAGAAGCATTTATACTATTCACCTTATTCCTGGACTTACGTTTCGCATGATTCTCAGCGGTTGCCGGTTGTCAACTTCCTGTTTACATTTTTTCCACTAGCAAGGAGGTGCGCGCCGCTGTCAAAGAGTGTGAATGTTTGGCTGTTTGGCTTATTTGATCCGAAATGGCTAAAAATAGTAACGTTGTGTGGTTGCATAGCGGCGATATTTTACAAAAACGAGGTGAATGTCAATTCACTCGTACTGTATGGGCTTATTTTAGCCGAAATTGCTCAAAATAGTATGTGGTTGCATAGCGGCCGCTTTTGTTTTGAAGGCTAAACGTCCAAACCGGAACTCTTATTATTTGGTCATTGAACGGAGCTTTAGCGGTCTCTCTCTCTTTCAAGATTCAAGATATTGTCACTCCGTTGTACAATTATACACGTGTGAAATGATTGTGCTGGGGGGCTCCATTACAAGACATAGGTAGGTACAAACAAAGTCACAACAATGATTATGATTATTTTCAGTCTCTTTCTCTATGAACGGTCCTGGGCAGAAACAGGCAACCGGCAGCTGGAAACAGGGAGGGAGGGTGTCATGGAAGCGCCCACGGTCTCACCCGGAAACTCGTGAATAGCTTTAACTCTGGCTCTCCTGTCTCATTGGCTACTTACAGTATATTGACCAATTTAAAGTAATCATCTGTGATCTCCCCCCCCTCCTTATATAAATATATGGGTTCCCAAACACCTTCTTAAACATCACATTCAAGGAGCTTCCAGGCCCAAAGGAGCCAACACGGCCTAGTTTGAGACACGGATCAAGGTTCATTACTGTTACAACACTGAGCATTTTTAGAATGAGAAGTGGCAGCTTACAGACAAGAAGCTCACAGACAATTAAAAAGAGAGAGGCTTGAATGTGTGAACACTTCTCATTAATGTGCTGTGTCACACGTTAATCAAAGAACTTCAATTTCTATTCTTGGCTGCACAAATAAATGCAAGCACTTTCATTGACCCATATGTCTATGTATATTTTCACACCCCCTCCTCCTCAAATTCACAAACTTGCAAGGATTTCAAGGACCTGTGGGAACCATATACACCTGGCATTAACATGCGTTTTCTGCCATCAGATTGAAATCAGATTGTGATTGACCACATTAGTCTGATTTCATTTACACCTGGCGTTAACATGCGTTTGGGGTGATCAGATTGCAATCTGATGACCCAAAATGGGTGTCCTCTCAATCCGCATACAGTTGCTGTATCCAGATTGAGAGAGACACATTGCATTTACACTTGTGTTCAATGTGTACACAATGCGTCCCTGATCACCTCCGGAGGTGGTTTGACCGATCAGATTGCAATCCGTCTTCAATGTGTCTTGGGGGCGTTTACACCTGTACTTTCAAGTGGTCAAGCACAATCTGATTGCAATCTGATGGCAGAAAACACATGTTAATGCCAGGTGTATATGGCTCGTGATTCAACCTGTAGCCAGTTCAGAACACTTTCTACATTTGTTGTTCTGAGCACCAGGTGTGTGGAAGGTCTCTCCTGGGACAAACAAAGGGAACCCCGAGCAGGTGACAGGTGCACAGGCAGGAGAAAACGTCTTTTCAGGAAACCCCAGAAAAGAAGAAAAAACCTGCAGGTGCTGACTGTGCGGGAGTTTCTTACTCCTTGTCCTTGAAAAAAATATCCAGTGCACAGTCTGTTATAACACACTGTAGTAAAACACTGTTTTAAGTATGGATTTATGTTTCCAGGTAGTTTGGAATATATATGGAGAAGAACTAGGTAGTTAGCATGAGCAGCATGACTGAACAGACAAAGATGGAGACAAAATGTAGGAAAAAAAATCAAATTCACAATAGCTGCAACCACACATACACACATGTATCCATGGGTTCATGAATTCTCTCTCTCTCTCTCTCTCTCTCTCTCTCTCTCTCTCACACACACACACACACACACACACACACACACACACACACACACACACACACACACACACACACACACACACACACACACACACACACACACACACACACACACACACACACACACAGATGTGCCTTCGTAGTGTAGATGTCATTGAGATGGACAGTTTGTAGCATACTTTAATGATGGCAGCTCCTGTGCTTATTTAAATACAAATGGATCAGCTCCATGAAAATAAATGTGTATTTAACAAGAGGATATTAAAAACATGATGTTTCCCACAAGAAGGGCTTCATCAGAACAGTTCTGTGGCCCTGTTGATGGAGCCCAAAATGTGTTGTGAGGGGTTTTTAAGGCCTGCTTCAGAGGTAAGCTAACAGAGCTGCCAGTGGCAGCTCACACACACACCACCGTGAATTTCTGAAATGCAGTGTGGCAGGGACAGGACCCACCCTCTGCCTCTGATTGGCTTAATCTGATATTTTACTCCAACCTTAACTGATCATCACTCCCCATACCTCAACCCAACCAATCATCACTCCTCATGCCTAAACCCAACCAATCATCACTCCTCATGCCTAAACCCAACCAATCATCACTCCTCAGGCCTAAACCCAACCCACTCATGCCAATCAGAGGCAGAGTCTGGCGGGTCCTCGTATAGGACGAAGGCTGTGTGTGACATTTTTGTGGACCGACCGACCGACAGAGTGACTTATAGAGCTGCTGGTCGCAGCTAAAAACACCTCAAGCACTTAACATGTAGAAACAAAGGTGGAGACAAAGTAACAAAAATGTCAATTTGCAGATTATCACTTTCTACTGCGAAAGAGCATCTGCCAAATGCCTAAAATGTGAATGTAACTCAGTGAATCTCCTAACCATGAATCTATAAAAAACTATTTTTAGACAGAAATGCACTTCTAACGTAAGTTCAGTCGGGAAGACTATAATCTGCACTTTACACTTCCTCAGTTCACTTCTTATTTCTCCACCCCTTCAAATCTGCTCACATGCTCAAAATAGCCTGTCAACTTCCGGGCTTCAATTGAATAATCAGCTGTTTGCTGCCTTGTCTCTATTATCCAATAGCATAGCGTCACATCACCTCTCACCCCACACACCTCCATTGTAAGCCTATCACATTGCTTTTCACCCCTCATCGTAAGCCAATCACATGGCTGTTGTCCTATTAAATATGCTTGTTTCTATCCATTCAGCCTCCCAACCTTGCTGCTGAGCCTCACACCCTCCACCTCTCCTTCTCCACCCAGTCTTCACAGACCCATCAGATTCTTCAGTCTGAAGAGTCTCATCAGCTTCAGAAGGAGAGGCATCACCATCACCACCACCAGTATCTAGACTACAGGGGGATCTATCTGGCTGCTGCTCCGGACTGATGCAGCTCTATCTCAATATCTCCCTGTGGTGTCTAAGCGCCAAAGACTATTAACAATACCTCATTCTCATCATATTTTCTGTAATGCATCATTCATTCACTATTGTAATAAATATTAGTTTATTCATTCTCTGGTATCTAGTCTCTCCTGATTGAAATAACGTTGGGTTCAAAATGTAGGCCTGATCAGCAGCAAACTTACAGCAGGGAGTGCGAAGAAGGCCACTCCGATCATGCTGAACGTGGCAGCCAGCAAGCGTCCGTTCCAGGTCTTGGGAACCTTGTCACCGTAGCCAATGGTGGTTAGCGTGATCTGTTGAAAGGAGGAATCAAAATCACTACTTGAGTGTAGTGCAGTGTAGTATTGGTTGTAAAAGAGAACGAGGGGTAGGTAACTAGTTATCGATATTTTGTGGTGGAAGTAATGAATGGAAGAAATAATGAAAAATTGGTGCAATGACATTACAGTATAATAGTGTAACCCTTTTTCAGTGCAAGAAAGTTGATATTGTAGACCTAATCTCAAGAATCCGACAAGTCACTTAGAATTGTTTGCCCTTTGCAATTAAAATTTCAAAAAAGACAAGGAGCGCACTCCAAGTTGAATATTTATTGCCACACAACGGACGCTTCGGGCAAGTCGCCCTTCCTCAGCGTGTTTAATGGCAACTTCACACAGGTGATACACAGGTGGGTCTAATTATACTGGTGATCTCAACAACTGGCAATATATTTGTTGTGTCCTCAGTAGTGTGTTCTATCACTCCATCTCGCTAGAGGGCACTGTTTACCTGACTGTGTGTAGTACTGCATAATATGTTGTAAAAGCAGAGAAGAAGAAATAAGTAAAGTGAAGCTATCGTTGATACCACTCTCTCGGTCTCGTTCTTTGATATTGATTAATAGTTACTGCGTGAGCATACAACAAATTGGCGACGAGGATGGCGAATATTACAATATTCAACTTGGAGTGTTGTCCTTGTCTTTTTTTATTATTATTATTTACTACTTAAAGACCTCCTAAAGTCACGTTTCAAGATATATATAAAATACTCTACTTTGAATAATAATTTGTGTCTAATGGTTTTTCCCATAAAAAAAGCTTAATTATCTATTTAAAATCCTTAAAATGACTTCCCCTACTTCTGCCTCATTAGGGAAAAAAAATCCAAAGCAACCAATCAGGGTGATCTAAAACCTAACTAGCCAATCACAGCATACAACACACAGGCTTTCAACACATTCTCACTCCTGACAAAGTGACGACAAGAAGGGTTCCTGACCGATCTGCAGTACATGACGAGTTGGGGGTGAGAATGTGTTGGGGCTTTAACTGCTGAATACTGGACAGTGATTGGCTCCAGGATTCGTGATGTCACCAATCATGCTTGTTGAAAACCGCCGTTTCAGTGAGCTCAGAGAAGTTTCCACTTTCAGAAGATGAATGTGAAAACAGCTTCTAGTGTCAAACTCTGCACAGACTTCATTCTGCACAGTGAAGCTCAAACATCCAACTGAAGGAACAAGAAGAATAACTGATTTATGACTTTAGGGGATATTTAAGGATCCAGCAGCCAGTTGCTACAATATTCAGGAGTGGAGCGTTTTTAATTATTGATCCTTTACAATTAAAACAGTCAGTCTCACCACTCACCAGCCCCCACCAAAGAGCATCGGCGTAGGTCTCAAATTCACTATTGGAGTCCTTCTCCACAGAGTAGACCAGGAAAGAAGCCAGGATGAGGCAGAGGAAGCCGATGTACCATGCAGTGATGAGCTCCTACAGGGAAACACACTGCAATAAGGGTTGGAGAACTCAAAGCATCATCCAGAAAGCTTCCACAAGGGGGATGTAACCCTGGTGGGCTAGTAAAAAAAAATGGCTTTAACAAGCCTGGAACAATATTGGATATGATTATGTGAACTGGAGGCCCTGAAAATCTCATTTCCTGTCTGAAAATCTGATTTCCTTTCACCCCCTCTCACCTTCTCACACCCCACACACACAAACAAACTGTAGTATAGCAGTTGCTATTTTCCCCACAATATTTGTCTCCAGGCTCTGATAGAAGCACAGTTGGCATCAGTGGACAGTGTTGGGCAAGTTACTTTCAAAATGTAATATACTACATATTACTAGTTACTTTCATTTGAAAGTAATAAGTTACATTACAATATTAGAGTAAGTTGTTACTTATTACACTACTTTTGCATTACTTTCACCAAAACAACAGCAGCAGCAGAATGACATCACTGCCCTGGCGGGCGGTTCTAGGCCGTTTTTGGGTGGGCTTTAGCCCACCCAAAAATAGTCTCAGCCCACCCAAAAAAATAGAGGCAAAAAACTTTTTTTTTTTTTTTTTTTTTTTTTTTTATCCCTCTCCAAATCCATGGTGGTCATTAGTAGCAGTTTCTGACTACACTCAATGCGCTGTGTGCATGTTTCCCCCCCCCCCTCTATGTTCTTAGGGTGGGCTAAGACAAAAATTTAGGGGGGTTCAGGCCACCCGAAAAGTTTCTAGAACCGCGGCTGCGCAGGCGCTCCCTCCTCCATCTATCTGCCTAATCCCACATCACTTCACACAGGTCACACACACAGTACAGCAGCGAAGTGGTCCTCCACAGTCCACACAATCGTTCTCCCCACTCATGATCAATTAAACTGAGGTGAGCATTGAGCAGTCAGAGTCGTTAGTAGTTACTTAATTAGCGCATATTGATATGCAAATTAGCACGTAACGTTGTCGTAGGCTAAACAAAAGAACTTGTTGCTGTGCCTGCCAGACAAACAGGTGGACTGGAGGAAGGTAGGTAGGCTACCATGGCACCAGCCAGCCATGTCATGCTAGCTCGCAGTAAGCGGGTGTAAATGGATGTGATGATTTTTGAGAAACATATGGGCATAAGTGACAAACATTTTCAAACGGGTCCCTTGTTATCTGAATGAAATTAAGCCCTTCAGAATCGCAAGTGGCTGCTTTACACAGCCTGTCTGATGTGATGATGATGATAGCTTAACACGTTCAGTGCCAGCGACGCCATATGGCGTCATTAGAAATTTACCGTACAGTGCCAGCGACGCCAAATGGCGTCATAACTCCAAATTGTTTTTTTGACGGGGGGGTGTCGATCTAAGCTTCTTACGTCGCCTCTAACAATATTGTAGCTATTGGAGGTCGATAACCTATTTTACAAACCCATTAGGTGGCGACAGCACTCTCCTGATCAGAGAAAAAGGAGCCAAACACACAGAAATAGTCACTGTGGAAAATGAGGAAATCGCATCGCATCCGTCCGTATGCATCGACGTGCCTCCATAAACGAGCACAACGCCAGCTGTGCCCCCAGCAGCAGCATCCGCTGTCACAACTGAGCACTTCCATGTACGCTGCAACAGCACATTCACATAATCAGCATTATTATTCCGAACTGGAAGCATGCCAGCCCGTGACAAACACACGCGGAACCAAAAAGCTGAATGTCGCGCACCATTCACTGTGTGTGCGCAGCAAACTCAGCAGAGACTGAGAGCCACCAGACACATAAGACACACCCAGGAGGCGTGTGCAGTTGAGGGGGGGGGGGGGGGGGGGGGGAGCACGGAGAGCAGCAGAGCAGCATACACTTCACCCAGACAGACCCAGACATCAGAAAATTAGCTTCAGAGTCAGAGATGTGCTTGAAATGTTTAATTTCACAAAAGGCTCATTATCTCAGCTCGTAGAAAAAAAGGTAGGCTATATTTTTCGTTCAATCAAGCTATCTTCTCCGGCTCATAACTAAAGAACGGAAAATGGGATCAATAAACTTTTTTTTGCAGGTGATAGAAGAGAGTCTCATCGTTATTTGTGCGTGTTCAGTGTTTACATAGTAATTATTAAAAAAATTATATGACTGTTTTAAAATGCATTGCGGCCTATGTGGCACAGCAAGCAACCTTTTGCCCAAGGGCCGTGGCACTGAAAGTGTTAACATGCGTGCATGGCATCACTTATGTTTTGCTGTGATGTTAGTTCAGTATCTCAATAAAAGTTCTTACAGGCTTGTTATTTCCCTCTAAGGCAGGGATGTCAGAGATACGGCCCGCGGGCCGGATCCGGCCCACGGGCAGGTTTCATCCGGCCCGCGAGATGTTTTGGAATATTAAAAAAAATATATATATATATTATTATTATTATTAAATTCGCACCCCATTATCATGAACTACGTGTGGCTAATAAGCAAGCTAAGAGTTCATTCATAAGTTAATTAACCTGCACTACAAGGAAGTATGTCAGTAGGTCATCAGGTGTAAACAAAGCCGCCATGATGCCACGCTGGAATTGAATCGCGCATTCAGCTACCTACCAAAAAACAAAAGAATCAACAAGATCAGGCGCGGACTGCATAATCGGGCACATCGGGCAAATGCCCAGTGGCCTGGCCTGGCCTGGCCTGGCCTGGCCTGCAAAAAAAAAAAAAAAAAAAAAATTGTGCCCGCAGTCAGGCCACTCACTGAACAGCAGGCCAGGCGCTGCCTACTGGTTTATTAGTGGTTTTATTACTTTATTCAGGATTAAAGTGGGTGCATCTCATTGTAAAATTGGACTTGGCCCAAATTGGGCTTCAAACGGCCCAAATCGGGCTTCAAACGGCCCAAATCTGGCTTTAAACGACCCAAATTGGGCTTCAAACGGCCCACATCTGGCTTTAAACGGCACAAATTTTTCTGACGCCGGCATGCGCGTCGGTCCGTATCGGCCTGGCCTGCTTGGTATCTAATGCCCGGCCTGAATTATGATCCCAGTCCGCCCCTGAACAAGATGCTGTCGAAAAAGAGAAAGGTTGACACGGAATGCAGGCAGTTTCAAGAGAAATGGAAAGAGCAGTATTTCTTTTGTGAAGTAAATGGGTAAATGAGTCGAATTGATTTTAGTAAAAAAAAAAATCCGGCCCCCATGAGGTCTCAGTTGAACAAATCCGGCCCTCTACCTAATATGAGTCTGACACCCCTGCTCTAAGGGAGTGCAAGGCAGATATTTAAACAGCCTTGTTTGTGTACAGTACCAGTGGCATGGGAGTAATAAAAAGGGATTAAGGACCAGGACCCCTGGTGGTCAGTAAGATGGGCTGGTTGAGCCAATGTTAAAATAATCTTTATTTATTATTTATTTTTGCTTTAAAACTATTTTTTAATTTTCTGCTTAAAGTTCATGAAAAAAGTGGCATTCTTGTTTTTTCACACAATAATTTCATAATACCATTTGTAATGCCACCGTTGTAGTGCTGTTGTTCAAAATTAAAGTACATTTTCTCAGATTTATTGGTGTCTTTCTAGTCACACAATTTAATAGTCAGTGTTTCCCATACACTGATCTATTTGTGGTGGTACACCCTACATAGATTTTGACCCCCACAAATATTGCCACATATTAATTTCAACTAGTTGACTGCAAACTCCTGCTTTAGTGCTTACAGTATATTATTATCTTGTCGGAATATTATTCCAGCCAATAAGTTAGGAAGTTCCCTTTTGATTTAATTTTACTTTTGTTTTGCCTACAAAGCAAAATGTTACTTTACTTGAAACTCCCCTGAAGTGATTTTGGTATTATTTATGCAAGCATAATTCTACCATATAGTAACCTGTATGCAGAATATATATAGTATATATAGGGAAACAATTATTTTTTCATTGCTGTAAAACCACAGAACGGTAAAGAAGATATTGACGTGTGTAGTTCTTCATAGATCTAGTCTCTTCATTTAGATCTCAAAGTGCACCAGTTTGATCCATTTTTACTTGAAACTGTACAAAATTTTCTTCCGGGGGGGCATGCCCCCGGACCCCCCTAGGGGTTCAGTGGTCCATGACCTTTGGGTGGGCTGAGCCCACCCAAAGCTCTGATGCTAAAACCGCCCCTGCCTGGCACCATCCCGAAAAATAATTTAAACAGTCTTGAAGTCAGTGTAAACAATCCAAAATTCTAAATGTTATTCTTTTTCTTTGTTATTGTCATCTATAGTGGTTATTTGCATAAAAACACAGAGTTTGATTAAGAAATGATTGCATCTTTTTTAAATATGTGCTTTGATTTAATAAAATGTAACTCAATTTGTAACTTGAGTTACTTGACAAAGTAACTGGTATAATATTACTGAAATCCTATAAGTAATAAGTTATATTACTGAGTTACTGCTAAAAGTAATATATTACATGTAATATGTTACTTTTGTAATGAGTTACTTACCCCCAACACTGTCAGTGGACAGTTTGAACCCTGCCTATTAGAAACCCTCATCTAAACAAAACCATTGCGTCACAAATCGTCTATAAACCACGGCTGGTTCCATCATGGTGGTACATCCGAAAATTGCTTGTATGGAAATAATTGTTAAATGTAAAATAAGTATAAAAAGAGAGATCTTGAAAAAATATTGTTGTGGCGGTGGTCTTATAAGGTAATTTGTTGCCAAATTTAGATAGGGTACAACTCAACCATGTGTTCAGTTCTTATCTGTTTATCTTATCTTATGTGAGGATGTCCTCTATAATGAGTGACGCTTTTCTTTTTTAAACCATGACCACACCAAGTAGTTTTAGTTGCCTAAAGCATAAACAAAGATTGTTGACTAACCATAACCAAAGTTGTTTGACTTGTTTAAACCTAACCATTCGCTAACATCTTCACATGGCAAACAGGAGAACATGTCAATTGTGCAAATGTTCTATAATAATCCATATTCGTGGTGGAGGAACATATTTATTCCTGTCCACAACATGCATCTCAGAGTTTGTGCTCTTCATTACAGTATGAGAAGATGACAATGAGGCGTGAGCTAGCTAACTAGCAGGCTAACTTAGCAAAGCTGCACAGCAGATGTGTTAACAACAAGACAATGATGGTCAGCTAGCTAACAAGCTGACAAAGTCAAACACAAAACCAGTCAAATGTATCTCTTGAATTCTGCAGAGATGGCCAAGTCATACATTTAGAGATGCTATCAGCTGTAAACACGAGTTGAGGACCTCCCTTCTCCCCATGTGAAAGCTCACCTTGCTGTGTGCGTAGACTACAGATCCCAGGAGCTTCCAGGTGCCTCCACGACGGTCCATACGCAGCATGCGGAGGATCTGGAGGAATCTCAGACTCCTGATGGCCGAGGTGGCAAACACGTTGCCCTGAGACCCGGCCGCCAGCACCGATACCGAGGCGATCAGCACCATCATGTCTGATGAGAGATAAGACATCACGTCACAAAGAAGCACACAGATAGCAGAAAGCTAGAAATGTCCATTACTATGTCTTCTTTGGTCAAAATCAGCTTGCTTGCTTTGAAGTTTCACAATGTTGTTGATGTTTCATAGCTAGAGGCAAAGTGGAACATCACTTCCTGCTTCAGCACTGTACCATAGATTTTCATCCGCCATTTATTTTCCCATAGACATTTCGTAAAATGCTTGTAAAATAGTTGTACTTCGTCGAACCAAACGGTTCAGCTAACGCTATAATCGGGAGAGACCATAGAACAATTCACTCGGACCAAAACTTTAAAAAACAACATCGAAAAAATATTTTCTTTAAACCCGCATTTTCTTTACGTTTTGGTCCCAGTGAAATGTTATGCGATCTCTCATGTTTCTAAATATATCTGTACCGTTTGGTTTGAACCAGTAAAATTATTTTTATACGCATTTTACAAAATGTGTATGGGAAAATAAATGGCGGATGAAAATCTCTGGTACAGTGCTGAAGCAGGAAGTAGGCGGTCACTTTGCCTCTCTATTAAAAGAGACTCACTTCAGTTTCACCCATATGAATCTGAAACCAAAGAATATGGAAAATCACACCAAAGCATAACAGAAATCCTTTTGACCAAGATTGAAATAATGTCTTCGCTCGGACATCCGGCTTTTGGAGAGGGAAGGAGAGCTGGCAATGAAGAGTAGGCTAATTATGAAAGATAGGACAGTGTGGTGGTAATGTGGCCGGGTTGTACTCACCTTCATAGAGTGCGTGAGGGAGAGAGAAGGCAAGGTGAGAGTCTGACACCGGCCTACAGGTACACGACGTGTACTACACGTTGCCCTGGTTTAACTCACCGATGACGCAGAAGGGCTTTCTGGCGAACTTCAACCTCCCGCGCCATCCTCTGTATCGGCAGCAGCAGCCAGCAGCCCATATCCTCACGATGTACTCCACTCCAAACACTACGATGGTCACGATTTCCTGGGGGAACAGGCCAAAATGGCAGCGTTACCCTCGACTGCAGCGGTGGGCATTGGCTACTCATTATATTGTAGTAAGACTCTGGGTGAGTATTTTCAAATTCCCCCAAAAAGATTTGTATTAACTTGTAAAAAGACTACGTCAAGCAGCTCAAATGGTTCAATGAGAGTTGAACTTAGATTCAATATAGGGCTACAGATTCTATGCAAATACATACCAGGATGTACAAGGCACCCTCTGAGCTATTTTGGAACTCTTTGATGGTGGCAAAGACTGACAGTATGAGACAGGAGAAGACCAAGAGGAATCTGAAAGAGATATGAGAGAGCACAAACACATTGATTTCTTCTATCTGAAAAGTGTGTCAACGCGTCAAACGAAGTCCCAGATTTAATAGCATGCACAGTACGTCGAACCAAACAGCTGGCTTGATGTCATACCTGGCAACTTTTACTAATTGATTGATTGGATTTATATAGCGGCTTTCTAGATACTCAAAGCGCTTCACATATCAGGGGAGGGAGGTGGAGGGAACTCAACTCATCCACCACCGATGTGTAGCACCCACCTGGGTGATGCACGGCAGCCAGTTTGCGCCAGAACGCTCAGCACACATCAGCTGTCAGGTGGAGAGCTGAGGACTGAATGTACCAATTAAGTAACGAGGGATGATTAGGTAGCTATGATTGAAGGAAGGCCTGTGTGGGAATTTAGCCAGGGCACCGGGGTTACACCCCTCAGGGCACCGGGGTTACACCCCTCAGGGCACCGGGGTTACACCCCTACTCTAGTGAAGAGTGCCGATGAGATCTTTAATGACCACAGAGAGTCAGGACCTCGGTTTAACGTCTCATCCGCAGGACGGTGCTCCCTCACAGGACAGAGTCCCTGTCTCTGCCCTGGGGCATTGGGGAGATTATTCATCACATCAGATTATTCATCAGACCATTCAGACCAGAGGGGGAAGAGCACCTCCTACTGGTCCTCCAACACCACTTCCAGCACCAGTCTCCCATCCAAGCAGTATCCTATAGGCCAGATCTGCTTAGCTTCCTGTGGAAAGCCAGTAATGTAATGCAGGAGCCACTGGTGCTCTTCATCTGTTGCCATCTGTTCATGAATGTCTAAATCCAACGTGGGTACAGTAGTGCTTTGGATATAATGGTGGTTTGAGCGTATAATGGATGCTAAGGACACCCCGGGGGGCTTGGTGGTGGCCTCATCAGAGGAATCCACGCCCGACTGCATAAAGTCGATGTCAACATCTGTTACAGTGAAGTAAACCAACAAGCGTAAAAACCTTCAACACCACGGCGCAGCGGTGTGGCCATTCAGCCTAATGGCACCACAACCCTTATGGCACTCATCCCCCTAGCCCCTCCCCCTCCCCACCCCTCCAATCCTGACTCTCTATCACCTTCCTAGCCTCGCGTCACCAGGCTCTTCACCTCTTCCCGAGGAGAAGAGCCTGGTATGTATTATTACTACAGGCAGGATGTCCCGCCCCGTGTTCCGGTCCTGTGTTGCGGTCCTGTGTTCCGGTCCTGTGTTCTGGTCCTGTGTTCTGGTCCTGTGTTCTGGTCCTGTGTTCTGGTCCGCAGTGTTTTCGTTCCCCCATAGAAATGCAGCAGTAGGCAGCCTAACCTCGCCACCTAAGTAACCACGAGTTAGAGAAAAAGCATGGCCATACCAAACAAAGTATTCAAAGAAGTAGTTTGGTTCCTACGTTCCGGCCATAGCCGGAAGTCACGGAGTGAGGTTTTACCATCCAGACTATACCACCTTCCTATCCCTAGCTATGTCCCCTGTTCCCTAGCCCCGCCCCTTTCACTAAATGTCCATGAGTGAGTGAGTGAGTGAGTGAGTGAGTGAGTGAGTGAGTGAGTGAGTGAGTGAGTGAGTGTCCTGATAACGCTGATGAAGGCAACTTGCTGAAACCCGTACGTTGTTTGTACTCTGATCAAGATTGTTTAAATCCTCAAAAAAGGACATTCTGAGTGCTGGTCTTTCTTGGACAGTTTCCTGACTTTGCCATCTTCTGACCCCAGCAGGTCTGCTGGCCAGCACCATGGGAAAAATAAATATGGACATGGCTGGAGTGTGTGCTGGAATATTTGTTGGTTTACTGTGATTTACCCTACATACACCAGCTGTGCACAGGGCCTTTAGTTGATTTTTAATCTGTTTGAGTGAGTTAGTGAGAGAGTAAATGAATGAATGAATGAATGAATGAGGGCAGAGAAGGACGGAAGAAAGCCAGGCAGATAGGAAGGCAGGCAAAAGGACTAATTTCACCACTGATGTTATTCCCTGGATGATTCTAATGAATCGAATTCGCTCAGATCCACCAGGAAAATCCTTTAAAGCTGTTCTATGGGAAATCATTGAAATCATTTAAAGCTGTTCTATGAGAAATCATTGAAATCATTTAAAGCTGTTCTATGAGAAAGCCCAAGGGAAATCATTGAAAGTGGTTATATGAGAAAGCTCAAGTGAGTGTACACCAAGAATGTGCAGCCAACTCAACTAAAGTCGCCATCAGCCCGCCTCCGTGTGCCAGAAATCAGATGGACAGTGCGGGTGTCCATTCAGCTTTCTGGCACCACGCCCCCAACACCACCCACAGACCCCCTAGCCACTCCCCCTACGGCCCCTTTCCCCCCCCCCTACACCACCCAGTGTGCCCTGGCTTGTTTTGGAAGGAAACTTACATTTTACATTTTGATTAAGATGCCACTCGTGCAAAGAGCTCTTCACAAGATGGAAGGAATATATATATAATATATATTGAATGCTATTCTACAATTCGACTTACTTTTACTATCCCATTGACCCTATTTTATTCTATTTTATTCTATTTTATTCTATTTTATTCTATTTTATTGCATTTTATTGCATTTTATTGGATTGACTGGTTTTTACGTTTAGGGAGATACTGTGTTATGCTATGTTGTGTTATGTGGATATTTCATGCCCGAGTGCGAGCAACTGCAACTTGTCCCAATTTCCCCCCGGGGATCATTAAAGTCTTTCTGATTCTGATTCTGATTCTGATATAAGCACAAACAATACAACACCTGAAATATCCAAAGAGCACTTGTAAGTGATCACTACAAAGAGAACCTGGTAGGTGATCACTACAAAGACCCAGCAGCACTTCCACTCCATTCATTGCCATCACATCATTTTTGATCAAATAAATCCAAAAGTGGTGGTCCGTGTTTTGCGTCGTAGACTGATGTCACATCAAGGAGAAGAAATTGCGACGGGTCTTTTATTCGATTGGCTGAGAACATCGGGCGAGCACTGCAGCTTTAATAGAATGAATTAGCATGTGATTGGAGCAGGAAGAGGGAGAGAGGCTTAGTTAGTTGGAGCAGTCCTCCTCTGGGATTGTTCCTGAGAAGAGATCTTCTGGATGCAGTCCAATGCAGAGCCAATGCAGGAGGCCTATAGTGAAACCTAATACTGGGACAGTGGTTTTTTTTTAGCAGGAGCTATCAGAGGCAGGGGCAAGCAGCATTCATCATTGCCTACTGGGAAAAGACTGCAGAGATCTCCTTAGCACAATATGAGATGTTACACCTTCAACCTCTCACGCCATGTTAAAGTGATGGCATTTACCAACACACACACGCAGGATCACATGGAACTATCGCTTGTGAGAGCAGCCGTAAAACAAGTGCAAACCTTTAAAGGAACACTCCGCCCATTTTCAACCAGCTTTGTATCATTAGAACATCAGTAGTATATCAGAAAACTGTAAACGGTTTTGAAGTCTGTCATTTAATTTGACAGTTATTGAGTGTTAAAGTGTGGACCAGTGACATCACTGGTCCACACTAACTCAAATGAATAACTCATTAACTCAAATCCATAGTTTGACAGTTATTGAGAGTTGATTTGAGTTAATGAGTTATTCATTTGAGTTAGTGTGGACCAGTGATGTCACTGGTCCACACTGTAACACTCAATAACTGTCAAATTAAATGACAGACTTCAAAACCGTTTACAGTTTTCTGATATACTACTGATGTTCTAATGATACAAAGCTGGTTGAAAATGGGCGGAGTGTTCCTTTAAGCACATGGAGCAGTGGTGTGGCCATTCGATATTTTAGCACCATGCCTGCTCCCACCACCCACACCTCCCTAGTCACTCCCCCTACACGCCCCCTCGAATACCGGCTCTCTACCACCTTCCTATCGCTAGCTATGGCCCCTTTTCCCACTAAACTCACTGAATGCCCATGACTGAGTGATGTCCTGACGTTGCCACTCCCTGCCCCCGGCAGGGCCTGCTGACCCAGCGCCGTGGGAAAAAAACGATGAAAAAAGAAGGCTAAGCAAGAAGTCACTGGTGTAACCAAGTCCGATTGTTGACTCCGATCACAGATGTTAACATTGAGTTCAGCTCATCTTGAGTAGGCAACCATCCGCGCTCACACTGATCAAACCAACACTGACCCTGCCTTGACTTACACTACTGTATATGTTGATAGTGCAGCATTCACACTTTACCCCACATTGAACCCAGTAATTTCCAACCTCACAATCAGTTTCCACAAGAGGCTAAAGGGAAGGGTGACTTTCTTCTGACAGAGGTATCACTGCATCAGCAAAAAAAATAGGAAATCTGTAAAAAAACACACACACACACACACACCAGGAACTGCAGACAAAGCATAACTACCACTGCTGTAATATCTATGATCAATTTAGGCCCCTATCTTAGTCGGGATATGTATTTCCATATTTTGGGCTCAGAGCCACTGGCAGCTCTGTTAGCTTACCTCTGAAGCAAGCCTTAAAAACCCCTCACAACACATTTTGGGCTCCATCAACAGGGCCACAGAACTGTTCTGATGAAGGCCTTCTTGTGGGAAACATCATGTTTTTAATATCCTCTTGTTAAATACACATTTATTTTCATGGAGCTGATCCATTTGTATTTAAATAAGCACAGGAGCTGCCATCATTAAAGTATGCTACAAACTGTCCATCTCAATGACATCTACACTACGAAGGCACATCTGTGTGTGTGTGTGTGTGTGTGTGTGTGTGTGTGTGTGTGTGTGTGTGTGTGTGTGTGTGTGTGTGTGAGTGTCTATCGGGGGGGGGGGTACTTAGGGGGACCTGACGGAGTGCAGTGCCGAATTTCAGACACGCGCACAGTCATAGCGCCACCTACTAGCAACACAAAAAGTTGATTATCTCGAGAACCGTTTCCCCGATCGACTTCAAACTTGGCGGGTGCACTGCTGGGGACCCAAGAAAGTACAGTGCCGAACTTTGTGTAATTCGACAAATCAGAACACGGCGCTCACGTATCTGTAGAACCGTCCATCCGATTGACTTGAAACTTGTCGTGTGCAATGCTGGGGACCCGCGCACAAAGTGCAGTGTCGAATTTCATGCAATTCGACCGATTGGGGGGAGCGGTGCAAGCAGGGGGGAGGATGGGGGGGGTGAAGAGTGTGAGAGCATTATGCATGAAGTTAGATGCACATTTCAATGAAACTTTTGATATCATAACATTGTGACGCATATACTGTAGTAGACTGGAAACACACACACACACACACACACACACACACACACACACACACACACACACACATTTGAAATATTTATTTATGTCCACATAAATACAAGTATGCAAAGGACATAAACAGTAATAGTGCAGTCAAATGCTGGGAGTCAGTCAGTTACATGAGTGCCCAGACGGCAACCACAATAATGCATACACATAAGAAACACACAGGATGATAACATGGCAGGTTGATATATAGTTATACACACACACACACACACACACACACACACACACACACACACACACACACACACACACACACACACGCAGAAACAACTCAATTTCCACACCGTCTAATTTGGACCGCCACTTTTAACCCCGTCACCCAATCAGAGTGAAAATCACATTGCGTCTTGGATTGACCGCAGCCTCGGGGAACTAGACACCGATCCACTTGTTGCCCGGAGAGGGCTAGACGAGATGTGTTGAAACGTGACTATCGATCGATCAAGATGAGGGGGCAGTTCTTGGAAGCAGAAAAGGTCTGCGTCCCCCCTCCCCCCCGAGCTGCAGGTAAACAAACATTGATTTCCCCCGCTCGGCAAGACACTGCCCATCCAGACCGAGCCAACAAGCTAAATTTGGCCTCAATGGAGGAAGAAGGGGGATTCTCACTGAGCGAATAGTGCCTGTGAAGAGCCTGTGAAGAGCACGTGCCAGCACTGCGGCTCTCGCTCTGTGGGCTCCTCTGGGGAAGTTGAGGACGGTGATGATGACGACGACTTTCTGGAGCGCTCGTCTGCTGTGCAATACTAGTCTCGCTGGCCAGCCTCCTCTCCCTTCCGTCCGAGGAGTCTGGCGCGCCGCAGGTCTCCATAGTGGGATTGCGATGGGCGGCGCTTAGCGGCAGTGCCCTTGGAAAATAGTTTCAAACAATACAACTTGCCGTTTTCAGCGTGTAGCAACGAGCTAGCGTGTAGGTTTCTGCCGTTAGCTTGCTAGCTAGTTAGCGTTGTTGTTTTCACTGCGGCGGCAGGGCACTATTTACAGCGACACACAGGGAGGAGGGAGCGGAAGCCGCTCTGATTGACATGGTCGGAGCCAATGACAGAGCTTGTAATAAGCCGGGAGCGGACATCCGGCTGCCACCGAAACAGTCGCTGGCCAGCGAGACTAGTACAATACAGACACGAGGAGGCTCGCAAACAGCTAGCTGCTGTACAGTACAGACACGAGGAGGCTCGCTAACAGCTTTCTGCTGTACAGTACAGACAGGAGGAGGCTCGCTAACAGCTAGCTGCTGTACAGTACAGACAGGAGGAGGCTCGCTAACAGCTATCTGCTGTACAGTACAGACAGGAGGAGGCTCGCTAACAGCTAGCTGCTGTACAGTACAGACAGGAGGAGGCTCGCTAACAGCTATCTGCTGTACAGTACAGACAGGAGGAGGCTCGCTAACAGCTAGCTGCTGTACAGTACAGACAGGAGGAGGCTCGCTAACAGCTAGCTGCTGTACAATACAGACACGAGGAGGCTCACAAACAGCTAGCTGCTGTACAGTACAGACACGAGGAGGCTCGCTAACAGCTAGCTGCTGTACAGTACAGACAGGAGGAGGCTCGCTGACAGCTAGCTGCTGTACAGTACAGACACGAGGAGGCTCGCTAACAGCTAGCTGCTGTACAGTACAGACAGGAGGAGGCTCGCTGACAGCTAGCTGCTGTACAGTACAGACACGAGGAGGCTGCTGTACAATACAGACAGGAGGAGGCTCGCTAACAGCTATCTGCTGTACAGTACAGACAGGAGGAGGCTCGCTAACAGCTATCTGCTGTACAGTACAGACAGGAGGAGGCTCGCTAACAGCTAGCTGCTGTACAGTACAGACAGGAGGAGGCTCGCTAACAGCTAGCTGCTGTACAGTACAGACAGGAGGAGGCTCGCTAACAGCTAGCTGCTGTACAACACAGACACGAGGAGGCTCGCTAACAGCTAGCTGCTGTACAGTACAGACACGAGGAGGCTGCTGTACAATACAGACAGGAGGAGGCTTGCTAACAGCTAGCTGCTGTACAACACAGACAGGAGGAGGCTTGCTAACAGCTAGCTGCTGTACAACACAGACAGGAGGAGGCTCGCTAACAGCTAGCTGCTGTACAACACAGACAGGAGGAGGCTCGCTAACAGCTAGCTGCTGTACAATAAAGACAGGAGGAGGCTCGCTAACAGCTAGCTGCTGTACAGTACAGACAGGAGGAGGCTCGCTAACAGCTAGCTGCTGTACAGTACAGACAGGAGGAGGCTCGCTAACAGCTAGCTGCTGTACAGTACAGACAGGAGGAGGCTCGCTAACAGCTAGCTGCTGTACAGTACAGACACGAGGAGGCTTGCTAACAGCTAGCTGCTGTACAGTACAGACACGAGGAGGCTCGCTAACAGCTAGCTGCTGTACAGTACAGACACGAGGAGGCTCGCTAACAGCTAGCTGCTGTACAGTACAGACACGAGGAGGCTCGCTAACAGCTAGCTGCTGTTAGAGTGATGCTTATGAGTCACTGAGGAACCTGGCTCTGAATGCAAAGCCGTTTGAAGAAGCTCAAGGAGTTTGGAAAGGTTTGCCGAAAGCGTTTTAATCGAAAAGGATTCCTCATTTGTCTATCTACTAA
This sequence comes from Poromitra crassiceps, assembly GCF_964638095.1. Lineage (NCBI taxonomy): Eukaryota > Metazoa > Chordata > Actinopteri > Beryciformes > Melamphaidae > Poromitra > Poromitra crassiceps. The sequence goes on from NC_139637.1 coordinate 12,267,069, forward strand.
AGCAAGAATCTCTGTCTGTATCTGTGTGTGTGTGTGTGTGTGTGTCCTTTGCATATCCCGAGAACCGTTTGTCCGATCTACTTCACACTTGGCTGCCCTGTTGCTGGGGACTCAAGGACGTGCAGTGTTGGATTTGGTGCAGTTACATACAATCTCGATGTAAATTTGAAACAAAAATGTCAGCATTTTACATTTCTGCAAAATCGTAGAATCTCGATGTAAATTTGAAACAAAAACGTTGGTTAATTTGCTGCCTTCCCAACATTAAACGCAAAATAAAACAACTTTGTTTATGTTTAGGCAAGTAAAACAACTTGGTTAAGGTTGGGATTATGGTTTGAGTTAGGCTTAAATAACAGAAACGTTAAATATGATTTACGGTTGAAATGTAAACTTTGAACACAAAAACGCAAACACGGCTCTCCCGTGTGAAAGGCAAGCGCTTACACCCTCCATCCACCCTGACCGCAACACCCTTACTGGCCACCGCACTATCTCAACAGCAGACTCTACAACGTTCATATACACCTATCTAGAAATCTATGCAATGTCTTTTTGGTTGAGAAACGTGATATTCTACATGTCAGTGGAATGCAGAAATGTACTATAGAGACAGTCCGCATGTCTGGGAACGCCCACAAAATGTTAAACGGCTGGCGCGCGAGTGGGGTAACACCGCCGATATATCTCATGGGCTGACTCAGCAAAAGACGGCGCTGCGGCTCTAAACTACAGGTTTGGGGGTTCTAGAGCAGAACACAAGACGTCTGCTCAGATGTGCGTTTACTGCGGTGGTTAAATCCCCGATCGTGTCTGCCTGGGCTGGGCTATCAGCTAAATTCTAACTTTGCTGAATGGATAGAACGGGGGAATTTACCCCACCCTGACCACGCCCCCAGGCTAACCCAGCATCTATTGTGGGCGTATGGGCGTTCCCAGACATGCGGACTGTCTCTATGCCAGCGTTTTATTCTGGCGATCAGGCTGAAATAGTCCCTTTCTAGTGGTCCACTTCACTTGCACCTCAGCACCTCAGCAGAACCCTCCTCTTCCACAACATAGATCCATCTCATTGGGCTGTCAGCCAACATCTGTTGCCTGCTCTGACTTATTCCTTTCCCATGTTATCTTTAGCTTAGTCTGGACTTAGTGTAGTAGTGCTGCAGAAGAATGGAGAAGAACTGGACCGTGTCCCCAATCTGTCTCTCTGAAGTTCTTTTTTTTAATACTTTTTATTTCATGCATTTCAGCCAGGCCCGAACTTTGGTCAGGTCAGGCTGGCCACACATCTCTGAAGTTCTACCAAAAAAACAACAACAACAACAGTATCCTCTCTCACCTTCTGCGTTGGCTGATTCTGATTGATCATCTTCTGAACTCGTGCTATTGTGTTTTCCAAGGTCTTGCCCTCCTCTCTTTGCACTGTTCTTCACTCCAGTTCCAGTCTCATGTGTCCCGTTTTCCATTCTGGTGCAGACGTGACACACTTTGCACAGCTTTGTATCTCTGTGCGTTGCTTCATCACTGAAAATATCACAGGATATATATCATAGCTTATAGCGTTGGGGGGGGGGGGGGGGGGACTGTGTAGTTTACCAAACTACTAGCTCCATCACGATGAAAAGTAGTTGAACTACATCTTAAAGGGATAGTTCGGATTTTTTCGATGCGAGGTTGTATGAGGTACTTGCATACAGTCCGTGTACTACATGCAGTAGAATGCAGCCGACGCGCTCCCAGTTTGGAGAAATGGAGACCCGGCCACGCCAGGCAAGTAGAGCTGTCTGCTGAGTGTGAAGGGGGCAATACTGCTCACCTGGCGTATTCCAAGTCTCCACAAGCCCTGAGATACCAAGTCGACTTGAAAATATGTCATTTACACCCTGTTTTTAGCTGAAATCTGAGCCAGGTGCTTGAGCTATAAGAAGAACTAGAAGAAAGATAGGGGGATTTGTGGAGAGATAGACCAAAATTATAATAGAGGGGTCTTTGACATATAAACTTTAAGTCCCACCTAATCTCATTGTTATTCAAACTCCACCCATTCCTCCCTCTTGTTCCTTTAAAATGGGTGTTTGTTTTTGGATTTCCTGTGTCGAATTTGCTGTTTACCAGATCTTCCACGCGTGTATCCCTTTAAAGGCCGGCTTTACCGTGATGAATATGAATATATATTAAATCTCACGCCCCTAAGGTTTTCGAATCCGTTGAAATTTTTGAAATTGGTTGTTTCCCGCCAGAGATATCACCAGAAATCCACTCTGTGTGGAGGGGGGGGGGGGGGGGTGGTGGAGGGGAGGGGCGGGTGCGGGGACCCGAAATACTACATTTCCCACAATGCACTGGGCTCGCGTGGCCTTCGTTTCCATGCCCACCCCTCAGGCAATTGGCTGATATCAAACTCCAGTAGGTGGCGGTAATGCACATATATGTTTGCCAACCGCCATAAAACTCAAAGAAGAAGAAGAAGGCTTCGACAATAAAACAAGAGAAGAAGAAAAAATCGAAAATAAATCGAAAATAAAATTGCACCAAATTGCACCAAATTTAAACCGATGTATATATGTCGGGAGATGTCTTCATAAAAAAAATTCATTCATTTTAAGGCATTTTCGTAGGAGTTACGCGCATCTGATGTTGTAACTATTTTCTGTTAAAATGTGTAAAAATGGGTACATTGCTCAGCGTTGATTTCGTAACTTCAACTCACCTACTACTAGATGTAAAATTTGACGAGCTTTCCAATGCCGCCAGTCCCGTGTCTTTTGGTGCTTCCGTTCCAGAGATATGGTCTCTTGGCAAGGAGCTATGGAAAGCTAACCTAGCTACAGTATGCTATGCGGGTGAACAAGATGGCTGCCTTTTGCTTTTCGTCGAGAGCTCTGAAGGGGCGTGGAGGACCTCTAGAGGCGGGACCATGGCTCACAAGACTTGTAGTTCATAGGCGCTCGAGTTCCGCAACGGGGAGGGAGGCCGGATGACGCGCAACGCGTCATCCGGCTTCCCTAAAATATGTGAGAGATGCCTGATAGGTCAGGCAGTGAAGCTCCAATTTCAAAAATTTCAACAGATTCTAAAACCTTAGGGGCGTGAGATTTAATATATATTCATATTCCCCACGGTAAAGCCGTCCTTTAACTACAAAAAAAATGATGGTCAAACTAAAACTACTGGATTTGGAGACTCGGGCCACTCCTCACTTAGGCAGCCTGAGGATGTGTTTTAAAGACATGATAGACATTGTTATTATTTTCAGTGATGTTTAAAGACATTGTTGAGGTGGAATCAGCATAGTAATTCATAGTATTCGATGGCAGACATCTTGGTTGCAAACCACATGGTGATTTTAATCAAAATACAGGCGGTTGTCATTAAATGACAACCGTGACCAATGAGCTGTGGCATTGTGCTATATTGTATGGCAAAAAAAAATGTAATGATAATATTATGAATAATGTAGTTTGTAATTACTACCTAAACTACATGACCCAAAGAAGAAGAAGCTACTGAGATTTGAATGTAGTTAAACTGCCACCCAACTACTGCAAAAATAAACTAGTAATTGAACTACATGTAGGTAACTACTCCCCAACACTGATAGCTTATAGCAGTGATTTCCAAACTGTGGTCCGGGGGCCACTGGTGGTCCGCGAAGCTCCGTCTGGTGGTACTCAAGAGCTCATGGTGCCATCAGCCATATAAGCAAGTAAGATGTTTACATGTATCTGTTCATGTGTTGGTTATTTGGGATCTGACTCGGAAAAGGAGCCTACTACTATTTAGCATTTCTAATGCTATTGCATGGTTGAATAAGTTATTTTTCTTATAGGGGGGGGGGTGTTAGTAGCCACAGTGGGAAGTGGTACTTTGGAAATTTGGTTTGGTACATATAGTGGTACTTGGTCTGAGAACCACTGGCTTATAGGATGCCAGGTTGTTCCTTAGCTAGTCGAGACTTTCTGACCAAATTTCCTACTTCAGCAATGAAACTGTTGACGTAGAGATCTGGTGTCCGAGGCTTTTTGCATTATTAGACAGTGACACAGGACTGTATTTGGCCGGCCTTACAGAAGTTGTGTCTACGAGGAATGCTGACAGACTGCAACTCGTCTGCCTTTGCTGTTCTAAGCAGACAGACAAGCTGTCGAGTGTCTCTTCACAGTTCCCTCTTTCACTGTGTGGAAATGTTCAAACACAGGCACGGGCGTGTGTAGGATTGTTTGCAGAAAACTGGTGGGATTTGCTATTAGCATGATCTACCCACGTGCATGCTACGTCCTGCAGCTGAAGCTCCCCGCTGGGCTGTCAGGTGAAAAGAAGCGGCTGGCAGCTATAGCTGCACATGTGTCGGAGGAGGCATGGTGCTAGTCTACGGCTCTCTCCAAATCAGAAAAAAGGAAAGAAAAGATGCAGATCCAAATGTCCTTGACTGGAAATCTACTGGGTGAAAAATGAGGTAGTCTCTGCAAGTTTGGGTTGTTTTATGGACAAGAGCTTTCACGTTTGTCTCCCTGCTTTGACTGTTGACGGAGCGCTGACAGAACAGAAGGGGGTGGATGGCCTCGCTCAGAGACAGACAGACAGACAGACAGACAGACAGACAGACAGACAGACAGACAAATAGACAGATAGATAGATAGATGGATAGATGGATAGATGGATAGATGGATGGATAGATAGATGGATAGATAGATGGATAGATAGATGGATAGATAGATGGATAGATAGATAGATAGATGGATAGATAGATACTGTAGATAGATAGGTATGGAGAGAGAGAGGGAGAGAGAGAGAATGCTCAGCACAGAAGTACTCAATCAGGGTTTTTCCTGGCTCTGAATGGGCCTCTGTGGGGTGACTAGGCAGTACGCACGACAGTAAGCCTAATCTCACTGTCTACAGCCTACATTTGACTTTTGAGTTAGTGTCAGGGTTATACTGAACACAAATATATCATCAGAGATTATGGAGCAATGTGTTTTCAGTCACAGCACGCCAGTTTTCAGACATGGGCCATAGCTTACGCCCGGTGCAAGGGCAAGCGCAAGGGCAAGTGTTATCTTTGCTAGTTTCTAGCACTCAAAATCTCACCCCTTTCTTTTACTTACCACTGGGTCAGTACATCAAAGGACATGTTTCCCATTGGTAAATAAAAGAAAGAAAAGGGAGATTTTGAGTGCTAGAAACTCCTATTCTATAGCCTACTAAGAATGAGAAGTGTGTGTGTATGTGTGTGTGTGTGTGTGTGTGTGTGTGTGTGTGTGTGTGTGTGTGTGTGTGTGTGTGTGTGCGTGTGCGTGTGTGTGTGTTTGTGTGTGTGTTTGTGCGTGTGTGTGTGTGTGTGTGTATGTGTATGTGTGTGTGTGTGTGTGTGTGTGTGTGTGTGCGTGTGCGTGTGCGCGTGTGTGTGTGTGTGTGTGTCTGTAGAATTTTGTCCGGCCACAGCTATGCCGTGTTAGGTGCGATCGGGCTGAAACTTGCAGGAAGTGTTAAGAGCACCCCTGACGGAGCCGGATCTTTTAATTAGGCGATTGCCCTAATTACCTAATGATGTGATGTCATCAGTGATGATGTCATCAGTGATGTCATCCTTCCTGGTGCCAATAGAGCAGGCGAGGCCACGCAGCTGCAGCCGAGCTGTGTATGTGACGTGCAGCAGCCGAGCTGCAGGGTGGGCCTAGGCAAGCCCGCGCAGCGGGCGAGCCTAGGAATCGAGCGCGCCTAGCGAGCAGGATTGCTAGTATGCAGGAAAAACCCTGCTCATGTTCCACCTACAGTATCGATCACTCACACACGCATTACAAACCCAACCATGATATTAATCTCCTGCCTCACAAAATAGGATAGCGATCAAGAAGGGATAGCTAGACATTCCCTAAACACGAGCAGAATTGCAATATTTCTTCTTCGGTTCAAGGCATCGGTGCGTATCTTTACCTTTGGAGTGGACGATAAGGAAAATTAGTGAAGGAAGGAAGGAAGGAGGGGAAGGATTTGACTGGAGTCAGCAGCAGCAGCACACGATCGGTTTATAAATCAAGCCGGCTGCAAGTAAAGACAAGAGTTGGGAGATTAAACGAAATGTGGTGTCAATGAATTATGTATGGAACAGACCCAAATGGAACGGAGAGCAGAGTCCTGGTGACTGTACGCACACGTTCTTTTGCATGGTGGATAGCATGCTATGAACACAGACACTCAAGTTGCTTATAGTATAGCATTTAACATATAGATCTGTCCGGGTGGCTTTCAAAATGGCTCACGTGTTTTCTTGGATCTGATTTCTTTCTGACAAGTCGTACATATAATGTACATATAATGTACGACTTGCCTTGATTCTGGTTTAAGACAACACGTACAAATTCTGTCTTAATCCACCGACTGTGGTAGATTCAGGCCAACGACGTTGGTCAGTGATGTTTTCCCAAAAAGCCAATGCGAGGGTGAAGAGGGGGAGCTGAGTTTTAGAGGGTTGCTGTCAGGGCCGCTGGAAGTCATTTTAAGCAGGGGGTGCTGGGAGGAAGGGACTCTCGGTGGGGCCCGCAAGGGCCCCGCCGAAAAAAATTTGGGCGTTTTTTTTTGACATTTTTTTGCCATATTTAGAGGAATATCTCATTTTAAATCAACATTAGGATACTGTTGTGATGTAATTATTCAGTATTTTCTCCTTTTCTCACTCATTCAGAGCAAAGAGGGAGATATATAGCATGATGATAATGCTCTATATCTCCCTATTTGCTCTGAATACACCAGTTAACATGACACAGACTTAACATGATAGAAATATTATCAGCAAACTTAATGACTAGACTAATTATTCTGATCTGAATGGCATATATCAAGAAACATTGACTCCTCTCTTTGCTGTATAGTGGGAGGTGCATTTTTGAGTAGGCTATTAAAATAGCATGTCAAGTTCACATTTCTTTATTGCCAGATTAAACAATTCGTATTGGTTGTTGGTTGGTTCAACACAACATGTGCGTGCATGCGCGCTTCTTCTTCTCTAGCCTACAAGCATGTAACTTCCTTGATTGTTATTGTTGATAATTCTATTTAAATAGGCTACATTTTCATTTCCCGAAACATTCTTAAACAAGAAAGGAACATAGTGCACTGCAAAATATTTTTAATTACATTTGTAAAAAAAAAAAAAAATTTTTTTTTTTTTTTTTTTTTTTTGTGGAAAAAATCTAGGGGGTGCTGCAGCACCTGCAGCACCCCTACTTCCCGCGGGCCTGGTTGCTGTAGTATCCGATCAATATTTAAAGGGAAGGGGCCATGTAAGTGTGTGTGCAGCTTCACGTTAGCGCGCAGGCAGGCGCTTATAGGCTACTTCTGGGCAATCCAGCCGCCTCAGGGGGCCTGACATCCTGCGTATGAATTCCTTAACGCTGTGCCCATTTCAGCTCTAAAAGCAACTGCATTTAACAGCTTCTATTACATCACAACAACGATAAGGGCGAAGCCCTCTAAAACACATGGCTATCCACAATTCCCAGATTTGTAATAGATAATAGATCTTACCCACCACTGCCCACCTAAGTTCGACGTCTAACTAATTTCATAGCATGTAACATGAACTGATGTGACACGGTGAGGGTATCTGGGTCTTTTAAGGAAATGACAAGCAAAAACTGTAATGCCTTTCCCAAAATAAAATGTGTTTTGCTGACATTGGTGGCTTCAAGATGACATAGATCACCACCCTCTTTATCATCACCATCCATATCAGACATTAACTCTTTCAGGACTCAGACAAGGACTTGATTCCCCCCCCCCTCGTCGATAAGTGTAATAGGCAGCGGACCAGAGGCATGCAGTGGGGCAGTGGAGCTGTCAGAGTCCGGCGCACACTGGGGCGATGCATGACTGCAACGGCAATTAGTGAAAGTACTGGCTCGGCGGAGCTGTCCACAGACCGCGGTGCTGAAACCACATCGCGCACACAGCACTGCATGCCGCAACACATCGGGATACTAATCCAACTGAGTATCAATGGAAATCAATTGCGTGTAATGGGCCCGTGTCAGGTAGCCTATGGCCTACTACACGCATCATCCACAAAACAACAGTGTCAATGTGAAATAAGAGTTGCTATTGGTTATTATATAGCCTATTATGAGTTGAGTTGTGTGGGGGAAAGTGCAACCCATCCATATTCAGGCAGATGTTTACAGGCAACATGCTTAAGGCCCATACACACTTAAGGATATAGCCTAAAGATAAATAATTATGTAAAAAATATTTCATCATTAGCCTATAAGTAAATCTAGAATGTCTGTGCACACTACAACTATAGGCTATAACTGTAAACCATCCAACACGACAACTATAACAACGACATCTCAGAGCGATTTCTTTTGATGCAGAGACAACAATAACCCTGACGCCACGATGACTATCACTCCACACACACACCCCAGAAAACTCCACACACCCAAAATGACCACATGCCTAAAGACCAACAACCCGCACTTACACATAAGCGTGGTAGATGAACGCCCATCCCCGCGGTCTCTCCAGCGCATTGTAGAGAAAATTCTGGAGTTTGCGGTAGCTGGCATTCTTTTTGGCCGGTCTGCGCCTGGGTCTGCCCGGCGAGCCGGGGCTGGACCTGCAGAGGATGCCGCTCCGCTTGGCGCTCTCATCCTCCGCTGTGATCAGCAGCGCCCCGTCTCTGCTGGACTCGGGAGCGCCAGGGTCCAGGCCCACGAAGCCGACTTTGTGCTTCTTCTCCCCGGCTTGAGCTGATGGGTACACCCCGCCGTTGAGCGCTTTCTGCACCATTCTAATTAAGCCCCTTGCCCGTGCTGCTGCCGCGGGGATGCATCGCCAGGGCGAGGGGTGTGTGTGCTGCTGGCTGCAGCCGTCCTCACCGTGCAAACTGCAATGTGGAAGCTTTTACCTTATAGCCCCCTCTGGCCGTTTGACACACAGCGAGGGGCGCACCTGGTTTTCACTCTATAGGCTCTCTAGCTGCCTATAGTGTCACTGAGTGAGAATTATAGCTGCATTTATTTAGAATGGCCCAGAAATAAATACTAATGCCAAGTTCAATAGAACATGCAGTCGTTCTTATGTCTGGCATACTGTAGTAGCCTATGGCTTGGCTGGTTGGTCAGCAGGGGGAATGAAACATCCAATCCAATCAGGTCCCCACGCCACATTTTCATGAGAACTAGCACAGTCACAATTAAAAAGAGAGGCTTGAATGTGTGAACACTTCTCAATTGTGCTGTTACATATTAAGTAGAAAATATAAAAATAATTTCAATTTCTATGTTTGCACAAAATATATAAATTCAAGCACTTCCTATGTCTTTTTTCACAAACCTTCAAGAGAGTTTTCCCCCCTCAAATTCACAAATGTTCAAGGATTTCAAGTAGCCGTGGGAAATCTGCATGGCCCAGACATGTTGACTAATAATGCCATATTTCTGGCATATGACTTTGGCTGGTTGGTCAGCAGGGAGATTCAAACATCCCAATTACAGGTGGATGATTGATGGGAGACTATCATTACTGTCTTATTATGACTCATATGACCATAAACATTTCTCTGCAAAAACGCATCCCAAGATAACCCTCCATACTCCTCACTCTCAGGAGAGCAAGCTAGGCGGCTTTCATTTCATGATGCATGTTCATGCAATATTCATGCCTGGAGCTTTCTTCAGTTATAACAATGGACACCAAAAAGTATGTCAGCCTAATGTATTTTATGTCATGCTTAACATGGGCCTGCTTGGTGCTTGGTAAAACCTGGGAATATCTCTCAACATCAATACGAGGTTAATGAAATAAATGGAACACTTGACTGACCCATGAAAAGCAATGGAGATCCATTTTCAGCAAACCGACTCAGTGAATGGCCGCATTTCAATTAACCGGGAGGATCAGTACGTTTTGATTTAATTCAATTTGTCAGAATAAGCATCAGGTCAGAGTGGAAAACATGGGGGTGATGAAAGATCCGGGGCGCTACAAAGTGACTGAAGAAATAACGGCACTTAACAGCTGTAAGTGCCGTTCTGCCAGGCTGAAAGCTGCACTTGTTCACTGCCAGCACCGGTTAGTCAGAGGCTGCTCACTGTCATGTGCACAGGCTAAGAGACAAAACAGCTTTCAATGTGCACTCTTTTCCCAGCCTCGTCGCTAGAATAAAACATCGGTATTGTACGTTTCTGCAATCCACAGATATATTATGTAGAATGGCAACGTTTCTGAACCAAAAACACATCACATTTCATCATTAAGTCACATTTTTCCCATGGTGCTGGGCCAGCGGCCCCGCCGGGGTCATGGGGTGGAAAAGTCACAACACTCACTCAATCATTCATTCACTCACTCACTCACTCACTCACTCACTCGGTCGTGGATGTTTATTGAGTTTAGTGGGGAAAGGGCTGTATACATGGTAAGTCGGGATTCGAGGAGTGGGCAGGTTTAGGGACATATGGTTAGGGGAAGGCATAAGCCCCCGTTCACACTATATACGCCAAAGCCACGCTGAAGCCCTGCAGTTTCATTTCGGCGTCCTTGTTAACGGGTGATTTGACAGTTGATTTGTTTATTTAGATGGGACAGTGCAAAATTAATGGACACAAAGAACATAATCAGAGTGTAAAAATTGCCGGATTTAGCACGAGACTCGAGCACGAGGCTCGAACATGTTGCACATGGCACGAGGCTAATTTCCATCCGTAGTCCCCCAAGTGAGACCGCTCACATCAGCCGCACGCCACTGCCGAAGCTGCGCTGAAGCGATCGGTCAGAATTCTGTTCTATTTTCCAAGCGTGAAGCTGCCAGGCATGAAGTCAATGGAAGTTGTGGGCGGGGGCAAGGCGCCCCGAGCGAGGCGCTGAGGAAAAGAGAGTGCTTCTTGTGTGACCGTTTTAGCCTGAGCTCAGCTTCAGCGTGGCTTTGGTGATATGGTGTGAAGTGAACAAAGGCTAAGGATAGGAAGGTGGCCGAGAGTTGGGATTCAAGGGGTGGTTAGATGGAGTGGCTAGGGGGATATGGGAGATATCTCCTGTGCCCCTGACCAAGACACATGCAATCGAACTGGAGTTGGTCCCCGGGCGCTGCACTGCGGCTGCCCACTGCTCCTAGTTCTAGGAAGGTTCCTAGTAGAGGATGGGTCAAATGCAGAGGATGCATTTCCCCAGGCCTACGGGGACAATAAAGGATACCTTATTAACAGAGTCTTCAGCAAAGGCAAACCACTAGAAATGGCCGAGTAAGCGTTTTGGCACGCCGATGTCATGTCCTGCTTCCATTCTAGCCCTGTCAAATATGTATAATAGTCAAACACATGAGCATATTGTGAACATTTTATTTACTAGCTGGTTAAGGTTCCATTTACAATGATAATTTTAGAAAGATTCAAAAAAAATCCTTTGTACAGTTATTTTCAGGCAACGTAACATTGCAAATAAAGTATATACAATAATGAAACATTAGAATAATGTAAATACATGAGTAAATCAGTGACATTGTTTTTCCAGGTACACCAACATACTGCAGTCGTTAGCCAAATTAAACTTAAACTTGAAACAAAGCAACTTAAGACCAAGTTAAGGGAAAGTAATGCTGCATTCGGAGGTGAGAGCTAATATGAGAACTGGTAAAAATGTAAATATCAATTGATCGTTACTAAATGCCTACTGTGGGACTTAAAGGAGCAGGTCACACAAAAATAGAAATTTTGTCATCATCTGTCATCGACAACACCCATGGCGGTTTCCCAGCACAACTGGATGGAAAACCAGTCACAGCGAAGTCAGTGGTGACTGGTTTTCTCTCCGAACTTCACCCATGTTTCAACTGGCACGAGGGTGAGTAGATATATCAGAATTTTCATTTTTGCGCGAACTGTTCCTTTAAATTCACAGCGGCCGGCCACGCTCGTGCCGGGGGGAGGTGCGGAGGCAATCTCCAACGCGCTCGTTTGGGAGTGTTTAAAATAAATAAAAGTGGACTGAGTGATCTGCCTCAAGAGCGCCGCCCGTGTGGCCACAGATCCAACGCACGCCGGAACTCAAGTCCAGCCACTTTAACAGTCGAGAACATCAACAACATCGTCAGTGAGGTTACACATGGCCAAGAGAAACCGCTTCCCTTCAAAATGTACAATCACGAATACAAAAAGATGCTTTACACACTATATTATCTCCATAAAAATAATCCAATTTAAATTATAACATTACTTTGCTGCCATGGTACATAGACCATGCTATTTTCTTTCTCTTTCTCTGGCAGACATCGCTACGGTTGGTTGGTAAAAGAAAATAAAACATTTCAGTAAAATAACGTTACTGTGTCTCAATCCTCATTACGATCCCTTTGTTCACAGCATCCACAAACTGCTTACAGTACTTAGAACTAACACTGAAACTTGATTGGACGAATTTTTGTGCTTCCTCCCCCCCCCCCCCAATACCTACAGTAAATACTATGATCTCATGACAGTTTAAGAGCCAATTTAAAATCAACACAATGTCTGAGTAACAGAGGGCGATCCTTCGCCCACGAACAAATATATTAATAACTTAATGATTTAATATTCTGACCTGCTGACTTGACTGCCTATTGGCAACATAAACAGCTCTGTATAGTTAGCTATAGCTTCCTTTCCCCTGATTCTGATTAGCTAGCTTCTATTCATCTCCTCTCCTCCCTGCACTCCCTCATGCCTAACACTTACTCACATGATCAAATTTCCATAGACATAAATAAAATCAAACACGTAAGCAGTTGAGTCTAAAAAAAAAAAAAAAGGCATGCCATTGGTCCTTTAAATACTGTTCAATATGTAGGCTGGAATGCTTTTTAAATTCTTTAATACCTGATATAAGTGAGGAATAAAAATGCTCCTTCTGGATACAATAAATAACTATCCTTCATATAGTGCAGTAATACAGTACTCACACTAAACCTACAGTAAATTGCACATTAACCACATGCAACAGGGCCCGAAGCAAGGGCAGCCCCGCCCCCTTTTACCATCTTGTCTTTTCATCTATCCCTCCGTCCCTACTTCCATCCCTCTATCTATTCTTTCACTTTCTCCGACTGTTGATGCGATCGTTCGGGAGGGACGGCCGTCGGACGCGAAAGCCCGGAATTGCCGGGCGTTCGACTCCCCGCGGGGTCCAAACATCGCACCCTGCGGGACGCCGGCCCCCCGAACAGAGAAAGAGGCTCTCTGGAGTTGCAGTCTCAAGGCAAAAGAAAAAATGGGCAACATTTGCATTTGGGACGAGAGTGGGCTACAGGTAGTTTGGTTAATCCAGTTACGAATAGCTCTGCTGTGAGCATGATCACTGTGGAGGTCTTCTTGATGAGGTTGAGGAGGCCTTGGAGCTGACATCTCCCTCACCTATGTTCTGACTATTTTCAAACAAGTTCCGCGATGTGACGACACGTCGAGTCATTCATGCCGGCTTTGTCCAGACAGCCAGCCGGTGCGGCAAACACTTCTGTCTGGGTGTCTTTCCCAGTGCCACCGCACATGACTAGTCTTATGGTTGTTTGTTTAGGCTGCATCGGTCCCAGGTTAAGTGACAGACAGGCCATCAGTCGGCTGTACAGTGCTGTTGAGCTTGAAGAGTTACACCCTGCGACTATAGTGACGCCAGGTTGGAATGATCCCTGTATAGTTGAAGGCAAAGGGGGGGGGGGGGGGGGTGGGACAAGGGTGTTGCCGTCGTCAGTGTCTCTTGGAGGGAAAGCGGGTGAGCCTCTTCCACTCCTCCTCACTTGTCATCTCTCATCGCGTTTCCCCTCCGCCACGCCTCACCCTCTCATCGATGAGGCTCACCCTCTCATCGATGAGGCTCACCCTCTCATCGATGAGGCTCACGTCGACGAACAGTAAAAACAAAGAGTTCTTGCATGACACCGAAGTGACAACTCCTCTTAGAGTTCCCCGTCGGAGGGCGGCAAACACAGCTTGAAGAGCCTGTCGAAACAGAAGGAAAACGCTCAACGACAGATTCCATCTCGTGTCAGGGTCACTAATGGTGCACTGGGCTGACAAGAGGCGCCTGGAAGTGGTTTTCTACAGTACCTCGGGGCGGCGGGGGGCATCTGGTCCATCACCTTGAGGTTTTTAGCAAAGAGCTCAACTCTTGTCCCCTGGTAGAGGAGAGAACATGCAAGCGGTTGGTTAAAAGCTCCCAAAGGAAAATATATCCACTTAGTTCTAGTGTCCTGAATGGTGAAGCAGCAAAAACCCAGAATGTTTTAGGCATACTAAGGCAGGAGGTCCCATACATTTTCAGGTCATAGATCCTCAATAGACAACACAGTATGCCACTGACCCCCATTTGATATGATTTTTTGTTGTTAATCGAGTATTGAATTGTATAACTGTCTCTGTACTCTGTATGTGGGAAGATCATAGTGGTGAGAGTAATCAGAAATGATCAGAATCTTATACATTCTCTCATTGGGATAATGAATGAATGAATGAATTAAACCTTTATTGCCCATCTCAGGGAATTTGCTCTGCACAAAAAAAAGAAAAAGAATCTAGTGAATCACAATAGTGAAATCAAACTATTTGTAATTTTGCTGGGGACCCCCTATATAACCCCCTCAGAGGACCCCACCTTGAGAAGCACTGCTCTGAGGTGTACCTGTTTGCGCATAATGTCCATGGTCTGCATGATGCAGCGGGGCATGAGGCCGTGGTTCCTGGCCAGGATCATAGCCTGCTCCAGGGTCACACTGAGGGTGCTTCTGGAAAGGTCAAAGGTCAACAAAAGAAACATGGAGAGTCTTGAAGGTGCAGGAGGAAATGAAGGACAATCAGTACATTTATGCACACTAATATTCCACTATTATTCCGAAAATGACGATATTCCGAATTTGATAGGGTCATGTAAACAGCATATTTTCCAGTTGGATTTTCGGAATTAGGCCTTTTCCCCGAATTTAGCATTTTCCGATAAAGACGTGCGATATGCCGATATTATTTGGGTTTTAGGAGCATTCTCTGGACATATATACAGCGTAGTCGGAAATATGCACTTCAATCAGGATTTTTCCCACAGTTTGCGACACACGGCCTCTTGCCTGTTTACGCTCAGCTACAAGGTGTGCGTTGTAAACAATTCAAGTAGCCACAGCAGAGGTGCGTGCCCAAAAAGAAAAGCCCGCATTTCTGGTCGGGAGGAGAAACGCATCTACTGTCGACCATTATGAAAGACTTGGATATCAACAGGTTTTTGGATATGCGCAAATATCGCAATGCCGCCCTAACCACCATCGGGGGCCAGATTAAGATGAGGATGAGTGAGTGAGTGAATGGATGAATGAATGTAGCCGTAGGACGTACAGTACATCATGAGGAAGTTTTACCTTACAGTTATCGGAGTATGCATGGCTGCATGTAAACGGGAATACTACTGGTATAGACCTTATTCGATTGACGTAACTCACGTACGGGCACGCCCACCGCCGCCATGTTGTTGACATAGCGCTGCAGCGCTCAAGTGACAGCCTATGTAAGAGCAGCGTTTATAGGAAGCTAGCCGCCGTTAGCGTTACCTGTATCGTTCCTGATGTGTTCGGATGGTGACCTGCGTTAGGCATGGCTGTAGTAATGACAGCAATAATGTCCCCGTGGTTTGCTTCTATCTCTACCGTCCTCAGACGTGAAGGGAGTGAGACGGAGGATACGTCAGCAGCACAGGAGATGTGTGGATAGTTAGGAGAGACAGGTGAAACTTTCTGACAGCTCCTCACAGCAAAGTCTGTTCGCCTCGTTTTTTCTTTTGTTTATTATTACAGGCATTAACGGCAGCATACAAACAACAACTGTGGGTTTTTTATTGCTGTCATCACCATCGCTATTTTGTAATGGAACAGAAACGACAATAAGGCCGTTACTAGTTGTCAGTTGCAGCAGCGCTGTGCGTGCAGGACAGGACGGTATGTCAACAATATGGCGCCGTCCAGGGTTAGTGAATAAGGTATATATTCATTTTCATTAGCCATGTAAACAGCTTACAATTAGTGGGTTTTTCCTGGCTCAGAATGGGCCTTTGGGGGGGGGGGGGGGGGTGACTACGCATGACGACAGTAAGCATGATGTACTGTCACTACATTTGGCTTTTAGGTTAGTGTGTAGTCAGGGCTATCCTGAACACAAATATACTGTATCAGTCATTGTCAGAAGTTACGGAGCAATGTGTTTTCACAGCACTTTTCAACATACAAATGTGATCCCGAGTTTCAGAAAGGAAGCCAGTCGATGCAGGAAAAACCCCGAGCTTAGTCGGAAAACTCGGAATATTGTCTTTTCCGTGAATAAGGCCAACAGAAAGTAGGCGCTGTCGTGAAGCGTGATCGGAGCCGACAGCGACAGACTGACCTCTGCATGCCGGTGCCGCACATGGTGATGTGGCACGCCCCCAGGCGGTTACACAGCTCCGAGGACACGCACAGCACGCTCACGCCCGACGGGTGGCACTGCGCGCTGGACCGCACGTTCACGTAGGACTGCATCAGGCGGCACAGGTCGTCCAGGGTGTTGAGGGGCCGCAGCAGCTGCCAGGAGGAGAGAGTGGAGGGGTGGGGGAGGGGAGGGGAGGGGAGAAGAGGGGTGTGAGCGGTCAAATGGATTGGTCCAGAGGACGATTTTCCCCCATCCTAACATTAAGTCATTACAGTCTACGGTAATAGTGAGTGTTAAAATCTCTATTTCCTTAAAAACAAGTGGAAAAAACCTGCGTCCAATGCAATTGAAGAGAATTGTGATTACTTTTTCCTCCCCTAGATACGAATTGCCACATTTTTGTACCGCTATGTACAGTACAGCAGTGGTTCTCAAACGGGGGTCCGTGGCACTTTTCCAGGGGGTCCGCGAAAAGTTTTCAGGAAAATAAAACTAAACTTTTATTTATTTATTTTTGTCTGTGCAAAAGCTTCATAGTTCAATAAAGATAGTTTATGCTTTAAATCTAAAATGGTTCATGGATTACATTCTAACAAACCTATCAATTTAAAAGTCAAGCACGTTACCGTGGAAACAATTAAGCTTAGCCCAAAATCACAAATCAGAATGAGGGGGTCGGTCCCCGGTATATTTTCTATCTTGTAAGGGCTCCTTGGCTGAAAAACATTTGAGAACCTCTGCGCAGTACAGTATTGAATTTCAGTACATCGTCCCATCCCTACAAAATAATGTATTAGACACAAGTGAGATCATTTTACCATATTGGCAGATTTTTCTTTATCTTGTTTGAAGGAAAATGCGATTTTAATACTCCTACGAATAACTCATTTTGTAGAAATGGATCTTTTCTTGTAGTGTCCAATCATAGAGACAAGTATAGGAAATGATCAAGGATAACGACAAGGAGGTTTAAGAGTAAAGCCTTTGTGGTTTCATTTTGAGAGGCAGACGATGAAACCTTGAGCATAAGGCTCTAGATCGGGAGCTATCATCACTGGAGTCTATCTCAACTAGGGTCAGTTTGGGGAACAACTCAAATATTCACTCTATTCTATGAATAGGCTATTCATCGCTCAAACTCAAATGGAATGGGTTTTTAATGTTGGGAGTGAATTCATTGACATGGAAGCAGGGTGGGAATTTCGTCATTTTAGGAGGCGTGGCCATCTGGCTACATGCCAGGGCACACAGGTCACATGCCAGGGCACAAAGGTCACATGCCAGGGCACAAAGGTCATTGCTCTATTGACATCGTGAAGAGTGATTTTTTTCTGAAATGTGTGTTAAAATGAGCCAATGACACATCCTTTGCATAGAGCAGCTACATTAAACTGAGACCACTGATGCTTTTTAAAGCAACTGACAGTAGCAGGCTGGTAGCAGGACACTGCCAAGGTGGTCTTAGAGATCTCAGGGCATCACGGCCAGAGAGGGAGGGGCAACGGCGGCTAGGGGTGTCAAAATTAATCGTATAATCGATGCATCGCGATGCGGACGTGTGAATCGAATCGGATCGAATCGTTGACCGATGAATCGTTGAATCGTTTATGTTTAAATTTCTGTTGACATTCAGGTTTTAAGTAAAAAAGGGACTTGATATTTATCTGGCTGCTTGTATTAATTGATGAAAAAGTAGCCATGTGCAGTAATAATACAGAAAATTGAGGATTCGATACTTGGAGCTGCGATACTTTGAGCTGTATCGAGATGCATCGTGGAATCGAATCGAATCGAATCGTTGACAGATGAATCGTAATCGAATCGAATCGTGAGGCCAGTGAAGATTCACAGCCCTAACGGCGGCCATGGCCTCCATCATGGAATTCCCACCCTGCATGGAAGTGCTGAAGTTAGTTTGGGGTTAATACGGGAATCTTGACGAGCTACCGGGGAATAGTACTAATCCAGTGGGATACCAGGGACGCCAGGTCATCTTACTTTGGAAATGCTTGGTTGAAGATCTCTAACTTCAAGGCCCAGTATCTGTGCTTGCATTTATATCCAGTCACAACATGATCAAAGACCACACACACACACACACTGAACTGTACAGCATCGGTAACCATAGCAACAAGCAGTAAACACTAAACAGCCAATACAGTGAAATGACAGAAATCAGAATGTGTGTGTCTGTGTGTGTTTACCTGGTCAATCTTCATGGCTGTGGTGTTGGAGTCTGTAGGCAGATTGGACTTCTCCAAATAGAAAGCTCTGTTGAGACAACAACAAAAACATCTTGAGTCCCGTTTTGAGATTGGATCCTCTGTGACTCACTTTGTGTGTGTGTGGAAGCTGAGTCATGTGATTCTGCTACATACAGTATACAGTAGGCTGGCCTTTTAGTTGATTAGCAGACTTATCAGTCGTCAGCATCTAAGCTGACTACGACTTTTAGCTTTGTCCACTCAGTGATTCTTCTCTTTATTTATAGAGAGCCAAAGTGAAACGTCACTTCCTGCTTTCTCCCTGTACCAGCGCTGCGAAAAATATCAATGGCGGCGGACGGAGAACAAGGTTACTTTTTTGATCCCGTTTGAATTGTGCCACGGGGTGCCAACGCTAATTTAGTCAATTTAAAACATAACTTTGCATGTCAAGAAAGTCACAGTCTGTCGTCAAACTGAAACGTAGGGGTTAGTTTCGTATAAAAACTACATAGCTCGTGGAAGCTCGTGGCGTGTCGCCGGTCTTCAGCTTTGCCGGTAGAGAAAGTGACGTCACTTAGTGTGTAGTCTGCAGTCTTTCTGATTTATAACTTCTAGTGCGCAACTTTCTTGACATGCAAAGTTACATTTTAAATGGACAAAATTAGCGTTGGCACCCCGTGGCACAATTCAAACGGGATCAAAAATGTAACCTTATTCTCCGTCCGCCGCCATTCATATTTTTCGCAGCGCTGGTACAGGGAGAAAGCAGGAAGTGACGTTTCACTTTGGCTCTCTATTCATGTTGCAGTTATTTCAGGGATATTTACAGTACAGTGGCAGCCATCTTCACATTTGGTGCTCCCAGCCGGCTGCCATACCAACGAAGTGAACTTTAGAGAAACTAATGATATCTATAGTGTTTATGAAGAATGACTTGGTGTAAGTTATGTTATGTTAAGCTTCCGTTTGATCTCTCTTTAATCTGCCAAGGATCATGACAGGGTCCCTACAGAGACCTGTCTTGGCTCAGATGGCAATTGACACCTTTATGTCTGAAATAACACCCACACTCATTTCAAAACAAAACAAAACGGTTACAGTACAGACAGTACAGTACAACAGTAGAAATCATAGGAAATAAAAATAAAATAAAATAAATCAAATATTATCAATCCAAAATATATCAATTGGAAATGCTCAATGGCTAAATGGCACTACAGCGAGTGCTCGCCTCCATTGAAAAATACCTGACTTTGAAAGTAGTTGAAAGACAAAAGCGATACGGGCGGCGATCCAAGCATGGATTCTGCTTGTTTATGCATAACAACCGGGGCGGGTGGTGTGTGTGTGTGTGTGTGTGTGTGTGTGTGTGTGTGTGAACTCTCCCTGTGAGGTGAACTATATCTGGAGCGTGCTAGTGGGTCGAGCCAGTGGAGGGCCGTGCGTGATGCAGTGCAGCGCGGGGTGTATAGTACCTGAGTCTGTGGTAGGGTGTATAGTACCTGAGTCTGCAGTAGGGTGTATAGTACCTGAGTCTGTGGTAGGGTGTACAGTACCTGAGTCTGTGGTAGGGTGTATAGTACCTGAGTCTGTGGTAGGGTGTATAGTACCTGAGTCTGTGTAGGGGGTATAGTACCTGAGTCTGTGGTAGGGTGTACAGTACCTGAGTCTGTGGTAGGGTGTACAGTACCTGAGTCTGTGGTAGGGTGTATAGTACCTGAGTCTGTGGTAGGGTGTATAGTACCTGAGTCTGTGTAGGGGGTATAGTACCTGAGTCTGTGGTAGGGTGTACAGTACCTGAGTCTGTGGTAGGGTGTACAGTACCTGAGTCTGTGGTAGGGTGTATAGTACCTGAGTCTGTGGTAGGGTGTACAGTACCTGAGTCTGTGGTAGGGTGTATAGTACCTGAGTCTGTGGTAGGGTGTACAGTACCTGAGTCTGCAGTAGGGTGTACAGTACCTGAGTCTGTGGTAGGGTGTATAGTACCTGAGTCTGTGGTAGGGTGTACAGTACCTGAGTCTGTGGTAGGGCGTACAGTACCAGAGTCTGTGGTAGGGTGTATAGTACCTGAGTCTGTGGTAGGGTGTACAGTACCTGAGTTTGCGGTAGTAGGCTTTGACCTTCTCCAGGGAGACGGCGTTGGTGCGCTGCTGGAACTCCTCCATGGCTGTGTGCTCCTGCTGGCTCACGCCCTCCGCACGCTCCAGTGCTGGGTCACAAAGACAGGGGGCGGTGTTTAGCTTGGCATGCACAGTACGCAATATTTTTTTTTGGATGATGGCGAAGGCTGGAGGCGACCTCTCTGCCTGTGATTGGCCTAGCGTCAAACATTCATCCAATCACATTCGCTTGGCTATCCTGCGTCTCTTTCTACAGTCTGTGGTCAGACTCAGTAGACAGACAGCAGTTTCGCTTGCTAGCATGCATGAAAGACGCCACTGTGTGTTTATGTTTTTGATATAGTCTGGTCTCTGGTTTATAATGCTGCCGCTACTCTTGGCAGTGCACGTATGTAGCCTACAGACAAATAAAAAAGAAAAGATAAAATATTCATGAGAATTGATCAAGGGTGATATAAAAACAGCGTCAATGCCCATTTACAGTGAACTTTAATTCACACTCACACACACACACACTTACTTCTGCATCTGCAATATCACCAAGTGCATTATAATTCTCCCCCCAAACTGCAGCCTGCACTATTTTCCTCTAGGTGGCGATGTTTCTCCAGATATCTGAGACACGTTGTTGCTCTGCTTTGAAGTACATGAGAACAATATGAGCTCTCTTATGTGGTTCCTGTTCCAATTGGCACTTGTCTATGGAAACTGAATGGCTAGCTGGCAGAGAGGAACGACGCCTGATGCTATCATTCATACTGGCCCAGTGGAGCACTGATGGGGCAGTGCAAGGAGCGTGGCAGGGGAGGAGAACGTGAAGGCGCAGACTTGGAAACGGCCTCTAGAGGGCTTCAATATCATTGAATTAAAGCACTTAGAGGAAATGTAAATGTGTGTAGAGACTAGAGAGACTGAGAATGATGCTGGCATTTTTAAGCAATACTGGTGCTTTTTAAATTATAAAATGCTGTCCACTGATGTCCTGATGATGATGTCTACCATGCTCAAGTGAGAATGCACCTAATCTTGACTGTGCATTTGACTCCATTGAACCTAACAGTAATACTGTGATATGCACAGTACATTCAAATTAATTAAAATAAATCTTTACTCCTAAAAGAATAACAGGGCTGTTTTTTTTAATCCAAAATGGCATCCACAGTGGGAACATGAGGTACATCCCATTTCTCTTATGTGGTATCTCCTCGTCCTCCTCGGGTGAACTGGAAGTTGTTCTGGGTCGCCATTTTGAAGACAGTTCCAAAGCTCTTCTCCCTGCTCCAAGGAACGAGGAGAGATCTCCGAGGAGCTTATGAGCGAGGACGAACGAGAGGAGCCTCGCCGGAAGAGAATTCCCGAAACGCAGGGTGACGGGGGGGAATTCCCGAAACGCAGGGTGACGGGGGGAATTCCCGAAACGCAGGGTGACGGGGGGAATTCCCGAAACGCAGGGTGACGGGGGGACTCATTAATCATCCAGACTACAGCTGTACAGCATCACGATAATTACCACGCCATGGAGCGCAAATGGGAAGAAGCTCATATGAACGCGTGCTCATCATGATGATACTGTACTGATGTATAACGTTAATGCAAGAACACGGGGAAGCTCAATTAGGTTGAGTTCATCCACAACCCATGTGTGCAGGGCCGTGGGAAGTGGGGGTGCTGCAGGTGCTGCAGCACCCTCTGCTGTTTTGTATTGGAATTGCAATGTCAATAAAAAAAAAAGATATATATGATTAAAATGTGTTTTATATTTAGGGTTTAGTTGAAGACTATGAGCAAAGCAAAGAGGGTGGAGATGTTATTTTTGTTATAATAATAAGTTCAGTGTTTCTGCTGTGTTGCTGTCTGTTGTAGTGTAAAATGACCTAAAGGGAGAGAAGGTGGTGATATGAAAGTGAGTGAGAAAAGGAGAAAATACTGAATAATGACATCACAATAGTATAATGCTAATGTTAATTCAAAATGAGATATTCCTCTAAATATGGCAAAAAAATAAATAATAATAATCTGGCGCTGCCAAAAGTCCCTTCCTTGCAGCACCCTCTACTTAAAAAGACTTCCACCGGCCCTGCGTGTGTGTGTGTGTGCGTGTGTGTGTGTGTGTGTGTGTGTGTGTGTGTGTGTGTGTGTTTGGGTGTAGCTGTGATCCGCTGGCACTATCATCAGACACGGACGTCGCTTCACATGACGCTTCAGAGGAAAAGACGTCTAATTTCTCTAAATACATATTTCCTTGTTTCCTCTCTCCTCGCCTGGTTTCCTCAGTGGGAACTAAGGACGGATGAGACGCAAGGAAAAGATGCAAAGAAAGGGAAACGTGGCTGCAATTAAGAGGAATAGGATGTACCCCGAGTCTCTTTAAACCCCAAAAACCCGAACCCGGGACACTGCTCGTGTCATGCTCTAACCGAAGGAGCTCCACACTGGGGCTCACTCACCCCTGGTGAAGAGCTCCACACTGGGGCTCACTCACCCCTGGTGAAGAGCTCCACACTGGGGCTCACTCACCCCTGGTGAAGAGGACGGTGTGCAGCTTGAGGCTGCCTCCGTTCTGCAGCCGGCTGGGCAGCTCGCTGAAGTGGCAGCTGTCCAGGTACAGAGTGACCCTCAGGGCCTGTCGGCTGCCCTCCACCTTGTAACACACGGGCGTGTCTGCAACACACACAAACACACACACGCACACACACACACACACACACACACACACACACACACACACACACACCGAAAGGATATATAAATATATAAAAGAGAGGGTTTGCTGGGAATGATAAGAGCTGTGAAGGTGGTTAACTTGAACTGATTTATTACAGCCAGCTACAGAGTGAACTGTGAATCATTCATTCCACACACACAAAAGTAAATTCAACTTAATAGTTCAGATTGATCTTGATTGAGTTTCATTTGGGAAATGTGAAACCAACGCTGAACAGCGTGATCAGCAACAAATAATAGCTCATTCCGGTGCTTTATTGAACTTTGAATTCATTTCATTTCAAAATTTCATTGAGCAAAATGTCTTGTTGAGAAATGAGGTCGTGTTGGGAAATGGGGCAACATGTTTTCTTTTTTCTTCTTTCTAGGCCAAACTGGACATATTAGCATTTTGGAAATTGAACGATTGGGGTTAAAAACAGAAATTCACCAAGAGTACAAGCTTAAGACATTTTTTAAAGAATATTCAGTATTTTTTGTGTACTGTAGTTGCGGTCCCAGGAGAGAACGCCGTGGTCTCTCTTTGGAAATGGCTGCGATGCACAACAACGACCTTAAAGAACAAGTGCACAAACGACAAACGGCCAGCAACAACTCGTAACAAGTTGACCACGCCGGCCCGTGACCGCGGCGCAGCGGCAGAGCTAGGAAACAGAAGAGCTGATCTTTACGGAGCCACATTTACAGTAGGGCCGGAGCTCTTTGCTATGAGGCCCCATCCAGGCCCAACACCATGGGACTGGCTGTGAGGCTTCAGGCCTCGGACACCACAGACAGTATAGAGAGGCAAAGTGACCGCCTACTTCCTGCTTCAGCACTGTACCAGAGATTTTCATTCGCCATTCATTTTCCCATAGACATTTTGTAAAATGCTTATAAAAAGAGTTGTACTTGTTCAAACCAAACGGTTCAGATATATTTAGAAACGGGAGAGACCGCATAACATTTTACTGGGACCAAAAAATAAAAATTAGGTTTTGGTCCGAGTGAAATGTTCTATGGTCTCTCCCGATTCTAAATATAGCTGAACCGTTTGGTTTGACCAAGTAAAACTCCTTTTATAAGCATTTGACCAAATGTCTATGGGAAAATAAATGGCGGATACAAATCTCGGGTACAGTGCTGAAGCAGGAAGTAGGCGGTCACTTTGCCTCTCTATAGGGCTTACATGGCGCTACCTAACCGATAGCTCCGAGCTCACTGAAGCCGCCTTCAGCAAATCAATGTTGTCAAGTGATGGTATGCGGGCCGAGCTGCTGAGGTACGCACCTTTGGTATAAAAAAAAAAAAAAGGTTTTTAGGCACAAAAACAGAGTGTGTGTGTGTGTGTGTGTGTGTGCGTGCACCGTCTGACCTAGATGACCAAAATCCCTGCCCCGTCCGCGGCTTCGCCTGGCAAAAAGGGAAGTGCGTGCGCTGCGTTTTCCTCCAAGCGGTAATCTCTGCGGGCCACATGGAGGCGGGCTGAAAAGAGAGCTGATTGGGGGACGCAGGAGGCGCCTGAAGTAATGCTGCTGCTGCTGCAGCCACCAGCAGATAAGTGAGGTACAGTAATTAACCCATTGATACCTGATGCAGCATTTGTGTGTGTATCCCTTTAAGACCGCGAACCGCGTTAACGCGGTTCGCGGTCTTAAAGGGATACGCACACAAATGAGGGATATACACGCAAATGCTGCATCAGGTATCAATGGGTTAAGGCAGGAAAATACTCAGGTGTCTGTCCCTTTAAATAACGCTGTCACGTCGGTGACGCCCACCCTCTGCCTGCCCAGACTCCAAAACGCTGAGTCCCAAATAAACGTTCCCACCTGAACGCTACAACGGGATATTTCTCAACCGCAGCACATATTTATGTTGATGGCAGTATATTATTAAAATATGAATGTGTATTTAGTAGTATGCCTGTGAGTGTTTTATGTTGATAATAAAAAAAAACAGAGCAAAGGTCTTATCCGTAACACAAGGACAACGAGGACGATAAGACACTGCATGTGTTGCTGTTGTTCGACATGATTTACGACGCCTTTATAGTGTTTTCGCCTCCTATTCACCGGCTCTCCCCGCCGGCAGGAAATGGAAATCTGCGCCGGCAAAAAAATGGCAGATTCTCCGTCTATAGCCGCGGCGCGCACGCGCACATAATGGAACTTTAGTTAGCGCTAGCTGAGCCAAACAGCTGCTGGTTCCGGACCGTCTGCGTTGAATGGGCCAGTCGGTCGCGGGGGGCGGCGGAGTCTCTTACTTGCGACGAGACACTCGTCTTCCAGCGGCCGGAAGAACACGGTGACTTTGTCCAGGTCCAACAGGGCCGCCTTGGTGTCCTCCAGCATGGTCCGCTCCTCCTTCTGCCAGACCAGAGGAGAGAGGACAGAGGACAGAGGGACACCTTCAGACAGCAGTCCCAGAAGACAGTGTGGGCTATAGCTTTTTGAAGACAGCCATGTGGCGGCGGTATTGTTCTATTGTATTTTTTTCTGATTAAAAAAATCTAATAAAACCGATTTTTAATTCAAAAATCCAATTTCTAAAAGGCACAATTTGAAACTGAATGCAATGGCTTGAAATGGAATGTGATTATTATTAAATGTAGTTTTTAGCTTAGCTTTTTCCTGCTCAATCAGGGATGCACCCTCATGGAGAGTGAAAAAGGTGACAGATACAGGGGCAGACACAAAACCACTCAAAACCATTCAGTGCTGTACTTTGGGGAGGTGACTAGTTTGCTTCCCAGTAAGAGAACATACAATCATCTTTTCTATGTATCCTATCTGGCTCTTATTGCTTGCCCTAGCACCTCTGTATCATACAGTTATTCTAGGGGAGGAAATTGATTATTATAATATATATATTTATTTATATATAAATATATATTATATATATGTATTTTTTACATTTATTGACTCAGCACCACGTTTCTTCTGAAAATGGGGCTGGGCTCTGATCCTTGTTATACTGGTTACTTGTAACTTTTGACTTTCTGGGAATTTAACCTTGTTACATTATTATAAAATACAGAATTATGACTTTATTATGGCTTTTCTGTCATCCTCTCTTTTTTTTTTTATATTATTATTTTTCTTCTGATTTCCCCCCATTTTCTCCCCAATTGTACTTGGCCAATTTCCCCCCTGCTGCCCCCCCGGTCGCTGCTCCACCCTCTGCCGATCTGGGGAGAGCCGTAGACTAGCACCATGCTTCCTCCGACACATGCGCAGTTGCCAGCCGCTTCTTTTCACCTGACAGCGGGGAGCTTCGCCGGCAGGATGTAGCACGTGAGAGGATCACGCCATTCCCACCAGTTCCCTTCTGCCGCAACCAGGCGCCCCGACCGACCAGAGGAGGCGCTAGTGCAGCATTCAGGACACACACCCCCAAATCCGGCTTCCCACCCGCAGGCACAGCCAATGGACGCCCGACCAAGCCGGAGGTAACACGGGGGTGCGAACCTGGGAACCTCGTGTTGGTAGGCGCGGAATCTACCGCTACACTACCCGGACGCCCCTGTCAGCCTCTTTCTGAGAGGGGAAATCCTAATGAAACTTCAAGTATACCTCTTCTGCTGTCCTTGGTACGCCCTTGATAGTCTATTTCATTTGTATAATATTCATGAAAATGACGAATGATATCCTACTGTATATGATTACGTCTGCTCAGTAAACTGTATGGGTCTGGAAAGACTAACTGACATTGCTACAGGCAAGCGGAAAGACTTTGCTCAGCTCGGAACCATACATGAGTATCATAAAAGATGGGAATGTGGGGTTCACCTGAAAGGAAATCGACCCTTCTCACGGGGGCCATTTTGTGTCAAAAAGACAGGGTAAACACAGGTGCAAGCAAAACACTAATGAGGGTTTCAAACTTCTGTTATTGGAATTTGGAAACCCTCATTAGTGTTTTGCTTGCACCTGTGTTTACCCTGCCTTTTTGACACAAAATGGCCCCCGTGAGAAGGGTCTATAATTGTAAAGAAGGTAGGGAAAAATTTCATTTTTACAGTATTTGTATTCTGTATGATATCAGTGTTAAAAACAAATCAATCAATCATGTATTCTGTATGATATCGGTGCAAATCTGACATCTTCCACATACATCCCATGTAGATTATACCCCTAAATGAGCCATCAAACCAAGCCCCACTGTCAGCCCAGCTGTCCCCTCTGACCAGGTGTGGGGCCAGCGTGGCCTGGAAGTGCAGCAGCACGCCGATGACAGACACCTGCTCCAGCCACTTGCGGCTGGTCTCCTTGCTGTCCTCCTGGTACTCGCCGGCGTTGTTGAAGCGCGCCCGCAGCGCCGCCAGCAGCTGCTCGGCCAGCGTGCACAGGGCGCCCACGGCCGCCTGGCAGAAGATCACGTCGCGCCGCAGCTGCAGCGCCGTGTCTGGAGCCAGCAGGGGGCAGGAGAGAGCAGGGGGAGAGGAGGGGAGAACCAGTGAAAGGGACAACGATGAGGATGTAAAAAAAAAAAAGGGAAAAACAGACAGGTGTATGACAGAGATACAAACAAAGCAAACACGCTTCAAAGATACATTTCTCATCATTTCTGGCAATTTGGCAGCACCGCCTGCTATTGGTCCGCGATCGGCGAGCTACGCGATCACTGGACAGACGACCTGTCAATCACCGCCCCAAAGCATAGTCTGATTTATCGTCTATTTGACTCTAAATGGGCTCATAATTTACTAAATCAACAGCGCACTGCTTGAAGAAGACTAAGTTGAAAGTAATTAATTGAGACCCTAAAATCATTAGGAAAGTATTTACTGAGGTAATAAATCATGTGTGAGAAGTCTGGTCATTTTCCGATTGACTTCTACACAATCTGACCAGGCTATTTCTTATGTTTAATAAGTAAATATTTATTTTTAATAAGTCAATATTTGTTTTATTTAACCTTTATTTATCCAGGAGCACGCTCTCTTTTTCAAGGATGCCCTGATTACAGCGTATATCACAATTAAAACAAATTAAAATCGTGTGTTGGGAAAGTTGGGAATTTTAACATGGGGGCGAATGGCGAACGACCCGACTCCCTTTTGGAGCCAGCCCCAAGTGGCCATTCCAGGAACTCCAGTTGTTGGCACAGCACTTCCGCGTCGGGCGTCATTTCTCAGAACCGAAGGTCGCGGGGGCTCGATTGTCACGCGTGCACAATCTCACCGCGAATCAGCCGAGTCGTCTGGTTTTGAAATGTTACCTGCATCCTAACCTCACCTCCCAACCTGCCACTGCAGTCTGTCTAATCAGACATGGCCTGGAGCTGCTCCTCTGTGTTCCATTAGCCAGCCTGTACCCCCAGGAGGATACCTCCATTAAGCAGTACCATATGCCCCCTCTCTGCACACTGCAGTGGCTGCAGCATGGTACCGCCTCCACACCTCCCCTCTCCCCCTCTGCCTGTACAAACACACAGGAACAACCTCAAACATATCCCCCGCAGGCCTGATACCATGATACCACCATCATTATCTGCAGGATTCTGACAGTGACATTTAAGACTTTTTAGGCCCTTTTGTTGCTACGTGGAATCGAATTAAAGGTAACCCGCGCAAATGCCCTGAAGCCCCACAGAGCAGCCTTATGGCAGAGATGCTCACAAGTCATTTTTTTGCAAGTCCAAGTCAAGTCTCAAGTCTTTGAGGGGCAAGTCCAAGTCAAGTCTCAAGTCTTTGAGGGGCAAGTCCAAGTCAAGTCTCAAGTCCCTATGGATGAGTGTTCTATCATCTGCTGCATGCCCTCCAGTCTGCTTAGATTAGAACACTGTATAGTTAAAACTAAGGCATTCAAAGCATGTACTGTATTATCCTCACTCCTTATCTATTAGAATAAAGTAGCAGCAATGATTAGAGATTACAGTAGTAGACATTTGCTTTATGTTAATGTACCAAAAAAAAAATGTTCACAAGTCCCAAACCTTCAAGTCCAAGTCAAGTCTCAAATCTTTGAGGACGAGTCTCAAGTCAAGTCTCGAGTCAGTGTGTGTGTGACTTAAGTCCAAGTCCCCATCTCTGCCTTATGGCACTTTAGGCACAATGTTTTGGGGGTACCTCAACAACACGGCTAATTGTTTTCCACGTGGAGAATGGTCCTACCCCTAACCCACTCACATCCCCCTAGCCACTCCCCCTCAACCTGACTCTACGACATTCCTATCCTTAGCGACCGCCCCTTTTCCACAGCCCCGCCCCCTTCCGTGACCAGCCTACTGCCAACGCCGCGGGGGGAAAAAGTGATTTGATGATGAAAGCAAAGAAAAAGCACATGGGGAAAATAAATGTGATGTCCAGTGGTTTGATCAAAGTAGATGTTTTAACCCAGCTCTGTATTATTCTAAGAATGAATGTGCATTTATTGTGACCAGCCGGGAGAAAATAAGGTCAAAGTAAATCAAATGTACACTACTGCCGATTTATATTCACATCTTTTGGGGGAAATTCATGGCATTTTGCCCTGCCTTGACTAGATATCAGTGAATGACTAAAATATAATAGATCTATCTGTATCTCACTTCACATATCAACCTGCTTGGACATGGTGAAAAATGAAGGCTGCTGAAATCTGTTTTCAAGATATTTGAACACTATTTAGGCCTTCAATTTAAATCATTTAAAACCCACGTTCAGACTTTTTAACGATCCCCCGAGGTGAGACTGGCTGCACTGTTTGAGGATGCTGGACCATCTCATTTGTAAACAGCAACACAACACGCCGCCGACGCCCTTCAACGGCTTCAGGTAGGAAGGCGTTGGTGCTGTCTTGAGACGGAGGAGGTACAGTAACAGTACGCTGTGGATCATTCAGCCTGGCTCCAGTCTCCTGGTGAAACTTGACCTGGGCTATATTGAGGCGTGACCACGCGCCCCGACCTCTCTCTCTGAATATGAGTGAGCTTCACTCGTACACACTGACGTGCTCACAACTCTACCTGTGCACTTGAGCAGAGCCAGCAGCAGCTGATTCTTTCCATCTGCAGACAGGAAGAAAAACAAAGGTGTAATGACGTAACCGCATATACCTTCACATGGCACATGGTGTGTGTGTGTGTGTGTGTGTGTGTGTATGTGTGTGTGTGTGTGTGTGTGTGAGTGTGTGTGTGTGTGTGTGTGTGTGTGTGTGTGTGTGGGTGTGTGTGGGGGTGTGTGTGTGTGTGGGTGTGTGTGTGTGTGTGTGTGCGTGTGTGTGGTCCACTAACCGTCCACGAATCTCTGCAGGCTCTCCACCAGGGTTTTGATGGAGCTCGGTAGGTTCCAAGGGTCCTCCTGGATGTTCTTGTGGATGATGGAGCGATAGCGAACCGTCCAGTCTTCTGTATGGCGAAACTCTGTTTGCATATAAGGATTATATTTTTTACATTCTCAGTTACATTTTAAAAGTCATGATAAAAAGACTTGTAAAAATGATTCAGGCTAACCGTAGCTATCTCAAGATGATTAGGAATTGCTCGACGTTTGATTGTGCCTTGCTGTTCTTAAACGCCACGCTCCAAGCTATCGGTTTGAATCCGAACCACCGGTGGTTCGCACCAATCAGCATCCTATGAGGCAGCTAGGGGCGGGCTTTGGGGGTGACACCAGCGAGAGTGAGCCCGTGATAGACGGTGACAGACAGACGGTTCATCCAATCACCTGCCAGGTATTTTGAAAGTGCCTGCCCTTTGAAAGGGTTTCCCGAGTGACTCGTTCACCAGATGGTTATGTGAAAACAAAGCATCTAGCGGCGTCAGGTTAGGAACTTGCTACCTGATCACTTGAAATCTGTTGCAAACATTTTTAAGAGTTACCCTGTTATCTAGTTTTCTGTAGTTGTTACTAAATGTATGTTTTCCAGCAGATCATTTATGGCCGTTACTACAATTGTAGTGTACTGTATGGTGTCTTTTTTACTCTGTTTACCTTTTTTTTTTTTACACCCCCCACCCCCGACACACACACACACACACACACACACACACACACACACACATAAACAGATATTTGTGTGTGTATTCTATCTCTGTTTTATTGTTTTTGTGTTTTTACAAAAGCTAAGCTAATCTAATTAGCTAAGGCTATAAATAGTATAAGTGGCATCATACCATTTCTGACTAATATTCTGTCTATGTATCTGTCCTTATTCAGATAAACATTGAAAATGGAAATAAAAATAAGAGGGTGTGTGTGTGTGTGTGTGCGTGTGTTTGTGTGTGTGTGTGTGTGTGTGTGTAGTGGTTGGATAAACGGAAGCCTGTCGCCACAGTACTCTCACCTTCACCTCACAGATCTAAGCGCGCACGCATGCACGCACCCCACACACACACACACACACACACACACACACACACACACACACACACACACACACACAAACATGTACCTGGTTGGCTGTGGTCAGGATGAAAGTGCCTCGTCTCCTCACAGGCCTTGGTCATGACAGGCCCTTTGAGTAGGCTGTTGATGGAGTCAACCTGCACACGCACACACACACACACACACACACACACACACACACACACACACACAGAGACAATCCATGCACAAAATAAATAAATGCAGTGTGCACACTGCACTCTCAAACAGCAAATGAGCAGTGTTGGGCAAGTTACTCGGGAAGTGTAATTAGTTATGTATGACTGATTACTCATTTAAAAAAACAATACAATTACTTGACTTAGTACTTGGTTTCCAAAGCAACTATTTACATTACTTGTTACATTACTATATTACTTTAATAGCTAACCCCCCTTCCAAAAAAGTGACGTACAACAAACCTGTTTAGAACTGTTTTACAACTGAATCCACTATAGTGGAACAATAATGAAGCTGACAGGAGTCAACAATCAGCCAAACTGCAGACTTTATTTATTACCCACATCAGCATGGGAGCTGGGGCTCTGTTTGTTTCTCTGTCCCACTGTGATGTCATAAATCCCACTGTGACATCATCTGTGATGTCATAAATCCCACTGATGACATCATCAGTGATGTCATAAATCCCACTGGTGATGTCATCAATCTCATAGGACAAAAAAAATCAAATCGTGTTCTGGCAATGCAGTAGTCTTGCATCGCCTGACGTATCTCCACACGTGGTTTTAGCACTGTGCCAGTGCTGGAGAGAGCAATGCATTCACTCGAAGTGACTAAGGCCATGTTCAGACTAGGAGGCCAAATCTGATTTGTGAACTTTAGTGACCTATTAATGACTATATCCAGATTGGTTTTATGAGTCTGGACGCTCCAAGTCTGATTTGTGTCACTTGTCCCAAACCACATAGGGAGGTAGTTTCCAATCTGCTTCAAATGTGCTTTTAACTGATGTGTCTTCAGTGCGGACGCGCCGCAGATCCACCAAATCTGATTTGAACGTCACTCGCAACTCATCATCAAATGCTTCTGCGCAGGAAAACCACGTCACCAACGTACGTATTTACTGATGCCCACGTCGTTACCATAGCAACCCATGCAGATAGGCTGTTTAGGTCTGGACACACAGATCCGACTTGAGAATCAGATTTGTGGCAGTGCGGACACACTCCCAAATCACATTTGGGAAACCAATCAAGATAATGATGATTAATGACTTCATCAGCAAATCGGATTTGCCTGTAATGTGAACATGGCCTAAGATTAGTAACTGTATGTTTGATTTGTATTTTTGGAAATGACTGGGGAAAGGAATACAATGACTGTAACTTAAGTTACTGCGCAACACTTCTGCCGAGTGTCTTCTGACTCGATTGTGTCAGCATGGAGGATAACAACGAGGCCGGGGGGGGGGGGGGGGGAAGAGGCCCCGCCCCCTGCGCTGCTGTTTACATGTGCAGAGAGCTGCACGAGCCAAGATGGCTGCCAACCTCCAGGGGGACAAACGACATCAAGTGGCGCTGAGAGGAGATGAAAAGCTGGACGGACGCCTTGGACTGGAGCCACTGAGGCAGTGGAGGTCTACTGTGTGTGTGTGTGTGTGTGAGAGAGAGAGAGAGAGAGAGAGAGAGAGAGAGAGAGAGAGAGAGAGAGAGAGAGAGAGAGAGAGAGAGAGAGAGAGATGGGGGGGGGAATAGAGGAGGGCAAGTGAAGCGGGATGCTCACCCGAGGAGAGCGAGCGCCACGAGCTAACTCAGCCCAGATGCTGAGTGGTTACTATCTACAATCATCTAAGCCAACTGGCTTGGAGCGGCTGATACTGGTGTGTGTGTACGTGCGTGTGTGTGTTAATACTGCTCTGTGTGTGTGTGTGTGTGTTAATACTGGTGTGTACGTGCGTGTGTGTGTGTGTGTGTGTTCCCATTGCAAAACACATGACACGAGAGCCGTGCGTCCTACAACCAGAGAGTTGGGCTTTGACACCAAACGGATCCCAGACAGCAGCTCGTGTCGGCGGCTGCGGTGGCTCGGGGAGGGTGGGTGGTGGTGGTGGTGGTTACCTGGTTGAACAGGTGCTCCAGGCAGCCATGCAGCTTGTCCTGCTTGTCTGACGGGATCCTCATGTCACACGGCAACTCGTCTCCTAGCAGAAAACACAAAACGCAGAACAGGACAGTTAATGACGGGACAATTTATCATCATTTATTCTAAGAAGTTGGCACCCGTGAAATCGCACAAATCAAGAAAATGGGTTGTTTAATCCATCGGTTAAAAAGAAATAAAAGTCAATATTTTTTTAAACCAATGGGAGCACGCACGTTTCAAAACTTGAATATCCGGAACTCAACTCCCCCGGCCGTGTCTTTTTATGCTAATTTCCTTCCTACCGTGCCGACAGATTTTCATGCAAAACGAAAATGGGTCTTCTTGAGGGATTCGATTGTGAAGAACGCACTCGACAAACAACAGTTTTAATATACCTGTTAGCAAACTAAGCTCGTTCGGGGCAAACCAAGCTTGTTAAATAAGCTTCTTCAACTATTTCCTGATTTCAATGTATGACCACATCATTTGAAAGTTTACAATCTGTACTTTAAGCATCTGTACAAAGCTGTTACCCAAAACACCCGTCCCTGGCACATTTGTCAAATATAATAAACATTTATTATAATAATAATAATTTGTCAGATCTCATTGTACATCAGTTACAAAGTGTAACATATCTGTCCCCCTCATACAGACTGTACTGTCTTTGACCAGTACAACCACAGTCTGATCTGCTGGCCACTGAGCAGCTCCACTGTCTGGAGCGGTTGGGGTTAAGGGCCTTGCTCAAGGGCACCTCAGTGGTGGTAATGATGAGGGAGGGGCACGCGCTGCCTTTTCACTTCTCTTTCCCCACCCAGATGTATCCTGCCGGTCCCGGGGATTGAACCGACGACCTTCCGGTCACAAGCTCGCTTCTCTAACCGTCGGGCCACCACTGCCCCCGTGCCACATTATGTTCAACATTAGCTGGCAATTAGCTTACCCAATAAACCAATCAATTTTTCTTCCTTGTGGGCGTGTCTTTTTCTATCACTCAGGAATCCCCTCGACTCACTTCAACCCAGACGGAAACGCACCCAATTCCGATAAATTTTCCCTTTACTTTCGAAAAGTTGACTCAAAATTCTCATGCCGCTTACGTGAAAACATGCTTATTACAGTGTAGGGCAGTGATACTCAACTGGCGGCCCGCTGCTTTTTATTATTTATTTTTATTTTTTACAGTGCACCTGAACGCAACATGTAAGATACCCGCTGAATAAGTGTCCAAATGTTCATGTCATTCTGGCCAATACTCCACTTCTGTTATAGCATTTCACTCTGGAATATGGAATATCTTTCAATAATCTATGATTTAGCTGCTAAATTGTCAAATACCGCCATCTGCTCGCTACCCAGGCACTTATGTACTTAACCTAACTAATTATCCGGTGTGCACCACATTGTCAGACTAAACTCCGGCTGACACCCCAAAAACCTACAATCCGCTACAGAAAAATGTATATTGATTGTTTATTAACTGGCCCCTGGCCTTCTATCATTTCACGAAAGTGGCCCCCGGGCAAAGCAAGTTGAGTATCCCTGGTGTAGGCTGCTCCGAACGAGAACGTCTTCTTTGACTTACAATCTCATGTTTTACACCTCTGCGCCAACACGTCATTTAAAAGACAGATAGGTGTCCTTTCGTTTTGCGCTAAACAGGGGGGCAGCTCAACCCATCTTCCTTCCAGGACCTTCCATGCTTACCTGAGCCCATCTCATCGCTGCCCAGGTAAGAGCTGTTGCTTCGCACGCTGGTGTAGGACAGCACCGAATCTCTGTTGCTGTTGCATTCACTGGAAAACACACACACACACACACACACACACACACACACACGCACGCACACGCACAGAACGTTAAAGTCCAATATCAGGCAAAGGGTTCATTCGCTTGCGAAACCGCACGGGGAGCGAACTGCGAGGCTGTGTCTTGTAATTATAGCGTCAAATCGTCCCGCTGATTGTAACTGCCTGCGCTGATTTATGCGAGACCCGAGCTAATTGGACGCTTCTCACAAACAACAACAACCGCCGACATTCACTAGCGAAGCATTCCAGTCAAATACCGTAACCCGTGGCTGCCTTTAACATTCCAAAACACTCCACCGATAATAATAATAATAATAAGTGTGTACTCTGCATGAACCAATACGGATATGCTGAAACGGGGCGCGCACAGTCACGACGATAAACTGTCAAAATTTTTATAGATATGTTTTCTTTCTACCTCAGCTGTCAACACTTTCTATGACCTGTCAAGACAGTGTGTGTGAAATGGCTGAGTCGGGTATTTTTCGGGTTTCATTGCAATTACCGTGCGCACGTGGGTGATTTATGGAGCTCAAATTATACGCTGAAGTGAGGGCGTTCTCCCTTTTCAACCCCCCCCCCCCCCCCCCCCCCCGAGCGGTACTCTTGTGACTCACAGAGTGGTAGTCACAAGCCCAAATTACCATCACGACTCTCCTAGGAGCGGCCGCCCTGCTCGGCCTGCTGACAGAATGTGGGAGAATCCAAACCTTATATAACGAGCCAGCCGGTAGTTTGGCTCGGATTCACCCTTCTGGCTTTCATTCATTCGTTTCATTCATTCTCACAACACACACACACACACACACACACACACACACACACACACACACACACACACACACACACACACACCAGCATGTAAACAAACACACCACGACACACTCATATCAACATGAGCGTGCTGTAAATTATTAATCCCTCCATCCGCTCTTTGGATGCCATGATCCCCATCCTGATGCCAATGGTGGGGACCCACTGTTACTATTATTATTATTATTATTATTATTATATTATTACCGTTATTATTAGTCCTATACTATAGTACTATAGTCAGTGGTGTTCAGTGTTGGGTAAGTTACTTTCAAAATGTAATATACTACATATTACTAGTTA
>NC_139637.1:12308890-12336390 GCF_964638095.1 Poromitra crassiceps
CACACACACACACACACACACACACACACACACACACACACACACACACACACACACACACACACACACAGGCACACACACACACACACACACACACACACGCAGGCACACAAACACACACACACACACACGTCTACCACACCAACTATCGGCACTGCTGTGATTCGGTCGTAGGCACGAGGCCGCAGGCCCAGTGCCGAAGATAATCACAGCAGTGACGATATTAGACAACAACAGCACGACCTCGAGTGTGATATTGCTTTTATACAACAGTTCTATTAAACAAAGCTGATTAAAAAAATGACAAAAAGCTGAGAAAATATATGATTTCTCTATTTATTCCTCCGCCAACAAAAATAGTCCCCTCAGCTTTCTGCTTTGCTGAAAATGTAGCCTAATCAGCCTAATTAACTGCAGGCTGTCTACTTTACTACTGTCTACTCTACAGCTGTGAAGTGTTTTGTTGATTAGAGCAGCTTTGAAGCGGAGTGATCTACACACAGTAAAGCGCCAGTGCGTTATCGTGAAATATCGGCACTGGTAGGATCCCTCTTGTCCAATCAATGTGCCCGGCCGGAACTAACTGTTGTATAAGTAAGGGATAATGTAGTGGTGGTGATTACGGGGGAAATAATGACCGACAGGTGAATGATTGAGCCCGACGCGCAGCGGAGGGCTTAATCATTCACCTGAAGGTCCTTATTTCCAGTAATCACCGGCTCACTATACATTATCCCGTTTAGAACACGGCCTACAACTAAATCATTCAATAATCTGACAAAAATAATTATTCTAATAGATTTTTTAATAGCGTTTTCAACGACAAAGCGGTTTCATTCGTAATTGGCACACAAGACATCACAGCTGCAACTGGTTGGCCTAATTAGTAGTGTCTGCTGACAAAAGGCTCTTATCAACTGATTAATCCAGGTGTGCCTAATCATTGTCTGAGTGTTGACACAGCTGGATTAATCAGTAGAGCAGCGGTCGGTTGTCGAGAAATAATGACCGGTGAATCTTGTTGATTGACCAATCAGAATCGAGTATTCAAGAGAGCCGTGTTCTAAAAATGAATATGTTCAAGGTTTTCACTTTAGGTTGCTCGCACACACACGCACACAACATAAACTAAAGTAAACTACCGTAAATTCCGGACTATAAGCCGCGGCTTTTTTCCCGTTTTTTGGCCTTTTTTGGCCCCTGCGGCTTATATAACGGTGCGGCTTATCTATGGATT
This sequence comes from Poromitra crassiceps, assembly GCF_964638095.1. Classification (NCBI taxonomy): domain Eukaryota; kingdom Metazoa; phylum Chordata; class Actinopteri; order Beryciformes; family Melamphaidae; genus Poromitra; species Poromitra crassiceps. Next base: position 12,310,128 of record NC_139637.1, read on the forward strand.
AAAAAAAAAAAAAAAAAAAATCTCTCTTTTTTAGCACTCTTTCTAACTATAAATCCACTTCTGTTTTAATTTCCTCTCTTGCCCTCTTTTAACAACATAACATAACATAACATAACACAACACAGGTAAGCAGAAAGAAAAAGACGAAGCAATCACCGCCATGAATGAGGAAATGACTCACCTGCTGGAGGCTGGAGATACACGGCTTGGGCTAAACTTTTACTCCATGAAACACTATCGATTAAGTCCGACATCGCTCAGAGGTTTGAGCAGCTTGAAAACAAGTTTGAAAACGTGCAGAAGTCCATCCACTCAATCACTAAAGAAAATAAGGCAATCGTGAACAAAGTTTCTAATGCGGAAAAGCGCATCAGCGCACTGGAGGACAAAAACAACACAGTGAGTCCGAAAGTGGATAAAATGCAAAAACAAATCGAAACCCTGCACACGCAGGTTGATGACTTAATCAGCAGGAGTAAAAGAAATAACATTCGCCTGATCAATGTAAAAGAGGGAGCTGAGATTGGTGACATGGACGCTTTCGTGGCAAAATCCTGTGTTACATCCTGGACCTGAAGGAAGGCGAGAAACCACCAGAGGTGGACAGGGCACACCGGGCGCCTCGGCCACGTCCAGACCCCGGCCTGCCACCGAGGGCCATCTTCATCTGCCTACTCCGCTGGCCCGACCGTCAACTCATCCTCCAGGCTGCGGGGAAGAAGCCCCTCACCTGGGAGGGTACGCGCTTTTTCGTCCGGCAGGACCTCTCCGCGTTGGTGCAACAGAAACGCGCAACATACAACAGCATCATCGAAAAGGTTAAAGTCAATGGATATCGCTTTGGCGTACTGTACCCAGCGAGACTCGTCATAACCATTGATGGACAGCGGCGGAACAAGAGCTCAAAGTGAAACTGCCGAATATCTTTTGAGTTGGACTGGTCAATAGTACTGTGAGTAACTAAAATAAAAAAATAAAAAACGGAATTCTCTCTTCTTTAGCACTCTTTCTAACTATAAATCCACTTCTGTTTTAATTTCCTCTCTTGCCCTCTTTTCACCACACCGCGGACACTGTGTGCACTGTAAAAAAAAACAAAAAATACCATTAAAACACCCGCGGCTTATAGTCCGGTGCGGCTTATATAAGAAAAAAATAGTCAACTCTGAAGGTGCGGCTTATACACCGGTGCGCCTTATAGTCCGGAATTTACGGTAGATGAATTGTCCGTTTAAATGTAATTGTCAAACATATAAACTAAACTAGATGGATCCTCCTGACATGCCAGCAGGCTCCCCGGGGGGCAGGGCGTGGCGAGGCGCGGCGTACTCGGCCATGTTGGACAGTCCATGTGCCACACAGCAGCTGAGCCTGAATCGTGCTGTCCTCATACTGCAGGCCTCGTGCCACTCGTTGGTGCTCTCGTCGTAGCGCTCCACCTTATTGTTGAAGCCTCCACACACGAACAGCTGGTCGTCCATCACCTCAATGCCAAACCTGCTGCGTGGATTCAGCATGTCGGGCACGGTGCTCCACGTGTTGGTTAGCGGCTCGTAGGCCTCGGCGCTGCGCAGGTGGTTGAGGCCGTCCCAGCCGCCCACTGCGTAGACGCGCTGTCTGTAGGCGATGATGCCCAAGTCGCAGCGCCTGCTACTCATGGGGGCGATCTTCATCCACTGGTTGGTGTCTGGGTTGTAGCACTCAGCTGTGTTCAGGTGCCTCTTCCCATCGTAACCACCACAGATGTACACCTTGCCGTTGAGTACTGTGGCGCTGGCCCTGCTCCTCTGCTCATTCATGGGTGGGAGCAGAGTCCACTTGTCAGTCTGAGGATCATAGCACTCGGCACTGTTGAGACGGACGTTTCCATTGTGGCCTCCAATGGCATAGATGCTGCCATTCAGTACTGCCACGCTGACCCAGCCCCGGGGATTATGCATGGGTGCCACATCGTGCCAAGTACGGGTACGGAGGTCAAACTTCCGCACGCTGCTGAGACAGTCAAAATTGCTGTTGTAGCCGCCAACACAGTAGACAATGCCATTTAGGAAAGCGGCACCGTGGTAAGCCTGGATAGACTCAAGTTCAATGTTTGGTACGTTGACCCAGAGCTCGGCACGGGGATCGTATACCTCAATGCTATTTGTTAGCCCCCCGCCGTAACCCCAGCCTCCAATGGCCAACAGGACGGCATGAGGCAGGCGCGGGCGAGTCAGAGGGTTGGAGGGTCTGTTGGTGATGACATCATACATGGCCCTCTCTGCATCGAGGATGATCGTCTCACACTCGGCGTTGTCTTTAACCAGACTGTTGTTCTTCACCTGGTTGATGAAGTAGTCGGTGGTCATCAAGCCCAGGCGGATCTTAGGCAGCAGCACAGACATGTGACCTTCACGCTCCTCGGGCGAGTGGGCGATCCAGCGGAGGACGGCCTCGAACACCGTGCTCTCCTGTCTCACATTCAGATCGTCTCTTGCCAGGATGTCCGTCAGCTGCTCCAGAGAGAGTTCCAGGAACTCTTCAGAGGCTGTGGCAATCTGCTCAAAGTGCTCCAGGATGAAGAGAAAGGCCTTGCTCCTCAAGTCCGGGCAGTAGTAGAAGTCTAGAAACTTTAAGATGCCGATGCAGTTCTCCGGGCAGAGCCGCGCCTCCAGGAACTCACAGCAGGAGCGGACGACCCCCATGATGCCGAGGTAGTCTGCTGCTATCAACAGCTCCTCCACGTTGTCCTCGGTCACCGGGACAGAGCTGGTGTAGGCGTACTCTATGAGGAGACGCATCATGTCTGCTGACACGGGGCCGGCCATGTCGTAGATGTTGTCCTGTGACGTCCAGCCATGGGTGAAGAGAGCGTGGAAGTATTGGCTGCAGGTGCAGAGGACTCCACATGAATTGAATTCCACATCATCCACTCTGATCACCACGTCACACACTGACTCCTCCAGATGCAGCTCATCTGACCCTTCGTCTTGTTTGTTCATTTTGTTCAACTATCCTGGATGAATACCTTATACCTTCAACAGTACCTGTGATTTACTCAAATATTTGGAGTCTGGGTGAGTTTTGTCCTTCTCCTGGAGCTGGCACCAGCTTGCCGGTCCTACTTATAGCCTCTGATGGGAAGGATTTATGACATCACTGATGATGTCACAATGTATATGATGTCATCAGTGATGTCATAAATCACTGATGATGTCACTGTTTAGGTGACATCACTACTGATTTATGACATCATCAGTGATGTCATAAATCCTACTGAGGCACTGTGTGTGTGTGTGTGCGCGCACGTGTGTCTGTAACCTTCTCGTTGGACCTCTCTGGTTCTGTCTGCCTCTTTTAATTTCCTAATCAAAACATTTCTTTCAGGGGATGCATAACTACCCGTCCAACCCTAGAATCTAAGATCATTTTTTAAGCAATAAACCTTTTTCACAGGAGCCATGTTGTGTCTAAAAGGCAGGAAGTAATACAGGTGCAAGCAGAAAATTAATGAGGGTTTCCAACTTCCAATTCATTTACTGTAGGTGTTTCAGTGCTTGACCCTCATTAATGTCAAACTAGGGGGTTTTCATCATTCTGAATCAGTAGAGCAGCGGTCGGTTGTCGAGAAATAATGACCGGTGAATCTTGTTGATTGACCAATCAGAATCGAGTATTCAAGAGAGCCGTGTTCTAATAATGAATATGTTCAAGGTTTTCACTTTAGGTTGCTCGCACACACACGCACACACACACGCACACAACATAAACTAAAGTAAACTAGATGAATTGTCCTTTTAAATGTAATTGTCAAACATATAAACTAAACTAGATGGATCCTCCTGACATGCCAGCAGGCTCCCCGGGGGGCAGGGCGTGGCGAGGCGCGGCGTACTCGGCCATGTTGGACAGTCCATGTGCCACACAGCAGCTGAGCCTGAATCGTGCTGTCCTCATACTGCAGCCCTCGTGCCACTCGTTGGTGCTCTCGTCGTAGCGCTCCACCTTATTGTTGAAGCCTCCACACACGAACAGCTGGTCGTCCATCACCTCAATGCCAAACCTGCTGCGTGGATTCAGCATGTCGGGCACGGCGCTCCACGTGTTGGTTAGCGGCTCGTAGGCCTCGGCGCTGCACAGGTCGTTGAGGCCGACCCTGCCGCCCACTGCGTAGACGCGCTGTCTGTAGGCGATGATGCCCAAGCAGCAGCGCCTGCTGCTCATGGGGGCGATCTTCATCCACTGGTTGGTGTCTGGGTTGTAGCACTCAGCTGTGTTCAGGTACCTCGTCCCATTGTAACCACCACAGATGTACACCTTGCCGTTGAGTACTGTGGCGCTGGCCTCGCTCCTCTGCTCATTCATGGGTGGGAGCAGAGTCCACTTGTCAGTCTGAGGATCATAGCGCTCGGCACTGTTGAGATGGACCATTCCATTGAAGCCTCCCATGGCATAGATGCTGCCATTCAGTACTGCCACGCTGACACAGCCCTGGGGATTATGCATGGGTGCCACATCGTGCCAAGTACGGGTACAGAGGTCAAACTTCCGCACGCTGCTGAGACAGTCAAAATTGCTGTTGTAGCCGCCAACACAGTAGACAACGCCATTTAGGAAAGCGGCGCCGTGGTAAGCCCAGATATACTCAAGTTCAATGTTTGGTACATTGACCCAGAGCTCGGCACGGGGATCGTATACCTCAATGCTATTTGTTAGCCGCCCGCCGTAACCCCAGCCTCCAATGGCCAACAGGACGGCATGAGGCAGGCGCGGGCGAGTCAGAGGGTTGGAGGGTCTGTTGGTGATGACATCATACATGGCCCTCTCTGCATCGAGGATGATCGCCTCACACTCGGCGTTGTCTTTAACCAGACTGTTGTTCTTCACCTGGTTGATGAAGTAGTCGGTGGTCATCAAGCCCAGGCGGATCTTAGGCAGCAGCACAGACATGTGACCTTCACGCTCCTCGGGCGAGTGGGCGATCCAGCGGAGGACGGCCTCAAACACCGTGCTCTCCTGTCTCACATTCAGATCGTCCTGTGCCAGGATGTCCGTCAGCTGCTCCAGAGAGAGTTCCAGGAACTCTTCAGAGGCTGTGGCAATCTGCTCAAAGTGCCCCCGGATGAAGAGAAAGGCCTTGCTCCTCAAGTCCGGGCAGTAGTAGAAGTCTAGAAACTTTAAGATGCCGATGCAGTTCTCCGGGCAGAGCCGCGCCTCCAGGAACTCACAGCAGGAGCGGACGACCCCCATGATGCCAAGGTAGTCTGCTGCTATCAACAGCTCCTCCACGTTGTCCTCGGTCACCGGGACAGAGCGGGTGTAGGCATACTCTATGAGGAGACGCATCATGTCTGCTGACACGGGGCCGGCCATGTCGTAGATGTTGTCCTGGGACGTCCAGCCATGGGTGAAGAGAGCGTGGAAGTATTGGCTGCAAGTGCAGAGGACTCCACATGAATTGAATTCCACATCATCCACTCTGATCACCACGTCACACACTGACTCCTCCAGATGCAGCTCATCTGACCCTTCGTCTTGTTTGTTCATCTTGTTCAACTAACCTGGATGAATACCTTATACCTTCAACAGTACCTGTGATTTACTCAAATATTTGGAGTCTGAGTGAGTTTTGTCCTCCTGGAGCTGGCACCAGCTTGCCGGTCCTACTTATAGCCTCTGATGGGAAGGATTTATGACATCACTGATGATGTCACAATGTATATGATGTCATCAGTGATGTCATAAATCACTGTTTAGGTGACATCACTACTGATTTATGACATCATCAGTGATGTCATAGACATTGTGACATCATCAGTGATGTCATAAATCCTACTGAGGCACTGTGTGTGTGTGTGTGCGCACGTGTGTCTGTAACTTTCTCGTTGGACCTCTCTGGTTCTGTCTGCCTCTTTTAATTTCCTAATTAAAACATTTCTTTCAGGGGATGCATAACTACCCGTCCAACCCTAGAATCTAAGATCATTTTTTAAGCAATAAACCTTTTTCACAGGAGCCATGTTGTGTCTAAAAGGCAGGAAGTAATACAGGTGCAAGCAGAAAATTAATGAGGGTTTCCAACTTCCAATTCATTTACTGTAGGTGTTTCAGTGCTTGACCCTCATTAATGTCAAACTAGGGGGTTTTCATGATTCTGAATCATTTGTTTTACCACTCCTTGTCATGAAAATGGCCACGCCCACTTTTCCTGCTCGCCCTGAACAATCTTTTTCTGTGAAAATAAATATCTACATGTTGGAAATCATCTTTTCAATGGTTTTTGGCCTACAATGCTACACAGTACATGGTCTATGTGACTACAATGCTGCACAGTACATGGTCTCTGTGACTACAATGCTGCACAGTACATGGTCTCTGTGACTACAATGCTACACAGTACATGCTCTCTACTGCACAGTACATGGTCTCTGTGACTACAATGCTGCACAGTACATGGTCTCTGTGACTACAATGCTGCACAGTACATGGTCTCTGTGACTACAATGCTGCACAGTACATGGTCTCTGTGACTACAATGCTGCACAGTACATGGTCTCTGTGACTACAATGCTGCACAGTACATGGTCTCTGTGACTACAATGCTGCACAGTACATGGTCTCTGTGACTACAATGCTGCACAGTACATGGTCTCTGTGACTACAATGCTGCACAGTACATGGTCTCTGTGACTACAATGCTGCACAGTACATGCTCTCTGTGACTACAATGCTACACAGTACATGCTCTCTGTGACTACAATGCTGCACAGTACATGGTCTCTGTGACTACAATGCTGCACAGTACATGGTCTCTGTGACTACAATGCTGCATAGTACATGGTCTATGTGACTACAATGCTACACAGTACATGCTCTTTGTGACTACAATGCTGCACAGTACATGCTCTCTGTGACTACAATGCTGCACAGTACATGGTGTCTGTGACTACAATGCTGCACAGTACATGGTGTCTGTGACTACAATGCTGCACAGTACATGGTCTCTGTGACTACAATGCTGCACAGTACATGGTCTCTGTGACTACAATGCTGCATAGTACATGGTCTATGTGACTACAATGCTACACAGTACATGCTCTTTGTGACTACAATGCTGCACAGTACATGCTCTCTGTGACTACAATGCTGCACAGTACATGGTCTCTGTGACTACAATGCTGCACAGTACATGGTCTCTGTGACTACAATGCTGCACAGTACTTGGTCTCTGTGACTACAATGCTGCACAGTACTTGGTCTCTGTGACTACAATGCTGCACAGTACTTGGTCTCTGTGACTACAATGCTGCACAGTACATGGTCTCTGTGACTACAATGCTGCACAGTACTTGGTCTCTGTGACTACAATGCTGCACAGTACATGGTCTATGTGACTACAATGCTGCACAGTACATGGTCTCTGTGACTACAATGCTGCACAGTACATGGTCTCTGTGACTACAATGCTGCACAGTACTTGGTCTCTGTGACTACAATGCTGCACAGTACATGGTCTCTGTGACTACAATGCTACACAGTACATGGTCTCTGTGACTACAATGCTGCACAGTACATGGTCTCTGTGACTACAATGCTACACAGTACATGGTCTCTGTGACTACAATGCTGCACAGTACATGGTCTCTGTGACTACAATGCTACACAGTACATGGTCTATGTGACTACAATGCTACACAGTACATGGTGTCTGTGACTACAATGCTGCACAGTACATGGTCTCTGTGACTACAATGCTACACAGTACATGGTCTATGTGACTTTTGGGTAGAGGGGTAAAAAATTTATGTTTTGATGAATTGACCAATGTTTGCCCTGACCAAGGATCTATACACGGGCAGGACTGGGCTAAAAACAAGACTATCCACATTTTAGAGTAATAGTTGTTTGAACATTTGTTGTGTCTATTCTGTCTGTTTTTATATGCCACTAATGCCGTTCTCCACTATCTCCACACAAACACACACGCACACGCACGCGCACGCGCACGCACACACACACACACACACACACACACACACACACGCACACACTTTCTCTCAGTGGTATGCTGGCTTCACTCCCTGTTCCTGTACTGGGCCTGGCCCATAAATATTTTGCGCCTGAAGAATGTGTCTTTTGTAAATCCTCAGCTTTGAACAAGGAGAAGAGCAGACACAACGGGGTGACGAGTGTGTGTGTGTGTGCGTGTGTGTGTGCGTGTGTGTGTGTGTGTGTGTGCGAGTGTGAGTGAGACTGCAAGTGCTACCCACGAAATATAATCTGTCTACCTGGTACCCCCACACTCACAATCCATTTTGTTTGAACCATCCAGATTCACAGCACCATCTAGAATCCACAGCACACATAACGAATGGATGTCATGCATACAAACAACTGTACATAGCTCGCCATGACCGTATTGTAAATATTGTGTCTGATGCAGTCCATAACATCATGCCTGCTAGTGCAGTACTGTATAAGCACAGTAGAGTGGTACCAGAGTGGTTTGGGTCTGCCTGTGATGTCTTTGCTAATATCCCCAATACACCCGACGCTGTTTTTGTTGACACCAGCCATAAGCAGGTGCTGATGCTAGAGGTAGGCTGTGTCTTCGACCTGTACATGGACCAGGCATTCCAAGACAAATATATAAAATACCAACCACTACTCGAGACCATCACGAGCCTAGGTTATACCTGTAGATACAGTGTGCTTATATTTGGAAGCCTGGGACATGTACATAAATGCACCATGAGAGGCCTGCAGATTGCTGGCCTGACAAGAGCAAGAGCCAAACAAACTGTCAAATATTGCTCTGTCTCAGCAATTATTGGCAGTCTAGCAGTGTGGAGAAGGAGGTGCTATGTGTATCCATAAGTGCTCAGTACTAATTGACCCTGATATATTTGTTTCCCTGTTTATGAAATGTAATTTGTGGAACCAAATAAAGTATTTAAAATGTGTGTGTGTGTGTGTGTCAGCCCCGGGAGGCTGGACTGTGGATAGGTTCGCACCTTTTTATGCAGAGAGCTAAATGTCATGTGAAGGCTATGGACATAGTCAGTTCAGATACAGTTTACACGCCGCTGGAATGTCAATATTTGACCACAGGACCGCCTGTTATACAGCTGTGGATCTGTCCTGTTACAGCTGTGAATCTGTCCTGTTACAGCTGTGAATCTGTCCTGTTAGGGGACATTCACACCAATAGCAGTTTTGAAGCTGCCAGCGTCTTTGTGCAATTCATTCTCTATGTAAGGACGTTACAGCTGTGAATCTCTCCTGTTACAGCTGTGAATCTCTCCTGTTACAGCTGTGAATCTCTCCTGTTACAGCTGTGAATCTGTCCTGTTACAGCTGTGAATCTCTCCTGTTACAGCTGTGAATCTCATCTGTTACAGCTGTGACTCTGTCCTGTTACAGCTGTGAATCTCTCCTGTTACAGCTGTGAATCTGTCCTGTTACAGCTGTGAATCTCTCCTGTTACAGCAGCCTGGCCAAATCAGTGTGAAACTCCACATGTGCATTGAGCAGATGTTCCCATTTTCCCAGATGATGTGTCCCGGTCGCTGCACTAGTGCCTCCTCTGGCCTGGCCGGGATGGGGGGGGGGGGGAACTGGGGGGAATAGTGTGATCCTCCCACGCACTAGGTGCTACCGGTGGAACTCCTCGCTGTCATGTATCGGAGGGAGCATGTGCTAGTCTCCAACTCTCCCCAGACTGGCAGCGGGGGTGGGACAGCAGGCAAAAAGAACAAAAGAAAAGAACAGTGGATCAATATACTCACACGTCGATCTGGGCGACGTACTGCCTCATCTCCCTCACGGCCGCGTCCAGCCGGCTGTACAGGCGGATGTAGGCGTCCTGGGTCTCCATGTCCTCCTGTTTGAGCAGGTGGGTCAGCCCGCCCTCGCCCTGCTGCGGCCCCCGCTGACTCTCTGTCACCTCCCCCTCCCCCTCCTCCCCCTCCAGACCGCTGCAGCTCCAGGCCGGAGCTCCCATGCTGGTCACACAGTGCTGAGTGTGAGACATGGGGTTCAGAGAGGCTGGAGGGGAGTGAGGAGGGGAGTGGAGAGGAGAGGAGAGGAGAGAGGGGAGGATGGGAGGGGAGTGGAGAGGAGAGGAGTGGATGGGAGAGGAGAGGAGAGGAGAGAGATTACTTTCCCCACAGTAATGAGTAATAATGTAACAAATTATTAAGGCTGCAACTAATGATTATTTTCATTATCGAATAATCTGTTGATTATTTTCTCGACTAATCGATTAGTCGTTTGGTCTATAAAATGTCATAAAATGGTGAAAAATGTCGATCACTTTTTCCCCAAAGCCCAAAGATGAGGTCCTGAAATGTCTTCTTTTGTCCTGACCAACAGTCCACAACTCAAAGAGAATCACTTTACTGTCATAGAAGACTAAAGACACCAGAAAATATTCACATTTAAGAAGCTGGAACGAGAGAATTTGAGTAAAAATCTGTCTAATCGATGATAAAAAAAATCACACTGGTACTGTTGTCACTGCGTAGCTTCACTCGAGCTGTCGGGTTAAGTCGTTTGCTCAAAGGCACAACAACAGCAGCTGTTACGGGGGGGAGTGTCCAAAGACAATGAAGCTGATAGACAGTAACTACAGAGGGGAGGGAGGCAGCGTATAGAAAGAAGAGGGCTGAATTGAATAGAAGCCTTCAGTCAGACATCCATACCTACTGTACACCAGATGTTCAACCACCGCCAAGCAACGTTCTCTCCTCCATTTTGACCCGATGCAAATCAACTCCTCAAAGAGCAGCTGTAACTGTACACACGCTCAGGGAGAAGACGATGTGCAACTATTGACTTGGGGAGAATGCCAGACTAAGCAGCAATAACCTCAGACATCCAAACACCGCAGGCCGACTTAAGTTCTTGCGACGAGCCCCGGTGCGTGTCACATTAGCAACACAGCAAACACTACCATTAAGGAGAGAAGCTCCTATTTTATGTACATTCCATGCATCTTTTAGCGTGCACAAAGCTACGCAACGATGTGCAATTTCGCATCACCTCAAGGAAATACCCCTGGTAATTATCGCACGCTTTCTGTCCGTCTATTTGGGAGTTGTAAATCTCGACAGCGGTGAAAACCTTGTCTCCGTGGTTCAGGGCCGCTGGAAGTCATTTTAAAGCTGCGTTCACACCGACCTATTAAAGTTTGTTGCTGGCGTCGAGTTTACATACAAAGTCAATGCAAACGAGCGATTGAGCGTATATTCGCCTGGGAGAATAATCGCTGGGCGTCCGAGCGGCAGAGACAGAGCGACAGAGCGAAAATACGCTCGTCGCTCAAGATGAAATATTCCAACTCGAGCGAAAATACGCTGGCATCAGTCGCTCGCTGTTCAATGCTGATTGGCTGCCGTGTGAGAGTGAGTCAAGGATCACACTGGCTTGGAACAAACCGCTGGTTTATTGTGTGGCAACAAACCGCATTGACAGGCTGACAGCTGACATGAAGTGAAGTCTGTACTACCGGTATGCAGCTCGCATTAGGAGCACGCTGATAGGCTTAGCTTGTAAACAATGACGGTGGCTCGTAGTGGACAAACAGCATGACATTGCGTAACGTTATATCCCCCACATGTCCGTCATTTCGTGTGCCTGTTGATGAGCGATTTAAACAGAGCGACAGAGCGATTCCAAAGGGTTGACTTGAGCGACAGAGCGAAAAATAAATATCTCGGTGTGAACGCTCCTTAAGCAGGGGGTGCTGCAAGGAAGGGACTTTAGATTAGTTTTTTTGGGGACGTTTGGATGTTTTTTTTGCCATATTTAGAGGAATATCTCATTTTAAATTAACATTAGGATTATACTGTTGTGATGTCATTCTTCAGTATATTCTCCTTTTCTCACTCACTTTCATGTGACCACCTTCTCTCCCTTTAGGTCGTTTTACACTACAACAGACAGCAACACGGGCAGAAACACTGAACTTATTATTATATTTGATTATCTTATTATTATAAAACAAACGTCAAAAATAACATCTCCACCCTCTTTGCTTTGCTCATAAACCATAAATATTGCAGTATAAAACCTATAAAACACTTCTTTTTTTTTTCTTTTTTTTATTGACACGGCAATTCCAATACAAAACAGCAGAGGGTGCTGCAGGTGCTGCAGCACCCCCACTTCCCGCGGCCCTGCCGTGGTTGGTGGCCGGTCGAGCCAGCTGAAAAGCGCCGACGCTGAAGGTCTCGTCGGCGCAACTGTTGAGCAGATGTCTGACGTGACAGATGAGAGGAGGAGAGGAGAGATGAGGACGAGGCGGCCTGGAACAATGCTAGAACGTCTGCTGTCCAGACAGCTGGACTGCCTCTCTGTCTTTCCTGACAGACAGACACCCTCCATTACTTTTCCAGCTCGCCCTCAGCACAGAAGGCCCATACAGACAGACAGATGGTGCTTTAACAGTTGTCTCGCTATCAACGGACAAAATGGATGTTTCTCGAAATGTGACTTCCTAGGCAGTCTTGTTAGTCAACCCACGATATCTCGAGTCCGAGTCGAGTCTCGAGTCCCCAGTGTCCGAGTTCAAGTATGAGTCACCAAAGAAGAGTCTGAGGCCATGGTCACATTACAGGCAAATCCGATTTGCTGCTAAAGTCATTCATCATCATTATCTTGATTGGTTTTCCAAATCTGATTTGGGAGTGTGTCCGCACTGCCACAAATCTGATTTGGGAGTGTGTCCGCACTGCCACAAATCTGATTTGGGAGTGTGTCCGCACTGCCACAAATCTGATTTGGGAGTGTGTCCGCACTGCCACAAATCTGATTTGGGAGTGTGTCCGCACTGCCACAAATCTGATTTGGGAGTGTGTCCGCACTGCCACAAATCTGATTTGGGCAAGTGTTCAAGTCAGATCTGTGTGTCCAGGATACAAATTTGGGCCAATGAGCCAACATACAATGTTTCTGGCAGTGTTTGCATGTCTGCTCTCTGCTCTCCAAGTCCCCGCCCCCCCTGCAAAAGACACTCTCAAATCTGATTTGGGTGATTTGTTGACGTCGGTCACCCCCCCCCCCCCCCCCCCATGTCCCTAACATGGGAATTGCCTGCTAATGGAGGCTTAATGGCAGAGCACCAAACTAATTGACTATGGGAATCCTGCTTGAGAGTCATGTGGGAGGTAATGTGGGAGGGGTTTACCCTCCCTACACTTTGTTGTGGGATTTAATTGGTCCTCGAGGGTAATTAGTCAAAACAATCACAGCGTCGATGTTAAGTGGGGTTAAGCAAGTTCAAAATTCTATGATTCCAACTTATAAAATGTGAATATTTTCTGGTGTTTTTACTCCTCTATGACAGTAAACTGTATATACCACTCTATTCTATTCTATTCTATTCTACCTTTGGGTTATGGACAAAACAAGACCTTTGAGGATGTCATCTTGGGCTTTGGGAAATACTAATGGACATTTTTCACCATTTGCTACATTTGGTACATTTGATAGCATAAACAACTAATCGATGAATCGAGAAATCGATCAACAGATTAATCGACAATGAAAACAATCGTTAGTTGCAGGCCTACTGATGTTCAAATCTTCTGGGTTGGAGTGCGTATTGGTTGTGTGTGTGTGTGTGCGTGTGTGTGTGTGTGTGTGTGTGTGTGTGTGCGCGCGTGCATGCGTGTGTGTGTGTGTGTGTTTGTATGTGTGTGTGTGTGTGCGCGCGCGACAAAAATAATTATTCAAATAGATTTTTTAATAGCGTTTTCGACGACAAAGCGGTTTCATTCGTAATTGGCACACAAGACACCACAGCTGCAACTGGTTGGCCTAATTAGTAGTGCCTGCTGACAAAAGGCTCTTATCAACTGATTAATCCAGGTGTGCCTAATCATTGTCTGAGTGTTGACACAGCTGGATTAATCAGTAGAGCAGCGGTCGGTTGTCGAGAAATAATGACCGGTGAATCTTGTTGATTGACCAATCAGAATCGAGTATTCAAGAGAGCCGTGTTCTAATAATGAATATGTTCAAGGTTTTCACTTTAGGTTGCTCGCACACACACGCACACAACATAAACTAAAGTAAACTAGATGAATTGTCCTTTTAAATGTAATTGTCAAACATATAAACTAAACTAGATGGATCCTCCTGACATGCCAGCAGGCTCCCCGGGGGGCAGGGCGTGGCGAGGCGCGGCGTACTCGGCCATGTTGGACAGTCCATGTGCCACACAGCAGCTGAGCCTGAATCGTGCTGTCCTCATACTGCAGGCCTCGTGCCACTCGTTGGTGCTCTCGTCGTAGCGCTCCACCTTATTGTTGAAGCCTCCACACACGAACAGCTGGTCGTCCATCACCTCAATGCCAAACCTGCTGCGTGGATTCAGCATGTCGGGCACGGCGCTCCACGTGTTGGTTAGCAGCTCGTAGGCCTCGGCGCTGCGCAGGTGGTTGGTGCCGTCCCAGCCGCCCACTGCGTAGACGCGCTGTCTGTAGGCCATGATGCCCAAGCTGCTGCGCCTGCTGCTCATGGGGGCGATCTTCATCCACTGGTTGGTGTCTGGGTTGTAGCACTCAGCTGTGTTCAGGCACCTCTTCCCATCGTGACCACCACAGATGTACACCTTGCCGTTGAGTACTGTGGCACTGGCGCCGCTCCTCTGCTCATTCATGGGTGGGAGCAGAGTCCACTTGTCAGTCTGAGGATCATAGCGCTCGGCACTGTTGAGATGGACCATTCCATTGTGGCCTCCCATGGCATAGATGCTGCCATTCAGTACTGCCACGCTGACAAAGCGACGGCCATTATGCATGGGTGCCACATCGTGCCAAGTACGGGTACAGAGGTCAAACTTCTGCACGCTGCTGAGACAGTCAAAATTGCTGTTGTGGCCGCCAACACAGTAGACAATGCCATTTAGGAAAGCGGCGCCGTGGTAAGCCCGGTGAGACTCAAGTTCAATGTTTGGTACATTGACCCAGAGCTCGGCACGGGGATCGTATACCTCAATGCTATTTGTTAGCCGCCCGCCGTAACCCCAGCCTCCAATGGCCAACAGGATGGCATGAGGCAGGCGCGGGCGAGTCAGAGGGTTGGAGGGTCTGTTGGTGATGACATCATCCATGGCCCTCTCTGCATCGAGGATGATCGCCTCACACTCGGCGTTGTCTTTAACCAGACTGTTGTTCTTCACCTGGTTGATGAAGTAGTCGGTGGTCATCAAGCCCAGGCGGATCTTAGGCAGCAGCTCAGACATGTGACCTTCACGCTCCTCGG
This sequence comes from Poromitra crassiceps, assembly GCF_964638095.1. Lineage (NCBI taxonomy): Eukaryota > Metazoa > Chordata > Actinopteri > Beryciformes > Melamphaidae > Poromitra > Poromitra crassiceps. Next base: position 12,325,377 of record NC_139637.1, read on the forward strand.
GCGAGTGGGTGATCCAGCGGAGGACGGCCTCGAACACCGTGCTCTCCTGTCTCACATTCAGATCGTCTCTTGCCAGGATGTCCGTCAGCTGCTCCAGAGAGAGTTCCAGGAACTCTTCAGAGGCTGTGGCAATCTGCTTAAAGTGCCCCCGGATGAAGAGAAAGGCCTTGCTCCTCAGGTCCGGGCAGTAGTAGAAGTCTAGAAACTTTAAGATGCCGATGCAGTTCTCCGGGCAGAGCCACGCCTCCAGGAACTCACAGCAGGAGCGGACAACCCCCATGATGCCGAGGTAGTCTGCTGCTATCAACAGCTCCTCCACGTTGTCCTCGGTCACCGGGACAGAGCGGTTGTAGGCGTACTCTATGAGGAGACGCATCATGTCTGCTGACACGGGGCCGGCCATGTCGTAGATGTTGTCCTGGGACGTCCAGCCATGGGTGAAGAGAGCGTGGAAGTATTGGCTGCAGGTGCAGAGGACTCCACATGAATTGAATTCCACATCATCCACTCTGATCACCACGTCACACACTGACTCCTCCAGATGCAGCTCATCTGACCCTTCGTCTTGTTTGTTCATTTTGTTCAACTAACCTGGATGAATATCTTATACCTTCAACAGTACCTGTGATTTACTCAAATATTTGGAGTCTGGGTGAGTTTTGTCCTCCTGGAGCTGGCACCAGCTTGCCGGTCCTACTTATAGCCTCTGATGGGAAGGATTTATGACATCACTGATGATGTCACAATGTATATGATGTCATCAGTGATGTCATAAATCACTGTTTAGGTGACATCACTACTGATTTATGACATCATCAGTGATGTCAGACATTGTGACATCATCAGTGATGTCATAAATCCTGCTGAGGCACTGTGTGTGTGTGTGTGTGTGTGTGTGTGTGTGCGCGCGTGTGTCTGTAACTTTCTCGTTGGACCTCTCTGGTTCTGTCTGCCTCTTTTAATTTCCTAATCAAAACATTTCTTTCAGGGGATGCATAACTACCCGTCCAACCCTAGAACCTAAGATCATTTTTTAAGCAATAAACCTTTTTCACAGGAGCCATTTTGTGTCTAAAAGGCAGGAAGTAATACAGGTGCAAGCAGAAAATTAATGAGGGTTTCCAACTTCCAATTCCAATGGAATGTGTGTGTGTGTGTGTGTGCGCGCGTGCGTGTGTGTGTGCATGCGTGTGTGTCCTCCCTCTACCTTGGTCGGGGTCCAGGCCATAGATGGAGTTCTTGCGGCCGAAGCGGATGCTGAAGGTCCTGCTGGTGGAGGTAGGGCACCTGGGGTAGGAGACCTGCATCAGGTTGACGTGACAGTTGGTGGGCACAAAGTCCATGCAGCCCAGCGCGTGAGGGCGCACGCCCGCCTGCTTGAAGGTGGGCCACGCCTTGTTCCTCAATTCCAGGGCAAACTGGGGCAGAAAGGGAGGAAAGTGATTATTAAAAAATATATACGAAAAAAAGCAAAGAATAGGATGTAGATAAAAAATACAAGACAACATATAAAATCAAAAATCTTCTGTCTTCATGAGAGGTTCCTATTGCCTAGAGATAGTTCGTGACAAATTTTACAGATGCTGGCAGTTTGCAGATTTACACATTTACAGTTGAGTACAATGGCCATGCGTGGTGTGAAAACAGTGTAGGAATTTATCCAGGGGCAAGAGCAAAAATGCCCCCAAGAAATCTCAGAATGCCCCTAAACACCATGATCCAGGGGCAGAAATTGCCCCAAATATTTTGCTAATTTTATTTTCATTCAATTCATTTAATTTCCATCTGTAACACACACTCAGCACCCGCAAGCTGGTTGCCAGAAGACAACGATGAATAACACACACAAACAGCGCTGTTGTTCACACTACGCTTTAGCAACTTTATGCACTAATTAAAAAAAAAATGTAAGTGCCCCGAAAATTTTGTAAATGCCCCTAGTTTTTTTTTTAGAGTGGGGGCAAAAGTTGCCCCCAAAAATATTTTTTTATTTCCTACACTGTGTGCAAATATACATGGTCTTCAATCCGAGTGTCAGACGTACGTGCTGGTAGCTGCTGATGCGTCGTCGGATGCTCTCCAGCTTGGTGTCACAGATGTGTCTGAACTCGTACTGGGGCATGGAGATCACGCGCTCACTCTGCGAGATCAGCTGGCTGCAGTTACGCACAAAGTGGCTGTCGTCACCGGCGAACGCCTCCAGGATCTGCAGAGACAAAGAAGCACCCGTAGAGGACGGTTCACACCTACGAGTGAAATTCCACATTTCCACATCCGCGTTTTTCATTCATTAGATAATGACAGGAAACTAAAGCACGTGTGGTTATCGGCTAGCTTTACCGCTAGCTTACCGAGTAGAAGTACAATTCCCTTACCTAGCAGTAAGGCTGAAACAGCCTTTTGCTGCCTTCAAATGCGGTCATAAAAATAGCAATTACAAGTTAAGTGCATAATGGCCAACTCAACAAAATGTACACTCATACACAAACTCATACACAAACTCATACACAAACTCATACACAAACTCATACACACAGTCATACACACACTCATACACAAACTCATACACAAACTCATACACACACTCATACACAAAATCATACACAAACTCATACACAAACTCATACACAAACTCATACACAAACTCATACACACACTCATACACAAACTCATACACAAACTCATACACAAACTCATACACAAACTCATACACAAACTCATACACACACTCATACACAAACTCATACACAAACTCATACACAAACTCATACACACACTCATACACACACTCATACACACACTCATACACACACTCATACACAAACTCATACACAAACTCATACACAAACTCATACACAAACTCATACACAAACTCATACACAAACTCATACACACACTCATACACAAACTCATACACAAACTCATACACAAACTCATACACACACTCATACACAAACTCATACACAAACTCATACACAAACTCATACACAAACTCATACACAAACTCATACACACACTCATACACACACTCATACACAAACTCATACACAAACTCATACACAAACTCATACACAAACTCATACACACACTCATACACAAACTCATACACAAACTCATACACAAACTCATACACAAACTCATACACACACTCATACACAAACTCATACACAAACTCATACACAAACTCATACACAAACTCATACACAAACTCATACACAAACTCATACACAAACTCATACACAAACTCATACACACACTCATACACACACTCATACACACACTCATACACAAACTCATACACAAACTCATACACAAACTCATACACAAACTCATACACAAACTCATACACACACTCATACACAAACTCATACACAAACTCATACACAAACTCATACACAAACTCATACACAAACTCATACACACACTCATACACACACTCATACACACACTCATACACAAACTCATACACACACTCATACACAAACTCATACACAAACTCATACACAAACTCATACACACACTCATACACAAACTCATACACAAACTCATACACAAACTCATACACACACTCATACACACACTCATACACAAACTCATACACAAACTCATACACAAACTCATACACAAACTCATACACAAACTCATACACAAACTCATACACAAACTCATACACACACTCATACACAAACTCATACACAAACTCATACACAAACTCATACACACACTCATACACACACTCATACACAAACTCATACACAAACTCATACACAAACTCATACACAAACTCATACACAAACTCATACACAAACTCATACACGTGTATGAGTTGTGATATTTATCACAGGGGGGAATTTCTATAATTGCTGCATGGACTTCTGGTACATAAATTGATTAAAACATCAATTATAGTCTTCATTCTGCCACTTCACTCACTGTTCAAGTGCTTAAAAAAGTCACCAGAGAAATATATATTTTGTTATTTACAGGGTCAAGTAATTTTTTTTATGTTTGAACAAAAGCTCTTGCATGTGCACTAAGTTATATTTACAACTATGAGAACAAGTTGATATTAGACGCTTATGAGAAGCACTTGACGGCAGCATCAGAATTTCACCGTACAGTGTACAGTGTTGGGGGTAACTCATTACAAAAGTAACATATTACATGTAATATATTACTTTTAGCAGTAACTCAGTAATATAACTTATTACAAATAGGATTTCAGTAATATTATACCAGTTACTTTGTCAAGTAACTCAAGTTACAAATTGAGTTTCTTTTTTTCTTTTTTTCCATCAAAGCACATATTTAAATAAAGATACAATCATTTCCTAATCAAATTGTGTGACTCTAACCACTAAACATGACAATAAAAAAGGAAAAAGATAACATTTAGGTTCTTGGACGGTTTACACTGACTTCAAGACGGTTTAAATTATTTTGGCGGGATGGTTCGACGGGGCGGCGATGTCATTCTGCTACTGCTGTTATTTTGTTGAAAGTAACGAAAAAGTAGTGTAATAAGTAACACGTTACTCTACACAGACAGTAATATTGTAAAGTAACGTATTACTTTCAAATGAAAGTAACTAGTAGTATATCACATTTTGAAAGTAACTTGCCCAACACTGACAGTTTACCCAAACACACAGCAGCTACTGTAGCTTGCCAACAACCCCACAAAATGCAGCTGACCACCAGTCAGCTTACCAGGCAGCAAGTCAGACCCTCCTGCCTACCTTAGCGGTGAGGCTGAAGCAGCCTTTGGGCTGCACCATCTTCTCCAGGACGTGGCTCTTGATGCCTGCAGTGCTGACATACTCGTACACCACGCCGTGCTCCAGGTGCACGTTATCTACAGTCAAGCTGACCAGAGGCAGGTCATCTGACAGAGACAGCCTGCCCAGCCTGTAGTCTGAGGACCACAATGTTCACGTGTAAGTATATACACTTTGACTGAAAATTAACATTTATTTTTATGTGTACCGTTTGAAAATATAGCCCTACTTTTAGTGTTTTTACTGGGGGAAATATACTAAATATCTACTGAATTTAAAAGACACAGTTGAAATGCGTTCCTGGTAGGTAATGGCCTCGACACTCGTCATATATTATAGCTGCAGAAAGATTAAGATGCACAAAAGACAAGCTTATTAAGTAAAACTCCAACATCGTCAGCTTTGTGCAGACAACAGAAATTAACTTGAGAGGTTCTGTTCACACTGGATCTGCTGTTCACGCTGGATTTCGTTTTAGTGTGAGAGGTCCTGTTCACACTGGATTTGTTTTAGTGTGAGAGGTCCTGTTCACACTGCATCTGTTTAGTGTGAGAGGTCCTGTTCACACTGGATTTGTTTTAGTGTGAAAGGTCCTGTTCACACTGCATCTGTTTAGTGTGAGAGGTCCTGTTCACACTGGATTTGTTTTAGTGTGAAAGGTCCTGTTCACACTGCATCTGTTTAGTGTGAGAGGTCCTGTTCGCACTGGATTTGTTTTAGTGTGAGAGGTCCGTTCACACTGGATTTCGTTTTAGTGTGAAAGGTCCTGTTCACACTGGATTTGTTTTAGTGTGAAAGGTCCTGTTCACACTGGATTTGTTTTAGTGTGAAAGGTCCTGTTCACACTGGATTTCGTTTTAGTGTGAAAGGTCCTGTTCACACTGGATTTGTTTTAGTGTGAGAGGTCCTGTTCACACTGGATTTCGATTTAGTGTGAGAGGTCCTGTTCACACTGGATTTGTTTTAGTGTGAGAGGTCCTGTTCACACTGGATTTGTTTTCGTGTGAAAGGTCCTGTTCACACTGGATTTGTTTTAGTGTGAGAGGTCCTGTTCACACTGGATTTCGTTTTAGTGTGAGAGGTCCTGTTCACACTGGATTTGTTTTAGTGTGAGAGGTCCTGTTCACACTGGATTTCGTTTTAGTGTGAAAGGTCCTGTTCACACTGGATTTGTTTTAGTGTGAAAGGTCCTGTTCACACTGGATTCGTTTTAGTGTGAGACGTCCTGTAACTGTAATTATTGCCCACAACATGTGTAATTCTAATACAAAGAATCTGCCAGGTCCATAGGTTTTACAAGCCCGGAAAGTAAGGAAAGAAATCTGGAGGAAATTACCTAGTTTTCGGTAAAGTCAGAGGTCATCTGATAATAGCAATCCAGGTGGAACTTACATCTCCGTAACGTAACGTAGTAATGTTACACTTTTGGCAACCAGCCAAAGACCGTTTTTGTCTTTTGCTACGAGCAGTAATTTGAGGCCCTCTGGGCTAAACATGATATTAGTGGACATATCCCATTTCGAATAGGGCTTTACTGTTACAAGTGATAGTTTAGCCTTCAATTGTACAGCAAAATAGCACAGTTTGAGAGGCTGTAACGCTGTGTTTCACCTGTTCCATTGGTGCCGTTTTCCTCGTGGTCGGAGCCGTTCTCCACTGGGTACGGCCTGAACATGCTCTCCTCCTCCCCTGCCTCTCCTCCCTCTGGCTGCTGCTGCTCCACGTCCTCAAACGCACGGTACACCCACTGAACCTGAGAGGACACAGAGCAGGGTTTAACACTCACTGAACCTGAGAGGACACAGAGCAGGGTTTAACACCCACTGAACCTGAGAGAGGACACAGAGCAGGGTTTAACACCCACTGAACCTGAGAGGACAGACAGAGCAGGGTTTAACACTGAACCTGAGAGAGGACACAGAGCAGGGTTTAACACCCACTGAACCTGAGAGAGGACACAGAGCAGGGTTTAACACTCACTGAACCTGAGAGGACACAGAGCAGGGTTTAACACTGAACCTGAGAGAGGACACAGAGCAGGGTTTAACACCCACTGAACCTGAGAGAGGACACAGAGCAGGGTTTAACACTCACTGAACCTGAGAGAGGACACAGAGCAGGGTTTAACACTCACTGAACCTGAGAGAGGACACAGAGCAGGGTTTAACACCCACTGAACCTGACAGGACACAGAGCAGGGTTTAACACTCACTGAACCTGAGAGAGGACACAGAGCAGGGTTTAACACTCACTGAACCTGAGAGAGGACACAGAGCAGGGTTTAACACTCACTGAACCTGAGAGAGGACACAGAGCAGGGTTTAACACCCACTGAACCTGAGAGGACACAGAGCAGGGTTTAACACTCACTGAACCTGAGAGAGGACACAGAGCAGGGTTTAACACTCACTGAACCTGAGAGGACACAGAGCAGGGTTTAACACTCACTGAACCTGAGAGGACAGAGAGCAGGGTTTAACACTCACTGAACCTGAGAGGACAGAGAGCAGGGTTTAACACTCACTGAACCTGAGAGGACACAGAGCAGGGTTTAACACTCACTGAACCTGAGAGGACACAGAGCAGGGTTTAACACCCACTGAACCTGAGAGGACACAGAGCAGGGTTTAACACTCTCTGAACCTGAGAGGACACAGAGCAGGGTTTAACACTCACTGAACCTGAGAGGACACAGAGCAGGGTTTAACACTCACTGAACCTGAGAGGACACAGAGCAGGGTTTAACACCCACTGAACCTGAGAGGACACAGAGCAGGGTTTAACACTCACTGAACCTGAGAGAGGACACAGAGCAGGGTTTAACACTCACTGAACCTGAGAGGACACAGAGCAGGGTTTAAACACTCACTGAACCTGAGAGGACACAGAGCAGGGTTTAACACTCACTGAACCTGAGAGGACACAGAGCAGGGTTTAACACTCACTGAACCTGAGAGGACACAGAGCAGGGTTTAACACTCACTGAACCTGAGAGGACACAGAGCAGGGTTTAACACTCACTGAACCTGAGAGGACACAGAGCAGGGTTTAACACTCACTGAACCTGAGTGGACACAGAGCAGGGTTTAAACACTCACTGAACCTGAGAGGACACAGAGCAGGGTTTAACACCCACTGAACCTGAGAGGACACAGAGCAGGGTTTAACACTCACTGAACCTGAGAGGACACAGAGCAGGGTTTAAACACTCACTGAACCTGAGAGGACACAGAGCAGGGTTTAACACCCACTGAACCTGAGAGGACACAGAGCAGGGTTTAAACACTCACTGAACCTGAGAGAGGACACAGAGCAGGGTTTAACACTCACTGAACCTGAGAGGACACAGAGCAGGGTTTAACACCCACTGAACCTGAGAGGACACAGAGCAGGGTTTAACACTCACTGAACCTGAGAGGACACAGAGCAGGGTTTAAACACTCACTGAACCTGAGAAGACACAGAGCAGGGTTCAACACTCACTGAACCTGAGAGGACACAGAGCAGGGTTTAACACTGAACCTGAGAAGACACAGAGCAGGGTTTAACACTCACTGAACCTGAGAGAGGACACAGAGCAGGGTTTAACACTCACTGAACCTGAGAGGACACAGAGCAGGGTTTAAACACTCACTGAACCTGAGAGGACACAGAGCAGGGTTTAACACTCACTGAACCTGAGAGGACACAGAGCAGGGTTTAACACTCACTGAACCTGAGAAGACACAGAGCAGGGTTTAACACTCACTGAACCTGAGAGAGGACACAGAGCAGGGTTTAACACCCACTGAACCTGAGAGAGGACACAGAGCAGGGTTTAACACTCACTGAACCTGAGGGGACACAGAGCAGGGTTTAACACCCACTGAACCTGAGAGAGGACACAGAGCAGGGTTTAACACTCACTGAACCTGAGAGGACACAGAGCAGGGTTTAACACTGACTGAACCTGAGAGGACACAGAGCAGGGTTTAACACTGACTAAACCTGAGAGGACACAGAGCAGGGTTTAACACTCACTGAACCTGAGAGGACACAGAGCAGGGTTTAACACTCACTGAACCTGAGAGGACACAGAGCAGGGTTTAACACTCACTGAACCTGAGAGAGGACACAGAGCAGGGTTTAACACTGAACCTGAGAAGACACAGAGCAGGGTTTAACACTCACTGAACCTGAGAGGACACAGAGCAGGGTTTAACACTGAACCTGAGAAGACACAGAGCAGGGTTTAACACTGAACCTGAGAAGACACAGAGCAGGGTTTAACACTGAACCTGAGAGGACACAGAGCAGGGTTTAACACCCACTGAACCTGAGAAGACACAGAGCAGGGTTTAACACTGAACCTGAGAAGACACAGAGCAGGGTTTAACACTGAACCTGAGAAGACACAGAGCAGGGTTTAACACTCACTGAACCTGAGAGGACACAGAGCAGGGTTTAACACTCACTGAACCTGAGAGGACACAGAGCAGGGTTTAACACTCACTGAACCTGAGAGAGGACACAGAGCAGGGTTTAAACACTCACTGAACCTGATAGGACACAGAGCAGGGTTTAACACTGACTGAACCTGATAGGACACAGAGCAGGGTTTAAACACTCACTGAACCTGAGAGGACACAGAGCAGGGTTTAACACTCACTGAACCTGAGAGAGGACACAGAGCAGGGTTTAAACACTCACTGAACCTGATAGGACACAGAGCAGGGTTTAACACTGACTGAACCTGATAGGACACAGAGCAGGGTTTAAACACTCACTGAACCTGATAGGACACAGAGCAGGGTTTAACACTCACTGAACCTGAGAGGACACAGAGCAGGGTTTAACACTGACTAAACCTGACAGGACACAGAGCAGGGTTTAGTGTATCTAGTCTTATACTGTAGTGTATCTAGTCTCATACTGTAGTGTATCTAGTCTCATACTGTAGTGTATCTAGTCTCATACTGTAGTGTATCTAGTCTCATACTGTAGAGTATCTAGTCTCATACTGTAGTGTATCTAGTCTCATACTGTAGTGTATCTAGTCTCATACTGTAGTGTATCTAGTCTCATACTGTAGAGTATCTAGTCTCATACTGTAGTGTATCTAGTCTCATACTGTAGAGTATCTAGTCTCATACTGTAGTGTATCTAGTCTCATACTGTAGAGTATCTAGTCTTATACTGTAGTGTATCTAGTCTCATACTGTAGTGTATCTAGTCTCATACTGTAGTGTATCTAGTCTCATACTGTAGTGTATCTAGTCTCATACTGTAGAGTATCTAGTCTCATACTGTAGAGTATCTAGTCTCATACTGTAGTGTATCTAGTCTCATACTGTAGAGTATCTAGTCTCATACTGTAGTGTATCTAGTCTCATACTGTAGTGTATCTAGTCTCATACTGTAGTGTATCTAGTCTCATACTGTAGAGTATCTAGTCTCATACTGTAGTGTATCTAGTCTCATACTGTAGTGTATCTAGTCTCATACTGTAGTGTATCTAGTCTCATACTGTAGAGTATCTAGTCTTATACTGTAGAGTATCTAGTCTCATACTGTAGTGTATCTAGTCTCATACTGTAGTGTATCTAGTCTCATACTGTAGTGTATCTAGTCTCATACTGTAGTGTATCTAGTCTCATACTGTAGTGTATCTAGTCTCATACTGTAGAGTATCTAGTCTCATACTGTAGTGTATCTAGTCTCATACTGTAGAGTATCTAGTCTCATACTGTAGTGTATCTAGTCTTATACTGTAGTGTATCTAGTCTCATACTGTAGTGTATCTAGTCTCATACTGTAGTGTATCTAGTCTCATACTGTAGTGTATCTAGTCTCATACTGTAGTGTATCTAGTCTCATACTGTATAGTGTATCTAGTCTCATACTGTAGAGTATCTAGTCTTATACTGTAGTGTATCTAGTCTCATACTGTAGTGTATCTAGTCTCATACTGTAGTGTATCTAGTCTCATACTGTAGAGTATCTAGTCTCATACTGTAGTGTATCTAGTCTCTAGTGTATCTAGTCTCATACTGTAGTGTATCTAGTCTCATACTGTAGTGTATCTAGTCTCATACTGTAGAGTATCTAGTCTCATACTGTAGTGTATCTAGTCTCTAGTGTATCTAGTCTCATACTGTAGTGTATCTAGTCTCATACTGTAGAGTATCTAGTCTCATACTGTAGTGTATCTAGTCTCATACTGTAGTGTATCTAGTCTCATACTGTAGAGTATCTAG